>NC_091821.1:222277192-222642192 GCF_038994185.2 Dermacentor albipictus | reverse complement strand
CGACGGAGTGTTTCTTTGTTTCACAACTCGGCTTCAAGGCCGGATAGCCGCAGGCGCGTACATCACCGCCGCTCATGTGCTGAGTATAGGACTGACCTCTACGCGCAAACATTTGTTTCCTTTGGTCCCGAGGGTCGTTCACCGAGAAAGCCACGCGGCTAGCGTATATAATTCCTGGTGGCCGATCGCGAGGGGCAGGCGGCAGCATATATAGCCGCCTCGCGTTCGGCCCTTGTTTCGAGTCGTGACCAATGGCGTCGGCCAGCAGGACGCACCGCGCATTGGCAGCTTTGAGAGCGCGCACAATTGCGTGCCGCGACCATCGACTCGGCCGGGTGAATGACGTTCTTTCCGCCTGCTGCGCAATGCACCTCGGGCCAAGTCGTGGGCCGGTTTCGGGCGCGTTGTCAATGGTCGGCGCCTCTCGCCGTCGATGAATCGAGCAGGCGATTGGGATCAATCGCTTCCTAGCAGGCGATTACTGAAGGCATAGTAGCCCGCGCTGGGAAAGCGCCGATCAATGACTCGCCTCTTGCGCTGCGGTGGGCCCTATTGAACGGCGTTCCTTTTGCGACTTGGCATAACGTGGCATGACCAGATAAACCCACATACGGCGGAGGCGCCGGCCGCTGTTAGCACGTAGCCCCGCGCGCACTTGCCGAAACCGGCGTGCCGCGACCACTGCGTGAGTTGCGGCGAGACAATGGCCGGCGTGCCGTGTTCGTCGAGCTCGCCTCAGCTATGCGTACCTCGGTGGGCTCGCGTCGTGAGCCTTTTTTTGGGTCATTCGCCGGTTTATGCGGTGGCTGTCCACGCGAGACCTTCATCGTAACTGCATGTTCGCGCGTGCAAGCGAGCGAGAAAGGCGCAAATGTGTGTACACAATGACACATCTTAGCCTCTCAGTGGCGTTTTACGTAACACAAATAAAGATCACGCGGTGGAAACGCCCGCTTGACGCTGCAAGTGCTCTCTCTCTCTCTCTCTCTCTCTCTCTCTCTCTCTCGCACGACACATACACACGCACACGCACGCACACGCAAACACAGGTACACGCACGCACAGACACGCACCTTTAAAAATATTCCTCAATCGCGTCGATGGAAGCACGATAATAAAAGAGGGGGCTAACACACGAGCAAAAGCAGACGTACATGTATTTCGAACGTTTATGCCTTGCAACTGGCTTTCGTCAGAATAGCATATCTAAAATAAAGGAATTGAGAAAAATTTGACAAAGAATCCTGGATGCATTTTCAATAAAACATAAAGAAAATAAATGTCGCTAGAGCTTTGAGGGAAATGAAACGATGCCGTGAAAAAG
Organism: Dermacentor albipictus; assembly: GCF_038994185.2. Taxonomy (NCBI): domain Eukaryota; kingdom Metazoa; phylum Arthropoda; class Arachnida; order Ixodida; family Ixodidae; genus Dermacentor; species Dermacentor albipictus. The sequence continues at coordinate 222,640,868 of NC_091821.1, read as the reverse complement.
GACGTGTGGTTGTTTCATGGCTCGTTTCCCCGTGATGCCGCAAGCGCTCCCGCAACGCTACACAGATAATCGGAATGCTCGCGTTTCTGAAATGTTCGAGAGCGAGCGTGCCGTCACGCATGGTATGCGCATGGCTTTTCAGGCGGACTTCATCTCTGCCGTATACTTTTTTCTCTAATTGGCTCTTCTGCACTAAAGTTTGCGCGTAGTTTTTTCACCCCTTCTTATTTATTCTTATTAGCTTGGGCCTGTTCTACACATGGATGGCCCAAACCTTTACTTCACTTTTGTTTTGGGTCGTATCCTTTAGAAAAGAAAAAGCAGTAAAACACAGGGTATATGTGAAGTTGCACATTGGAAGGCAACTGCAACACTATTCCCTCGACATAAGCTCTGAGATTGTATCGCGGATGCGTGGCATGTTCAATCTGTTTCGCTTCTTCCGCTCGCCAGACAGTGTGTTCTGTCGCTGCTGTGATTGTAGTAAAGACTCAACTGAGCTATATGCAGCACGTAGCCTATAAATATAAGTAAACTGAACGTAACACAAGCGGGAGACTTTTTCTGTATTTCAGAACAGAGAAAATGACAGTAACAATTTTGGTATTACAACCGAAGGGAGGAAGAGGATGTTGTCGGCTGCAGGTGTATGTAACCTTGCAAGACATGGTGGCAATTGATTCGCCTTACACCTGCTTTCAAGAAAGCTTAAGGAGCGTAAAAGCTATAGGTGTATCGTTCAGTCCGTCATCATTCAGAAGGGAAGCGCGAGAGATATGAACAAGTCGGCGTACACAGCGAGGCCAAACATTACACAAGCATGCAGCTTGTGAGACTCCCCGATGCCGTTCCCTCCCCCCCTCGAAATAAAAAAGAATAGCCGCCCTCAAAATGAGTCTGGCAGAAGCTACCACTCACATCCTAAGTCCACATCACTTAGGAACTTAAATAAAAGTCGCAATGCCTCCCTCCTGAATTAATGTCCATTGCATCCTCGAGGAAAAACCATGTGGCCGTTGAAGCGCTTGCACGAGACACCGGCACCAAGGCGTTAGAGTGCTTCAACCAAAGATTTAGGTTCTGTGGTTAGCCGAGAGCACTCTTACAAACAGTGCTTAACCTCAACATGAGTATTACATCTCACCCATTATGGCGATGCGGCGAGTCTTATCTTGTAGAGCCGTACCACAGTACGCGCTGACCGCTTGTAGAGGCGAGGTAGCAGGGAGGCTTCTGGTCTGTTCAGTCTATTATTCACACAGCGCTGGTGAAGTGACCCTAAAGACTGAAAATGACTAGCGACGAGTTGTTTTCGAAGACGTTGAGGGTCTCTAGGAGCTTTCTTTGTTGGATTGAGATCAAGTCTATGAGCCGTCTCATCGCGAGGGAAGTATTTGATGAGTAACGTGCTGCGCAGAATGCACAAAAATGGTGGGAAAAGAAACAGGACACGGTGCATTAATTCTGAAAGTACTTTTGGAAAATACTTCTGGAAGTACTGAAACTATGTAGTGAAGCTAAGGCCACGCAGTTTATTGAGAAGGCGTAAGGAACTTAGTGTATACGTCTCCGGAGCAAATCTTTGTTCAACTGCAGAGCGGGATTACTGTCCGGTAGCACTACAATACGCTGCCCCTGGCAAGACCTGTTTTGTGACCTCCAATACGGGCCTCAATGGCCACGCATACAATGTCAACGAGACTACACAGTCAAGTTGGGCAATGCAGGACGCATTGAGGGTCGGAATTACAGACGCTGCTGCGCTGACTCGATCCCTGCTCCAGATTAACCGAACAGTCTGCATAGACTTCAAGATGCTCGTCATATATCCTGTACAAGTGCTTACGCACCAATGAATGAGCTTCCGCAACTGGTGCAGAGTGCTTGTTAATTATGAACCTGGGGAATCGTCAGCTGGCAGTGCAGGTTTTCGTATAGCTGTATACGGTTGCTCAGGTCGCGGCCTCCGCTTGGGAAACTCCAGGCCAAGAAGGCGACGAGTGTTGAGCGACATGCGAGCGCGCGACTCCGTACGCAGCCAACACTCGTGCAGCACTTTGGCACCAGCCGCTGCTTGCGGCATGCCGAGGGTAACTCCGAGGTCTTGCCGATGAGGTGTCGTCAGCAGTTCGCACTGGGGAGATAAGAGCCAGTTGAAAAAGTACGCGTTGACAATCAATACCACATGCAACATTGTCATCGACATTAGGGGTGCGATCTTGTACGCGTTCCAAACTCGAACGGAGGCGGTCCGTTCTTTCCGTCGCGAAATTGGCGGTCCGTTCCGTTGCGTTTGTCCGATAGCAGACAACACGGAATGATTGACAGCAGATATCACTTCACAATTGACGTCATGGCGTTCTTCACCGTTCAAACTGACCAACCATGTGCGGCTCGGTAGAACGGACCGCCTCCGTTCTATTCTGGAACGCGTACAAGATCGCACCCTAGATGACTTCCCTAGCTAGTACCCGTCAATCTTCGGAGGTCGTTTACACGAGGTACAGGGGCAGTAATTTCGTTAATTTGCGAGGGCAGTAATTTCGTAATTGCGTCGCCCGTTTATCTTGGAGTCTAGTGTGACCCCAAAGAGCCGCATGTAAGCTTACTGAAAATCCGTATTTCCGACAGACATATTCATACGCGTTGCATGCTGCAATCTAGGAACTAGCATAAACCGAGACTTTTCCGCCGATATTGTTAATTCTATCAAGGCGGATAAGCCCATATAGAGTCAATATTCCTTTTAGTTATCGCTGTCAGCTGCTTATGCTGACAACCTGAGAACCAAATGCAGATGTTGTCGTTGGCATAGCATCGGGTAAACCAGCCTTGACCAGCGATGGTTCACTGAACACATTTTATAAGTCGCTTTTGCAGTGTCTACATGGCACGGGTCTACATGCTTATATTTCATTTCATTCTGACGTTATACCACGTGACAACCCGAGAGAATAATAAATCAAAGAATAGTATGGGTGGCAAGACACAACCCTGCACGCCTCTCGTGATTTTCCTGGAGGTACTTGACACGGCCCCTATAACTTCACTTGCATAGACGGACCCTGCAGAACTTGTGGACAAAGCGCGGAAGGTGCCCTGTTACTCCTACAGCAAGTTGACATATTATTTAGCATTGGAGCACATAGCCAATACTCTTTGGAAACGTGAAGAAATGTGACCAGTGTTGAAAAGCCATGTGTATTCTGGCGATCTATTTGCCTTGCCAAATCTAAGCTGTCATCTTGGGCTCTCCAGCGGCGTCAAAATCCAGTCATACAAATCAGAAGAGCCCTTTGATATTCAAGTCACCATGTCATGCAACCGAACAAAGGTAAGCTGCTCCATCAGCTTGGCTACGCACGAAATTAGGAATACTGGTCCATATGATATCAGGTCTTGCCTGTCTTTAGCAGACTTCAGCACCGGCATAGACAAATCCACCTTCAGGTCATTTTAACAAACAAAGCAGTGATGACTTGCATACGCAAGCTTCCTGCACACTTCCCAACGCCGGACCTAAAGCTTAGTAACTTGTGCGTTGCACGAAGAAAGGCACAAGAGACAATTCATCAGGGAAAATGGTACTCAGTCATTAAGAGTGATCGCTAATTGTCACATATTAAGCTACAGTTCCTAGAATTCTTGTAATCTCCGATCAAGTATACACGTTCACTCCGCGGATGGAGCGTGTTCACTGCGCTTGAGCCCACGCCAAGTGAAAGCACATTATTGCGGAGCATACACCAGAACTATCGCAAATGGGGTTAAATGCCCGTCAAGCAGCAACTGCCTCGTAAAGAACCTGCGGCCGCTCCCTTTGTTCTTATCCGCCGCCTCGGCACAGTGGCTATGGCCTTCTGCTGCTGAGCATAAGGTCATGGGTTCGATTTCTGGCTGGGGCGCTCACATTCACGTGCGGGCGCAATGCAAATGCGCTCTGTTGCCAGGCTATGGGTGCACGTCAAAGAACCCCGGTTGGTCAAAATTAGTTCGGAGCCGTCCAATGTAAGGCGTCTATTGTGGCTCTTGTGTTGTTTTGATACGTTAAGCTCCATCAATCAGCGTTGTTTCTTAGGGTGTTAATCAAAAAAGCAGTAAGGCGCTGTCGAAGTAACAGTTGCCAGCTAATTAAGGAGCTAGTTGACAATACTACTGGCACTTTAGAAAAGTACTTAAGCATAACTTACCTACGATGATTGTCTAATGCGACAGGATTTCACGCAGCAACCATAAACGAGAACTTTATTAAAGCCGCAATACCGTTCTTGACCTGGCTCTTGTGCGACTCGTTCGCGTTCTGACTCTCGCTTTTGTTGGAGCCAGCGTTCTGGGGTTTCCAGTTTTGGCAGCGTATCGAAGACGTTCTGCTGATCTTCTATTTGTTCGGCTGCTATTTTTTGCTGCCTCAGCGGCTGAGATATGTGTGACTCATAGGGTTGCACACACTCGATACGCACATAAAGTAGCCTGTGACTCTTATCAAGGCCAGGCAGCTAGATAGATACTTCAACGTGGTACAGGAGTAGGCAAACAAAAAAATGCTTTCGAATTAAAAAAAAAAGTCATGATTGAAAGACGCTTTAGTGTTCACGTCATTGTCTCGTCACGTCATTGGCGAGAATTTGGAGTGGCGCCCTCTCGCGAGTGACGTCACTGCCAGGACGCCGCTTGCTCCGGCTCGCTCGGCTACCGCGCGCGCTCGTTTTCTTGGTGCGCGCTTGGGGTATTGGCGGCTTGAGCCGCACTTACAGAAGTTTATTTCTGATTATTTATGTTGCCATGCATGGACCGCAGTTTCTTCCTTGAAAGCGCGTGAGTCATGAAAATTTTCGACTTGGATATCGCAAGCTATGTAGCGCTGAAGGGGTCTGCTGGTCTTGCAATGCATATATGCACCCTGTCTGTTCATAAATTTTGCTTTAAAATAACGTCTGCAAGTTCAACACGCAAAGTTATTTATGACGCTCCTCTAAACACTTACCACTCCCTTATTTCTTATGTATGAGAGACATAGCATTTTACATGGAAGAAATACCTGGATATTTGGTGTCAACATTATAAATCCGTGTTAGAAGGACACTGCCCAGCGAAGCTTTCATCGTAATTCTTATCACTCTGGTGAGTTGTTTTAATCAAATGTGACAACCGTATTAAGACCTAAATTGAAGAGATAGGCGCGCATTTTGCGTGAAAAGGTTTGGCACTACCCTCCCCCCCTTTCACCATTCTCTGAAATAAGCACCCAGAAACGCATTGGCTGTTAACAAGATGGCGCATTGTGTATAGTATATATATACTTCCCGAATACCATAACAGCAATCACACGAAAGAAAATTTCGTGTTTAAGATCGAGAAGCAATCAAATGCAAGCGATGAAATGTGTCATAGTGACCCTCAGTAGCTTTTATCGACGATATGGCACACCCCTCCCGCAACGGAAGCAACCGACTGTCGTAATGCGAGGCGCGCATTGTTCGCCCAGTTCACTACAACTTCGAATTGAAACCATGAAGTAACTCTTTACACCTCCAATTGCAATGCCTACAGCATAATCGAGGCACTACAGCGCAGCTTAGGCTGCGTTGAAATGGAAAATGCAAACACATTCTGCCTCAACATGTCTCGATCCCGCGTTGTTTAATTACACAGACTAAAAACTATTTGCCTCGTCAGTTCATAAAAGACAACCTGGCGTACCCGTCTCTTAAAGAAGACACCACAAGTCTCACATGAGCACTTGGCCTCCACTGGGGAACACTGATATCTTCAATATGTGCAACACTGCTAATGAATGGGCCTTCGGCTTTTTGATGGCTGCAGCGAACCACTCCAAAAGGCATATTTCACTCAAATATTTGACCGGAGCAGCCTGTGTCAGTTCTCCAAACAGATTAATCATGTCTGTTTCTCAAGCAAGAAGCACCAGTAAATTGCTCAAGTGAGTTGAACGTGTAGCACGGAAAGGGAATAAATATTGGTACATTCCTTTCCGTGTGCAGCAAAGAGCTGTAAACCTCAATCAGCTTTGCTTCAAGTTACCACCACTTAAATTTAACCGGTGAAGAGCAGCCTAATTTTGAGAACCAGTTAAAAACGCATATTGGGCTGGCCGAATATAAACTGCAGTGGTAGTTAAGTCCTCGTGTTACTGCCGAGGGTTTCTGTGAAAAAATAGAAAAATTCGATATTACACCGTGAACTATTCGTCGTGAGCAAACATGTTTTCGAGCGTTAAAATCAAGATAAATGTTGTAGAAGTCATATATAACCAGCGTTTAATTGTGACACGCATATTTCGCCATGGTGGGTATGGAATCTTAACTAGATTCTTATGTGCTGTGCTTTTGCATCTATGCTTTTATTATTCACGTGAGCTACCACTGGAAAGTGTAGATCTGCGCATGAAACACCCGTAATCGCCTGGTCTGAGCTCCCTCGGGTGGCACTATAGCGTTGCCTTCGAGAAATGTATTGTCGTCTAGGAAATAAGCTCCTTGATTACATTTTCACAAACGAGGACATCGTAAAATATATATTTGAGAGGCCCGTCATAAGTATACAAGCATTGGGAACGAGAGCGAACAAACGGAAACACTGCAGAAGGCGTCTGGACACCGTCCGAACTGCAGCAGACGACAGGCGCGAGTCCGTGCCCTGACGTCACGCGAGCAGCGCTCGCAGCGTCCCTCTAGGTCGTTATCGGGACTAATAACGTTGCACCAGCGCGTGGGCGCCAGCCAATTGCGGAAGTGTGGTCGTGAGGGAAGCCAGATAAATGTTATGCAGTGAGGGTGAGGCGGGGCGGGCAAGCATCTCAAAGCGTGCTAACACCCTTGAATTCGAACCTTTATTTCCGGACACAGGAGGAAGTTGAGATTACTACGACACCGCTACTGTGAGGGGCGCTACGACTGAGTTTGTCGGTGATGACTGCCTGGAAAAGAGCAGGAAAGTCCACCCAGTTCAACAGATGATCTCGTATAGTTTAACACCGTGAGCAACGGTAAAGCTGTCATATGCAGGAGGAAACAATTGTACGTGCTATATAACGTGCCGTAATCAAACACCATTGTCAACCAGTATGCGGCGTTTGTGAAAATAACTATTAAGTTGTGTAGTTTTCATGTCTATCGTACTTCAATGATGTGCCACGTGTCTTCCTGCTTCGACCAAAAGAGCAGCGTATAGTGTGACATGCGGTGCTTTGCGCTGTGACAAGACATGCAAAGAAGATATGACTCCGCACTCAGCCACAGCGACCCTGCACTGCGCTTATTTTATTTGTTCTCACACAACCGGAAAATAGCCTAAATATCTATGAAGCCCTATTCTGAAGCAATTCTTTTCATTTTCGTTATATTTTTTTACCCTTCTTCGTCCGCTCGCATGAAGCCACGCCCCCGCTATCACCGCGATCAGCCACTCGGTCGGACGGATGACAAGAAATGAACAGAATATGAAGAAAATAATCCTTTCAAATAATGGAGCCTGGACTCCTACATTTGACACATGTCTGCAATTGTACGTGTGAGAATTTATTCGGCATTTCAAAATAATACATGTATAAGCAGTTCTCAATGCCTATATAGCAAGAATGGAATGATTACCGGAGCCAAGTTGAAAAAACCATGACCCGCATTCAGGAAAAGTTCGTACGCTAGAATTGCTCGAAAGAGAAAATTCCAGCAAATCATGATATTGGACATAAATAAGGAAGGTGCATGGTGTTACTAGGCGGCAGTATCCTTTGTATTTTTTAGAGTTTTTCTACATAACTGTGGAGACATTTAACTTGTATATTGTATGTACCACGTGTTTCTTACGTCGTAGTGTTACTGTGAAAACGTTGCGTGACAACTCCTGGTGCTTGTGTGAAAAGGTTATTTGATATGTAATCTTGACCCCTGTATGTTGTAAGATAGAACTATTCAAGAGCTAAAGAGTAACCGGCGCCTTAAATTGTGCGTCAGCATTTCCTTATATCATATCAATAAGAAAAAGGCGGACGGCCAATATCAAATGAGCACTTACGAGCGAAAGACTTCGTGAATTCGGCCCATTATGACCTGCTAAGAAACCTAGTTGCTTAAACACTAATCACCGTGTGTGAGAACTGTAGGCCCACTGGAGAATGAGTGATTCGAGCGTTGAAATAGCCCAGAATGAGCGGGCAGGAGGCATAGCATACGGAAAGTGTGGTCGTGACTGAGGCCACAAAGTTATGCAGTGAGGGTAACACGGAGCAGTCAGGTACTTAAAAATGTGGGTGCCGATAAGTCTGCTAAACTGAGCGTGAGAGAAAGAAATGAATGATAAAGGTATTCTTCTAATATGGGACTCTATAATTAAAGCTATTCCAATGTGTTTCTATTCTATTTCTGACACTATAGCCCTACACGATTGGTCAAAGTGTTTCGGGCCACCTACACTTCGCCTGTGTGTCACGCGGCGTCACAAAAACAGCGAAGCCTCACTATCTTATGTAACATGTGCACACTGATTATGCACGATTAGACCGAACAAAGAGGAAAGAAATATTGCCGATTCTACGCCTTTTTCGCCATTAGCCCTGAGCTATTATTGAAAAGCTTCCTGGTTGCGCACCCTTCGCCTGTCTGTCATGCGACGTCACAAAACCACAAAAACTCAGCACGTCAAAGTGATGTGCACGCGTTAAAAATGGATTAATGTGCCTAACCAAGCTGATTTATTTTTTCGGTATATCCGGAGATGGCCCCGTTCCTAAAGGAATAGAAGGGGGCTGCCCGCCGGTGTGTCCCGCATGGCATCCGACGAACGCGATTAAAACGCGCGATCCGTTACTGCACTGCTCCTTGACTCCGGGAGTCGGCCTTCTCGCCAGACTTGTTGGCGGCTGCCGGTGCTTCGCTGCGAGATCCACCGCGGGGCTCCGTTATCCTGGGCCAGCGCCGCGCAACAAGCAACAGTCACGACCCAGCCTGTCTGACTGCCCAAAATAGAGGCTGAGCAACTTGCGAACGCAAACAGTGCCTTAATGCTTTCCCGCTGCGCTCAAGCCGCTGAACGATCAGTGAAAAGGCGCTGTCGCACAATTAACAATGGCCAAACGCTACAGAAATAACACGCACATCACCAGCGCCGCGCGCCGCGAACACAGCCCTATTTGTCTCCGGTGCTCGGTATCTATGACACATCTCGCGAAGCGCGCACAAAGCGGCCCCAGAGAGCCGGCAGTATATATAGAGAAACGACAGTCGTTGGGCGACAGGAAGAAACAAAAAATAAGGTGACTAATTGTGCATCTCACGGCCATCGCTCACAGCCCAGCCACGCCGCGATGGCTCGAGAGCAGCCGCCCGCGCGAAGGCGACGCCGGAGCCCACAGTGCGGGCCGCGTGCCTCGACGCCTCACTTTGACGCCGGTCAGGACACGGGTGTTTTAACGCCAGCTTCCACGTAGGTGCAACAATGAGGCGCAGTAATCCGTGCGCAGCACTCACGACGCTGCCCCTTGTCGCCTCTTTTTCACTTTGCCCCCGCTCCCTTTTTCTACCACGTAGGCGCCCTATACCAACCAGGGGTGAAGTACTTACTTTTTCTCTTCCTCCTTCCCTTGCTGCTTTCTTTTTTCCTTGCTTCTTTCTGTGGGCTCACTAAGACGGCTTTCTTTCTTTCGCTCTACTGCGATCAGTGTGTGGCATCGCTCTCATGTTCGTGCTCAGCGTCTCTGCAGGAATGACAGGCATTCAGACACGAGAGGCATGTGTTGGTAGAACAGGTGCACGGCTTCTCGCATTGAAAACGTGCGAGATGCAGCGGAAGCGTCACCGCGCGGTGGCAAGAAGACTGATTTCTCAGCCTCTTTAAACTCGTGGCTCGGTTGTGGCAAAATCCATAGCAGTTGTTTCCAGTGAAAAAAACAGAAAAGAAGTCACAGGCCTGCGCAGCACACGCAGCACAGTCACAGCGTAAGCTGGAGCAGTGGCTCCACAGGAGCTCCATTTTCGGCAGCACGATCTAGAGGGTCTTCGCGTCGAAGTCTCTTTGCGCCATTTTCACGAGAACGAACTGAACTGTCCGCCAGGCGTCGACGGCGAGCTGCGGCTTGTGCTGCTTTCTGCACAACGGTCTGCTGAGCCACACGTTGCCTGGTTGCAGCCGCGCGCGTAGTTCTACGATTCTCTTCTTAAGCAGCGCTTCGTACCTTGCGAGGACGCGCCATAACGTTTACCGAAGAGTAAACACAGGTATCGCGACTAGGTGGCGCACATGTCCCATCTCTTGGCACGTGGCACGATACTATTGCGCTCACGCGCATGCGTCTACTTTTACCAGACGCCTAAGCGCGGCGAGCCTTTCAGCATGATAATGTGCCGACGCGCATGGTTATTATGGTGAGGAGGGTTGTGTTTCCCTCTCCCTTCGTATGGCGACGCTGTTAAGAAGGATAGCGGAGCCACGCCAAGGATGCTTTGTATCAACCGGCAGCAGCTATGCCGGATTAAAATTACGTTGTACGTCGTTCGGCGTCGTGTTCCTGTCACGGCTCGGGGCGCTGCTCGGCCAAAACGTAACAATACGATGCAACTGCTACCTGGTGGAATACAACGCAACTGTAATGAAAAGTTTGCACGTATAGACGCTACGCAGTGCGCATATCACATCGCGTGACAAGGGGCACGATACGATAGTGTTGCTGCTGCTAATGATGATGATTATTATCATGATTCATTGGCATAGCCTTTGAAACGGGGCGGTGGCAAATAGTCACCTAGACTGCTCGATTTAATTAGGTACGCTATGTATGTTTTTTCACTCTAGCGTTGTTTGTATACATCTCATTTACTTCTTTCTTCCTCAACACTTATCTGCAACCTTGTACCGCTACCTATGCAACTGCTACATGGCGTGCCACCTGGTGCAATAATACGCAACTGCAATGCAATGTGTGCACGTATCGACGCTACGCGGGGCGCATCTCAAATCGCGTTACTCCTCGCGCGCTAGGACGCCTGTATAGGGCATGTCTCCACCACGGCTAGCAAGCGCTGGCGTGGCGCAGTGGTAGCGTGGTTGACTACAGTTTAGAGAGCCCCGCTTCGATACCAACGAGAACTAGGTATTGTTTTTCTCATTGATGGCGAAAGCTGCGACAGACACCAGCGGCGGCGGCGATCAACAACCGAAACGGATATTGCAGTGAGCCCATAGCAGCTAACACTGTAAGAGAAAAGAAAAAAAAAACACAATTTATTAAACAATCATTGAATCTATGAAGTTCAATTCCGTGCAGTTCTCTTGTTCTTGCGGCAAAGCGATCTTTCCGCTATCGAGGTAAACGATGAAGCTATGTCCATCTTTACATCGTAGCATAATGCTCAAACCCAAATTTTTCGAAGTATTTAGTAAGGCAACCTGTATTATATCCCCTCACTTGTGCTTCCCATGCATGATCATGTGCTCAGATTGGAACAAGTTAGAATAGCTTCATAACAACAGCAGCAAGCACCACAGCAATTCACTTTTGACGCGCTTGAAAACGCTATAGCACATCGTCTTCATTCATTATTTTCATTCTGATAGCAGTTATACACCCGAGGTGCGCTCTTGCCGTTGGTTCCGCCTTGCTGTCAAAGCATCGACGGCGCATGCGTTGCTCGCGCATAAAGGGTCTCCGGAGACCTTCTAGGTCTCTGGAGACGCGCAATGCAGTTGACTGCAAAAGCTACAACACCAAGTGAACGCAACGTCCCACTCCGCTCAATGCACTCTGCAGTAGAGCCAGGGCAGCATTCTACCTTCCACTGTCGGCATGAGCATTGTGCTCGCACGCATTATCGTGCTTGTTGACCAGGTGTGTGTATGACACACTGATGCTTATGCTAGTCTGAAGCATAACGGACTTTAAATGTGAAGCTAGGTCCAATCCTTAAATTGCGTGCGGACTAACACTGATTCTCACCTCATGCACCATCGAAGTTCGACGTTTCTAAAGCCGTGCGCCGCCGTCGTTGCTCATACAACCTGTGTTGTGAGACACCTAGTAGCAGCCAGAACGTTGATGCTGCTGCGCAGCAGTAGCAGTTGTCTCGAGTGCGGAGTCGTTTGATCGCCCTGATTGGACATTTTGCATTAACAACCAAAACAACAAAGAAACACTAAGGCACCGATACACATCGATATTCACTTAACTACCATGTGCCATAAACATCGACTTACAATTCTGTAACTTCTAGTGGTTTGAAGTAGATATAGTGTCTTGGCAATCTCTCTGCAGATTCGACCCTGAGATTTAGGGGCCTCCTCTGGCTTACCGATATCAAGTGCCCTACGACCGAAAACCTTATTTATACGCTTTCTGTCGGCATATCCGCACATTCATTCTACTTGTATCTGAAAGCTATTTCGTGCTTGATTTTATTAATACTTTTCACTTCGAGCAGCAGTTATCATCGAGCTATAGGAAACAGGCCGATCGCGTTGGTTTGTTAGGGTAGTTGCGCTTGGTTCAGACATGAAACGTAAGAAAGACATGTACTTTAATGACTCACTTAACGGCGCGATGACAACTGCTATACGACGACGATAGCACGGCGATGAAACTGACGAACAGGGTGTAGTGACATAGGCTATGGAATGACAGCGACGACGGTACGATAATGACGGTGCCGACGACTCTTCGCATACTGACATCTAAGATAGCGAAGGGCCTTCTTTTCATAGTAAAATATTCTTGCGCGCACAATTGACAAGGACACAGTGAAGGGGACACAAGAATATTTTACTGTGAATTCGTACCAACTCGCCCAACTATCAGTTCTGCTACGGCCTTCTTTTCGATAGGAACGCTTAGATTAGTTGTTGTGCCTTTAGGAGCTACTGCTCCACAATGCACCAGCTGCGCTACATCAGCTTATATCCTGCTGTTTCTTACGAAATCCATGCGCAGCCACTTACCGAGCCTGTATTTCGCACCTAATAAGTACGCGCCCCCCCCCCCCCCTCCGACTGCAAAACGCGAAAATTTCATTATAGCCAAGTGGCAAGAGCGTCCGGCTGCTATATCTGCACTTTCAGGACTGGGATGAATTTAGTTCCAGCAGTGGACGACGTTTTCATTTCTTCGCCATATGGTGAGTTTATAGACGCGGTATGAAGATGGCGCACACCGTACCGTAATGAACACAGATAGACGGACAGGCAGGCTTGAAACACTTCAGCGACTGCTCATAATTATGATGCGTATATTCAATTTCAATTCGGCAAACTACGCAAAAATAAAAATAAATAACTCCGCTTGATGACATTTGAGTGTCCACAGAGCAACTCAGCACCTTCAGGAACCCTTTGGGAAAAAAATTTGTAATGTGTGTAAGAGAGAACGAAAGACAGAGAGAGGAGAGAGAGAAAGAAAGCGATGGCAACGCTGAGAAAAGCAGGGAGGACAGACTAGCTGGAGTAACGCTGGCAAGCTTTCACACACGGAAAGCATCCAACGGGAACGCAGTATGCCAGATAGTCATGTAGTCTACAAAATGTGAAGCAAGGCTATTGAACTTAAGAGTTTGGATGCCAGCAGGGCTCAGAAGTCGGAAATTCTCTATTCCTATACATCAGAGAGTGGCCGAATGTGTTTACAGACATGTAAAGAGCTTGTCTCTGCCCCACAGAACTGAGGCAAGTCCCCATGAAATGTGCAATCATCTCACCACTACCGCATCTTTAAATGTGCTTAGCCATGCCAATGAGAAACGCATAAGGGTTTGCGAATCATATCCTGCTGAGCTTGAAGCCCATCCTCCGATATCAGACATTCGTCTAACACGCCGGTGTTCCTTGAGCTAAGTGTCTTTGTTTACTCAGTCATCTGCGCGTTGAACACGCAGCTGGTTTTCCCGTCTGATCTCGTTCTTCTTTTTCTGACTGCCGCGTTCCCGCAAGTAAGGCGGCCCTGCGTGCAGCGCTCCGCAGCGACATCGTGGGCGCATTCCTGAGCCGGGGCCCACGGAGCTCGCGCACGACGCCCCAGGCTTCCGGCCGGTTCTCCCTGTGGAACAGCCGCGGCGCAAGTGTGATTTATAGCGGCTCGGCGAACAAGCGCGGCGCCTTGTGTCGCCCACGGCGAGCTACCCGCGGACGTGTCATCCACGCGGGCACGCTCAAGTACGCAGAAGCGAAAGCAGGGCTCTCATCATCGCTAACCTCTTCCTTCCGAGAAGGCGCGGCTCGGCACAAGCGCGCGTTCGCGGTGCCGCCGATACACGGCTGGGCTTCTCCCCCCTGCTTCGCCTAGCCGGCGAGAGAAAAAAAAAGAAAAAAAAGAAACGACGTTTTCAAATCGGGGCTGCAGAGCGAACGACTCCAGCCCCGCAGCACATGAGTGCGACATTGTGGTCCCCGCGCGACGCAAACGCATGACTTCAAACAGTAGCGCTACACTGTACCATAGCAGCGCGAAGAATACGAAGATTAGCTAGAAGCCGCTACACACAACGAAGGCTGTTGAGCGTCGCCTTCCCTTTTCCTCGTCGTTTTCAGGTCTTCGTTTGAAAGGTTGAACGAAGATCAGCTGCGGGCATTCAATTCTCTTGGTGAAAAACGCGCAGCACAGCTTTGTTTTCTGAATGAATTGGTATAAATTAGTAATCTGGTTGTCATATCTCTGGTGCGTCCTTGTTAAGCTTTAATATAAGCCTGTGCTGAGAAAGTGCATATTTCATCACCGACCAGCTTTAGCCGGTCACTGTTAATTACCGATCACGTGACCTACAATTCCGGATACCTAATAAAACTGAGATCGCTCGTACTGAATGTCGCTTTATCTATTTTTCGTGTGTTCCTGCTGAGCGAATCTCGTGATAACAATGATTGACGCACGTAATCATCTCGTGCAATTACCCTCAGGTCAGGACAACACGCGCGTGCTTCAAAACAGCGCATGCTAGAGGGGCATTTGACAGAGCAGGGTTTTAAACCTGGGAGTGGCGGTGTTTGACAGATGTGTAACTGCAAAGACAGATGTCGAGTGCTCTTCGCTACAAGAGGTGTCTGCAGACGCTTGCCTCTTAAATGCAGCTTGCGTCAACAACGTTCCGAGGTATTTTCGTCCGCGGTCCCGTCAGGGAAGGGAAAGGCGCCGAGGTGAGAACAATGTTTGTTTGACGCCAGAGCAGCGGTGACAGGATGCCGTCACGGGCGCTTCCTTTCGTCATAATTGCACCGTTGGGAAAGCAAAGAAACAAAAAGTTGGGACGCAGTTCCTCCTCTAGTTGACGTCGATGAAAGACAATGGGGTGTACGGACCATACAATTCATTCTAAGAGGCTCGCACTTCGCAGTGTCTCAACGACAGCGTCTGAAAACGCTAGCTGTCACGAGGGATGAATTCGAGAACCGGCTCCTAACCACCGGGGCCACCAGTAGCACCAGTCCCACCGGTATGGACCCACATTTTTGGACTGCACTATGTCCGGTATTAGTTCATGAAAGATACTAGAAACAAATAATCCCGACACGGAAAAGTAAGATTAGCTCCCCAAGAAAGACATTGTCTTTAAAAACAGAACAAAAAAAAATGCGGCAGATCCAACGCACCTTGTTGGAATCAACATGCACGGAATCTTTGTTTAAATGCACAGGTAGTACTAAAACATGTGTTAATTTGCAATGCAACTGCAAGCTCTTACCGAAGGCCTTCGCCCAAACCACATCGTAGAGGTTACCAGCTGTCTCAACACAACCCCGGCACATCTGCTTGGTTGCGCGCGCATGTGCTCTTGCGCACCCGTGCTACGCAAAGTGACACACGCGGGCGATAATTTCGAAGAGCTAGTTGGTGGTGGCACGATATAAGTATGCCCCAGTGCCCCAGTTGACCGACCTGTACAATGGTATTGGCAACATTGTGTCAACTAAACCTCAATAGTTTTTTTTTTTTCTCACAGGGCACAAATTGTGCATGAAAACCCAAGCACGTAAGATATTAACTCAATCGGCTAGTTTGCGCAGATGTTCCAATTATATCGTGCGTAGAGTGAGCCTCCTGAGTGGGTGGCTATTCTTGGTGATTTAGTTAAGCTGCAGCGGTGTTATATTTTAATTTAGCCAAAGTGTGGATGACATGGTTTAACGTTCAAATGTTTATTTGTAATGCTAGGAGAGCAATAAAAATGCGATTGTGGTTTAACGGTTAGAGCATCGGTAACGTAATTCATTTTCTGTTTCATGTGTGAGCTACACAGATACCCAGCAGTAGCATCTAGCAGCACCCAAAAGCACCCAGCAGCCACGCTCGAGAAAGTCCGCGAGGGCTCGCAAACAATGCTTTGCTTTTAAAAAGACAAGATATGCACAACTGCCCTGCAATATGCATTCATTGTGAATGAAGTAACAATATTTAGTCGCTTTTATGACAATTTCGATATGCTTTAACTTGGATAAAACTAAAAGGCCTCTCCGCTGAACAAAGTTACTCCTGTTGTATTGCCTTGCATAAAAATGGCAGCTCGCACCCGTCGTTTTACTCTTCAAGGTCTTCCACATTTGCTCCACGTATTCCGAAGGCGTGTGAGGAAGGTTGCATGGAAAAAATGAACGGTTGAGCACACATGAATGCACGTAACGATGTGGGCACGCATGTCTCGAATGTGGGGCTGGTTTCGAGTCCCAGAACTTTAATCAACGAAAGCGCCTTGAGCGCACATGTAGCTTAATTCTACGACTGCAAGATGTGCACTGTCGTCAGTAGATAAACTTACGTAGTAAATTATAGCTCATAAATTGTTTTATGGCGTTTATCTGGCAAAATAATAGTCATACTTTAGTGAATTGATAAATAAATTGTTTCAGCTGTGCTATGCCCTTTTCAAAAATTACTTAAGGTGTTTGAAACACCCGGTTCATCGTCAGCCTATTTCACTCGCGAAGTGTAAAAACGTAATTCCGAGCTCACATGTGTTAATTAACAACGGTTTCACAACGGCTGAGTTTGACTATATGCACTTCCTTCGACAGTGCCCTGGTGTCCGGGTCAGACAGTGCGATTTAACACCACGCTCGCAAACTTATAGAAGAGTGAAGCAGGTGCTTCGATAAAGCGATGAATCAAATCTGGGCTTACGAAAGGCTTCTTCCATTGCTCTGGTATAGGTAACCTAGGTGATTGCATTATCGCAACCTAGACTCACGCCAATAGCAGTGGAATAATTTCCGTCAGACAGACGACTAACTCCATTACTAAGCTAGCGGAAAATCTCAGTCCTGCTCCGTCTTCAACTCTGCCTCTGCCTTTAGAGAAAAGACATTCGTCGCCCTGAATGTCCTTACCATTTTCCTCCTCGGCATCACATTATTGTGCTCGTGCACGGGATAAAGAACTCGCTGTTAACAGAGATCGATAGATGTCTGTTAACAAACAACAAACAACAAAACACCGGCATCAGCTGTACCTTCCAGCTGTCAAAGAGTTCATCCGCGCCCTGCCGAGTCGGTGCATGCGTCCGTTTCACTCTTCTGTGCATTACCGTCAAATTCTGGGCTACAAATGGCGTTATGTCCGTAAGCGAATTTACAAGGACGCTTCACAGGTAGGAGACTAGGGGTGAGTAGACTCACTGCGAATGCTAGGATGCTAGTGAGGTCGTTAAGGATTGTTAATTGATAAAGAGCTTTGGCATTCTTCCAAACAAAGTCGAAAAAAGATCTTGGAAACGCAAGAAGGGGGCCTGGGCAGTCGAAGCCCGAATGTAGGCGATTTGAAAATAATTCGCAGATAAAGTGTAATATACAAAATCTAGAGTAAAGCTCTGCAGAACTTGAGTAAAGCCAGTCCAGATATTAGTGAGCTCTTTAACTGTTCACTGGTAAAATCCTAAAGCTTGAAATTAACACATTGGCATGGACGTTTTGAGGAGCGAGCGCCGGCCGAGAGCCTTCTTATAGGCAGCTTCTAACGGTCTTCGTGTAACTTTTCAGACTTGAGTAATTTACGTGAAGACATCAGCATAAGGTAGAGACTGCATTTGGAAATACGTGTGGCTCTTCGGATGTTGACTCTTAAAAGGTGACGCTGTCCTTGATATATTCCAGCTAAATGTTTGCAAGTATTTAACTTTTTATTGGACGAAGCAAAATTTACTTCAATAGAACCTTCTCAATAAAGTGTCAATGTGTAATTAAATACACGTTGTCCATTCTATTTTGACGAGTGAATGTGAGCCAGACGGTTTATTCGCCGAGTTTACCACTTTACTTTTCCTAGTGTCTGTGTGTGTGCTTTTTCATGTGCGCGTGAGCCTGCCTATTTAAAGTGCGCTGTTTCAATAATATCATTACCACTCGTTTGACTCAACATATTTCGTTACTTTCTCGGAACTCATTTTTAACGGATGATACGCGCTGTTACGGAGCTATTGTTAGATATCGCGCAAGATAATTATGCTTTAACCATGAAATTGATAAAAACATTGCATTGCTCTTTTCTTTTTTGCTTAAAAATAAAGAAAGAACACCTTGTACAGTAAAAATAAGTTATTACACTCTAATACTAAGAAAAATAAATCAGTGCCTTTGAAGGTTGTTTGTACACGGAAAAAATCGCCTTGGCAACGCCACTCGCAGCTTCTCTTGAAGCTGGATGATATGCGCTATTACAGTTTTACAATGTAACACTCATGAAGTGGCCTGTGTGCTAAGAAAATTCATTTACAATGAGTCTTGTTTAGAACATCTACATTACGAACGATTGCTAAAAATCGGCAACAAAATGTTCTCCAGCTTTAAATGTGTTAATTCTATACGAGAGGTAATGTTCGGTTTGCATTGCATTGTCGTTACTTTATGAATATTTAATCCCGGAGGCCGACAGGGTGCCAGGGCCCGATACAGTGATAGCCCAACGATCTCCGTGGCAAGGTGTCATCCTCCAAAAAGCTCCAAAGCACCGTAACGTTTTCCTCGAAAGCAGCCTCTCGGACAACTTTCTTTGACTCTTGACTGTAGCCCCCCATATTTTGGAACGAAAACGAAGTCAAATTAGAAAGAACAAATTGGTACTCTCCTAACAGTGTGAGAATGCGTCCGACGTCGGTTGCTTCACCGTATGCCCACGCGTCTTGGGAACAAGGCATTGCTCAACGCCCCAACCTAGCATTTGTTTGCTGCGGCTTGACACCTCGTGTATGCGGCAATTACTAGGAGCGATGCCTCTTTGAAGGCTGCATCCGCTGCAAGGTATCTGACTGAGCTGACTTAAGTATCGGGTTTTGGAACCTGTCACAATTTTTTTTTCTCGCCCTGGCCTGAACGCTTCCCTTCCGCCACTCTAGCTTACAAATTGTCCCGAGGTGATATGTACACACAGGCTCATCGCTTCTTCCGTTTTAGCCGTCGACCTGTCTGCGTTCTTCTTCGCACAGCATAGTTTGCAGCGAAGACACCTACACATAAAGAAGGCCTCCGGACAGTCGTCTTTGCGTGGCGCCCGTTCCAGCGACAAGTGATGGCACGCTGACACATGGCGCAGAAGCCGGTAATAACTTTGTAGTCTCGGCGTGTCAGACGCCTCTGCAGATAGCGCCTACTACGTGTCGCGAAACGTCTGAATGAAAAAGCACACCTGGGTGTCGATACGCACGTCGACGCCGTCGCAGCTCCCTGCTGCTGGCGACATGAGAGAGAACGAAGGGACATAAATAATAATAAAAAAATAATAATAAGAGTGTACCCTCTGGTTTCTCACTGCACAAACGTCTGTCGGCACAGGATCACTCAGAGAAACGTGAGAGCCCGTCGACTTGATGGTTGAGCAGTACAGCGCCCTGTAATATTGCAGCCGATTGGGGTTGCCGCGAACGAGTCGCCAGACGACGCATTGAAAAAACAAAAGAAAACAAAAGAAAAGGGAAAAAGGGAAAAAAGAAACAAGACACGGACCTCGATGGGGCTCCGAGGAGAAACGAATATAAACTGGTTTTCTGTATAGTCAACGTGCAAAATGCCAAATGAGGTCCATTGCTAGCTCATAGTGTAATGCTTAATTTAGGCGTGTCTTGCGTTTCATGTTACACGCCTTGGTGGTTCGATGCCTATGGCGTTCTTCTTCTGAACCCGAGGTCGTAGGTCCAGTTCTCAACCGCAGAGGTCGCATTTCGAAGGGACCGAAATGCAAGAATGATCAACTATTTAGCATAAGGTGCACGTTAAGCAACCCCAGGTAGTGAAAGTTAATCCGCAGTCCTCCACTACGACGTTCCTCATAACGGAGTGTGCAGCTTTGAGGAAGATAAACCGCACAATTTAATATTAGGGCTCCATGCTTCCATTCGTGATGGTAAAATTATCTGTGTAGTACTTCAAAGTAAGCTCAAGGTGAACTTTTTATTGGCCTCGATAAGGCGGGTAAACGCGAAGGGTTGTGCATGTCTGCCTTAGCCTTTATTCCGTCTCTCGTGTTGTCTATTTTTTTTTTCTTCGTCAGCTTTAGGAATTGACATTAGACGCTTTCTACAAGAAAGAAGAATGATGCATGTACAAGTCCAAGGGCAGAGTCACGCATCTCTTTGGAAAAGCTAGTATTAGGCACTAACTCTATATACCCAAGTAAAGTGTTTCATAATAAGGAGAAGAGATCGCAAAAGCGTTCACGTTTTTGCGGTAAAACGTCACCTGTAGCGTTAAAGATATAGCGCACGTACAGTAATTTACTGCAGTAGCGCAAGAGAACGTACCCCCATCAGCAATGAGCGAGAAGAATCAGGGCAACCGAGGGACTGGATGTCACAGCAACAACCATGCGAAGCAAACAGTCAATTTTCTTTGAAACGGACCTGAACCGCCCCTTGTGCTTAGTAAAAAAAAATAAAATGAAAACAAAAAAAAGAGGAGCCATTTCACCCTCTGAATGTGGTTGACCAGCGAAGCTGCTATGGTGGTATGAGGAATCGACGTTGGGCTAGTTTGTGTCGCATATTTGGACGGGGTAAACAGCGCGTATGACGAGGACAAGTGAAAGCACGGCAAATTTAGATGAGTTTCACAAGTAGCTATCTAACACGTACTGTAGTCTCTAAAAACCATACGGGGTGCCATTATTTAACTTGTCATCATTAATGTGCTGTTTACCCCTTGCAAATATGCTATGGTGGTATAAATTACGTTGGTATAGAGTTTTGATGGTATGTAACTACATATAAATATGTATATGTCATTTATGCGAAATACAAAGAAATACATAATCATTTGTTGTCTCTTGTCTCTTTTCTCTTTATTTGTATCTTGTCACGCAAGTGATGAATGCTTTATGGTCGCTTTGATACACCGCCAGTGGCTCTGTGGCGACGCCGATTAGGTTCTTGGCTAGCGTCAAATCTATACACAACCGTTGACGTGTCGTCGTGGGAACGTTGGGGTCACTGTAACACTGTAGGCCGAACTGTTCGAGCTCAATGGACAGCGGCCACTTGCCATCGAGCCGCGACGCGTCGACGTTCAAATCGCCCACCACGATTACGGGCATGTTGTCCGTGGAAGATAGCCGCCAGTACGTGTCGCTCATTAAGTTCTCAACGTCGTGTTTGGAAGAGCCCGTCTGAATGTAGACGACCGCAACTTTGGTCCCGTCTGCGGTCTTGACGGCACACGCGTCGCCGCTTAGATGCAAGTGGCCGTTGAACCGAGTCTTGACGCGGCCGACGACACGCGTTGACCGTGGCGTAATGCAAAGGAGTGCACGAAACAAAACACGTTTGTTTGAAATTTGCGATCGAGCATACTTCCTAGTTAATTAGCTGAATGGAAGGACTAGAGTTTTATTCTAGTGGACAAACATGGGGCAGTCCGTTTCCCTCCCGTCGAAACCCATGTATCGACAGCAGACGGGGATTCCACAATATTTACAACTTTACTGTGAACTGCATAATTATAAAAAGTAAACTAAACTGGGCGTACTATTAGAGTCATCTTAGCGGCTAAATGTCATAGCCGCTGTCATCTTAGCGGCCAATTTCAGTATACTTTTTTCCAAGATACCTACACTAGATCGAGAGCTAGAGAGAATTCGCAAAAAAGTTGGCTTTGCCGCAAGGCGTTTTCTGTTCGCCGCGACTATTTTCCGGAGGATAGCCATAGACAGTCCCGCTGTAAAAAAACTCTCCGCGGATAGCATACGCTGCTGTGAACATCTCAAGAAGTTTTGCAGTCGTGAAAGGTGCGTGGAGGTTGCAAGCGGACTTTTCACAGAAGCCTGCTCTTCACTCTTTTCTGGACGCTTTATTTCACAATATAACAAATCCCCATGAGCGGTTGCTATCGGCAAATAACAGACATCAATCAAAAAGGGCGTTTGGATCAGTGCGCTTCTTCCTGTACTGTTACTGTGTATATTTATTGGCACAGTCTAATAAACAGGCAGAGATGAGGGAAAAATCTTTCGAATTTCGATTATATTTACCCACTTCCGGAAGAAGCCGATTATCGTCTGCCCACGCTCGGCCAAGGCCGCCCGCGTAGCAATTAATACTTGGCCATCCTGCTTATCAATGTCATAGCCGTCGGGTCTCGTTAATTTCGTGTAGTTTTGCTTAAGGTCGGACAATACGCACGCTTGCCGGCGCGAGCTCACTCCTGGCCGCTCCTGGTTAGACGCCTTGTTAGTCTTCGCTTTGTAATGACTATTGATAGCACTTTAAACAAATTTGGAGGACGCATAAGCTTCGCCTTTAAGAGCGGAACGCGATAGCATCCAAAGATCTCTGACTGTTTCTCACGCTTCCCGGCAACTGGAGCGTATGTAACCGTAATGTTTACCGGGAAACGCTGGCCGCAGACGCTATGCACGAAGACGGGCTTTGTGCTAGAAACGCGGCATCTTGCGTGAGCCGCGATGCGATGGAGGCGAGCGCGAGCTGGTGGTATTGCAGGGAACCGGGCGTATACCGCTCCGTGGCCCCCAAGACACCCGCGCGCCGGCGCGTGCAATTGGCGGACACCGCGGCCGGTCTGGGAATTGTAGAAACGCTGGAAAAGGGGTTCCTTTGAGTTTTCGCGTAATGGAATTATGTTTTTTCGTATAGTCAAATTACAATTCGAGGGCTATCATATTTGTAGGTTGTGTGTAAGTCGTAGTTTACGATTTTTCCACCTATTTTAGCTTGAGCAATTCAATTATTTCACTAATTCCTTGCGTCACATGGAGGGCCAGGGTATGGGTGGTTGCAAAATCTTTTTACCGAAACGGAGTCCGACGCCGACAACGGATTCTCTACGGCGCGACCTCCTTAACGTTATCGCGTTGAAATGCACAAGTTTGGTGGGGCTACTATCCATCGGTCAAGTTAGTGCATGCCAAAGTCAGTCCGCAACACGTAGCACGGCCAGATTGGAGCGTGTAAGCGCGAGTGGGAATTAACAATTTCAACCTCAATCTGGATTTTAACGTACGCATATATCCGTAAACGTAATGTTCCTGTATTTTGAAAAGAACTTTGTCAAAGTTCTCCGCAAAAGGCTTTTCAAAAGCCCGCATGTCTAATCTTGCAACTTTGCGTTTTTCGCTGCACATACTTACTAAAAAAATTGCTCATCTATGCTAACAATATCTCATTTCTATTCCCCCATTGTTTCATGTTGCCCCAAAAGCACAGTTCTCGTTCGACTGCTGTTCCTTTGCTATATAAACTATATGCTGATTCTGAATTGGACGATCTGTAGTGTGTCCGCTGTTGCTGCTACAAACGCTGCCTGGCATCTTAGTCATACATCCACTGCTTTTGCAGAAGCCACCACCTGTTGAGACAATGAATATTTGCAAATAAACCCTTCGACACACGATGCAATGCCTCAAACATTCATGTGATTCAGACTTCCCGAGTGGCTTCACCCGCCAAGGGAAGGTATCGCTCCGAAGAGTTTTCTTGAGGACGGCTGTCACACCGCCCATCTGTGGACAATGGAGATACTCTCATATTGACGACTAACTACTCATTCTGCTAAAGAATAGGATATAGCGTCACTACGGCGAAAGTAATGATATGCATGCATCTTTACCAATATAACATATGAAGAACACTCGAATTGGTCCAAAATCACATGGTTGCCTCAAAATCAGATCGTGGTTTTCTCACGTAATTACCCCAGGTTCGTTTGCTCCGACCATTTATTATGCAACAGCGTTACTAAACCCAAATCGCAAGCAGAACTTCCATCTTGAAACTTACCAGGATGTGTTGTTGGGCTAGTTGGTTCACTGTATTTTGAAAGATTGTTTGCGCTTTGGAGACGATCACAATAAAGAAGACGGGACAGGCGCAAACTAAAAACTGAGGTTTATTCGAGGGAAACACTTAAATATCAGTTCATGCCAGCGCAGGCACATCAGGGTATCAGCAGCAGATACCCTGATATGCCTGCGCTGGCATGAACTGATATTTAAGTGTTTCCCTCTAATAAACCTCAGTTGTTAGTTTGCGCCTGTCCCGTCTTCTTTCTTGTGATCGTCTACAAAACAACGCATCCAATCTTTCCAAATACATCTTGAGACTTGTGCCGTAAAGTCGGCCGTGTATGCATCTTCCATAAGTTGTAGCCTTCTCCACTCGACTACTCCAGTATCAAACCAGCTGCAGCGCTTGACATCTCACATCAATCACCATACTGTTGCGCATTTGCATTATTTTTGTACACACATCAAAGAGCTGGCACAACTATCCTGCCAACTCTTTGCATCATTTCAGGCTGTCTAATAACCTTAAAGCAGCCACCGAATAGATCATTGAATCATCCCTTTAGTAGACTACATACCGAAGTTGGGCATTTGAGTTATCGTAAACAAATTTGAGACAGACCCTACTCAAGTTGGACAGCCCTTGACTGTCTACTTCAAAATTGCCTATGCAAAATCTGATGGCTATGAACTATTGCTTGAGCAGGGTGATCACGTGAGCACACAGTATATTGTCTCGGGGATTGACCCCCTTCGCTATGACACTGTATCAAGTGTCGCCGCGGAAGTAATTCTGGTCTTGATGACGTATATTTGTTGCATTGAGGAAATTTAGGTATCACTTGCTTTATCACTGAGTAATTCAGTAGAAAACAAGGCCAGCAGCCAGGACAACTGTAATGGTAGTAAATATGGCAATAATGTCTTGCGTGTGAACGATTCGGCAAGACAGCAGCGATCAGCCATGGTCATGAAAGTACGGGAGGGTTCCCAAAGAATCATTCGATTTAGAAAGAGACTATACTTATTAGTGTGCAACTGTCGCCCGCTCTAAGCCACGAGTAGTAGCTGTTTTGCAAGCTGTGAATACTGGAGCTCGTCGTTTCTCTCTATATTAATTATTTGTTGAAATAACAGGTTATTTATCAGTATTTCAACATGCATTTCGAGGTGGCATGCTTGCTGTAAGTCCGCTTGTGTTAACTGTGCCAGAATATTCCCGTATACTTGATTCGTCCGAACGAGTGGTGGATGTTATGCCCTTTGATTTATGCAAACGCTCTGGCAAGTTTCCTCGCGGAAAGTCAGGCTCAAGTTAAAAACTGCAGGGCTCCTTGGTAGTACTAACAGACGGATGAGGTCGTACCTTACGAACAGACAATGCGTAGACATTGGCTAAACGCCAGCAAACGTTTTCCGAATTTCATTAAGCTTTTCCACGGGGAACTGCGCTGGCGCCTTTATTGCTTGAAAATGAGTTGCAGAAAAAGGTATGGTATTTGAAAAGAAAACTTTGAAGGTAACCAGCAAAGCTAAGTGGTTAAAGCATATTCGACTGGTAGTTTCATTGCACTTTGCACCCTGGCATTCTGACAGTGCTGCCAAAGTCATGAAAGCAGCTTTAAATGTATAATAGGCAAACCAGTTATTGTTAACAGGGCTTAATTATCACCATTGGAGCCCACGCATGCTCGCAGTATAAGCTTACACGATTTTCGCAACGTCTCCAGAGCACTCGTAGACAACCAGTCGAATATGCCAGTAGTAAATAATGTTTTGTGTAAGAAACAAGATGAAATACGATTCCATTGTATGGAATGGATCTATTAGAAAAATATAGTGAAGCTCGAACGTGTTGTACTAGTAGAAAGGGGGTCGGATTTATATTTTCAAGATATAAGACTTAATTTGTCATCTGAATTATTGAAAGCAAATTATATCCAGAGACTGGAGGCTAGTCGAAGGTTTGTTGGCTCGTGTTACTTAATATCTTAGAATCACATAAGGTAAAAGTAAACATCACTGAAATCATACTGCTTCTTAGAAGTCGACGAACTCACCGCGGTTGCAAACGCCGTTGACTCAAAGTTTTGCAAGAATTCAACTACCCGGGTCGCTGTTTTTTTTCTCTCGATCCAAAACACAGTGGAACTCGTCACATACCATGTTATTGAAGCTGGTAATCTTGTAGTGGAAATGAATGGTCTTCCTTTTTCATGATTCCTATGACGGCTTGTATACAATAGTTTCTTTTTGTGTTATTGCTGCCCTAGTTGCATTGCTTGTATTTTTATGCTATATTGTCTCGCTCGCTTGAATTTGACTTTCACTGACCTGAGTTAAACAGGATACCACAAAAATTTTCTTTTCGAAGAATAGATATAAAACTACTCCTGAATAATTTATATCCATTGATAAACCTTTACATATTCGTGTGTTTACTGGGCGTTCCAGTATTATTTTAACATAACTTAAGTCAGGTAATGCCGCTAATTATCGGGCAGAATTATTAGCATTTTAAAAAATGCGTACAACCATTGAGGTTGTTTTAACAATTAATCGCTATCGTAAACAATCATATCCGGGAAAGAAGTCCGTCGGCCCGTGTAAAGATTAAAACGACTGAGAAAAATAGTTTTCACTAGTTATTTGCATGTTGAAGTTTGTCACGAATAAATGCAGTATCGGTCGAATTAGATTATAGGGTACAGTGACGTGGCGTTTGCAAGATGAATCCGAGTAATTTTAATAATGTTAACATTTTCTGGAAGCTTCACCCAGTTTAACCTCTTTCCCACGCGCAGTGGTGGCTAAGAGGCTATGCCGTTGCGCTGCTAAGCACGAGGTCGCATTTCGATGGCAGCAAAATCCGCAAGCGGGTCCACGTTAAAGATCCCCAGATGGCCACAATTTCCGTAGTCCTCCACTGCGGCGGGCCT
This sequence comes from Dermacentor albipictus, assembly GCF_038994185.2. Classification (NCBI taxonomy): domain Eukaryota; kingdom Metazoa; phylum Arthropoda; class Arachnida; order Ixodida; family Ixodidae; genus Dermacentor; species Dermacentor albipictus. The sequence goes on along the minus strand of NC_091821.1, from coordinate 222,613,727 downwards.
CATAATAATATCGTGGCTTTGGCACGTGAAACCACACAGTTAAATTCAACCTGTTTCCCGCTAACTTGTGTCACTAGGTATTCCATGGTCACAAGGGTGGAGCACAGGGCTGCCGTGCTGGGGGAGCCGTGTTGAAAACCGACCGTCGGACCAACTTGGATCACTGGGTATATAGCCCTGGATATGTGCCGCTCTTCGATGACCCTCTTTCACCCAAACATGGGTCACTCAGTATGCGCCGCCTTTCATAAATACCACTGGGTATGTGTCGCTCTTCAATTAAGTTCTTTTACGTGATCCTGGGTCACGTCATTTTGCCACGGGGTATCTGTCAATCTTGAATAAGCCTCTTTGAGGCCAACGTCGGTCACTGCGTATGCGTCACTGAATATGTGCCGGTTTTTCATAATAATCATTATGTAACAACACATCATCAACAATTACCCACCAACCATAAGGTAGATTGCTAATAGCATTAAAGTCGCCAATCGTCTCTAAAGTATGCATGCACACGAATTCTTTTTTTAATTATACGATTTATCCCACGTAGCTTGCGCCAAAATTTTTAAAAACGCAAGTGCCCCGTAAGCTGGATAGAACCAAATTAATAATGCTTGCCCTCACTTGGAGCAAGTCGGACTATATATTCTCTTTCACCTAATTGAATAATTAGCTATTAATTATACAACTTCTCAAATATTATATTCAGAGCAAAAGTAAAAACTACAAAATTATAAACTAACCAGAAAAATTTCCGATCGAGTTGTCTGTTGCTGGATACCTGCTACATAAAAGTTTTCCCCAAGCCTGAGAGAAAGCTCGCGAAAGAATGAGACGTGCCCCGTGATAGTCGCGAGGCGCTTTCTACTGTCTAGAATTTTCTCATTGACACTTTTGCTCTAAATATATTATTTCAGAAGTTGTTTAATGATAATAACTAATTATGTAATTAGGCGACGTAGAAAACATAGTCTGACTTGCTACAAGCGACCGCAAAAAGTGTTACTTTGGTTATGTCCAGCTACATGGCACTTCGATATATTGAAATTTTGGCACAAGTCACTTGGGACACATGGGGCGCTATAACGTAAAACTATTCCAAACTTTTCTATTCCAATTCTACCATCAGCCCTCCGCGATTGGCCAAAATTTTTTGTTCCATCCCAACTTCACCTGTCTGTCACGCGACGTCACGAAAACCGCGATACCTCCCCATCTGATATGATGTGTACACACTGATTATGTATGATTTGACCGAAAAAAAGAAAAACAGTTATTTATGATTCGACGCCTTTTCGACATTAGCCCCCGGCTATTGGTCAAAAGTTTTCAGGCAGGACCCACTTCACCTGCCTGTGACGCGACGTCACAAAACCGCGAAACCTCACCGCGTCAAAGTGACGTGTACGCATTAAAGATGCATTAATATGCCGAATAAAAGTGGATTTTCTTCTGAATAGACGTAGGCTGCCCCGTTCCGAAAGGAATAAAAGATGGCTGCTGCCGATCGCTCAGGCGCCGGCTACTCGCACCTGCCGGAGAGCATGGGTTTATTTGCGTATAATAAAACTTCTTGCGTGGCCGTGTAATGTTTTCGAGCACTTTAGGCACGTTTACGACCTCATTCTGCCAACTATTCTTTGCTGAGGATCCATTTTAGCGTCATTCTTAAGCTTCCGTTGCATGCCGCCGCGATTTTCAACCAGCCACCTCAAGCTAAGGGAAAGCAGACCAATCGCAGATGTCGGCACCGACCTCTTCATCCGGTTATCGATTTTCAGGTCACTGGCTCTGCCCCATCGAATCCCTCTACACTTGAGCGTTCTCCTCGCCTCTTGTCAGCCAATTAGATACGATAAGCCGCTCAGTGCAGGCAATGCTATTCGTCTTTCAAACAAACAAAAGTGACCTCCTGTGAACGAGGAGAGCGTTTGATTGGTCTGTTCAGACAACCCTGTGGGTGACCACCCGGTGCTTGCTTCGGTGGTTACGCAAATTTGACGTCAGGAGATTGGAATAAAACGTATTGGAATAGTTTTACGTAATAGGGCCCATGGTATAAATTTGAACTTGCAGATGTATATAAAATTGAGATTGCTGCTATATCTTGAGCAGTAAATTTTATACTGCGGCATTGTGTATTAAAACACAGGAAATTATGCACATCGTATCCGGACGTATAAATTTACTTCAATAAATTTTATCGCCGGCATTTTCTTAAGCGAGCAAACTAATTTGAGGTCGGCTATTTGTGAATTCCGCAATGCAGCGTGGTTCACCTTCACGGCATGACGTTTTTCAATGCAGTGAAGACGTTGTGCAAAGGAAAGTTTGAAACATTTTTTTTTTTAGTTTTCGTTTGTACGCTTAATGCCTCAAGATTACTTCGTGAGAACTTTTGACATGGTTATCAATGTATTCTGTTTTAAATATTGGGTCTATCATTATAAAATTTTCTTCTTGAGACACGGCAGACATCTCAAGTAAACACAAATTCAGTATTCCATATTTTTTTGTTCATTTCAGCAAGACCTGCTTTGATCAAATTCTAGATAACACTTTCGCTTCATTCTGTTCTCAAATGGGCCATCTCCTGTATTATTACACGGAACACTTCAGTATGCAATTCGCGGCGGAGTACACATCGCAAGTAAAATATTTTCGTCTACATAACTGTTTTTCGGCCACATTCAGCTCGTTCAGAGTATAATAAGATTATTAGCGCATGTCAGACAGACAGAAAGGGTTGTTAAAATAAAACAGTGAGTGCAAAATATATTTTACGCTTAAGCCCACTAAGCAAACTGATTGTCACCATCAATGCTTCAAGTAATCCAGGAAGACTTACGTATTGACGCGTTGAAAAAATTTTTTTTTATTTTTTTACAGTTATATTAATTGCACTGTTTGAGTCTGGTCAATGAAAACGAATGATGCTCATGAAGGGGAAACATTTTGTACCCTAAAAAATTATTTGGTAGCACAGTTTTGAAAGCGTGGCAAGAAGCCACGACTTATCTTACGAAATTTGAGGTGGAAGAGCTTTTAGAACGTTCGGTGCAAATTACCATACTTGAGGAAAAATAAAGTGCCACGGTTGCACGAGTTTACCGATGCCGCCCATTGCGCTTGTGACGATGTACGCACAACTCGAAAACGCAATATTCATGAAGATTTATTGTATCTCGAATAGCCTCATATCTTACAACTATGCAGGAATGTGTTTGCGCTCCCGTAAGGGTCTACACTGCGTTTTCACTGTTTTGGTTCGATCAGAGCCAAAACAGCTTACCTTTACGGTGGTTCAAACGTATATGAGTATGTCCTATATCTTATCGCTGAAAAAAACCGTGAAGTGATAACTAAACTAAAGAGAAATCGCCTTTGATAAGTGTTCAAGTGACAACAAGATTATGAAAAACAGGTATACTAGGTGTTAGGGAGGCTAACGAGGTCATACATCTGTGCTTGGTTATGCGTTATGTTAACTATGCCCTAGTGCATCCCATCTAGGCGCCTAACATGAGCTGACGGCGTTCCTTTTGACTGCGTGAAATTGTCCGCCAATATGCGGTGCGTGCTTCGGGCTTCTATGCACGTCACAGTGTCATGTGTTCGCTTAGCGCAATTGAACGGTTTTCTTTAATATTTCACTTCAGACTTTATTTGCACGGAAAACTTTCTGAAAGCCAGGATTTCATCGTTGTATCCGGCATGCGATGGTACAGGCTTCGTCAGATGCATTTCATTTAATTTCTGCATAAAGTTAAAGCAACACTTGGCGTTGCTAAAGTACCTTGTGTTTATAATGAACGAGAATAAGGGGAACCGAGGAGCCCGATTTTTGAAAGGCAATTATAGGAAGCCGACGGACATTGACACCATGGGAAGCATATATGGTGGATTACGTGCTTCTAAGCGAAATGCAGAAATCTTAAATAAAAGAAAAGGAAAGCGGAAGAAAAGACAACTGGCCGCAGGTAGGATACGAGCCCACGTCTTCGCATTATGCGTGCGAGGCTCTTACCAATTGAACTACCACGGCACCGTTTTCCCATCCATTTTCTTGATTATTATGTGTACTGTATAAGGGGGTGATACGTCGTTACATGCGGTATTGCAATGACCAGAATGCGCTATATTATTGGGTAGCGACTTCGCGATTGCTTCAGGTATAACAATAATCTGTTACCGCGATCGAGTTTTCGACCACGTTCGCTACAAATTGCTCAGGTTATCCTACAGTGCATCGTCAGACAGGTGACTCGTGGCGCCCCAGTAGCGAGGCAGGAGGGAGAGCAATCCCCAAGAAATGCGCAGCTGATTCGGGTCAACCCTAAAGACAGGCTCAACGGGAGAGTGTTGCCTGTCGTAACAACTCCATTTGCGCGAAACAGGCGGCGGCGCTCGCATTGAGGAGCTCACGGAAGCCCGCTCCATTTCGCCGCCGCCAAACCCGGAGCGCCCCACGCCGCGAGGTGTGCGACGGCGCCCCGACAGAGGGCGGTGCTGTCGGGGCGCGCGCGCTTTCCCTCGCCGCCGCTTGTTGGTACAAGGCCGGAAATGATGAGAAGCCGCCGGCGCGGGATTATGATAGACCCCATTCAGGGCAGCGAAGGAAGATTATAGGCCCCAAAAAGCGCCGCTGCCTTCAATTAAGGTACCGCTGTCCGGGGCGCCCCGGAGGTTCCGGCCCGGCGAGGAGGAGAAAGGCGCGCACGGGTGCCAGCGCGGGTGAAATCGGCGCTGGACACTGTGATTACGCCTAATGCAAACTGTCGCTCGATTTCCGTCACCAGCGCCACTCGCCGCCCGGATGGCAATGGGAGCCGCGTAATGTTTGCCAGCCCACCGCGCGTGCTGCCGAGGAGCACCGCCGCGTATCTGCACCGCGGCTGGCTGGGCGCACGCGCGGCTTCCGCCGTCGGTCTGGTTCCGCAAATGCCGCCGCCAGGGGAAGTGGGACCCCGCTGTGAGGAGGCGTTGGCGACGTGATGAGGAAAGGGGGGGCAGGACTTTAGGGAGTCCATCACGCGCCCTATTGTGAGGCCAATCTTATTTATTATGCTAATTGTGGCACCTCATGCGAGGCCTTCCGACGAAAACACGGGCGCGTCGTCAAGCACAAATGTACCTCCTCTCGCTCTCTGGGCGTACACTTCACGTGCGCACACACGCGAACGCGTGAATGCAGCACGTATGAATGGAGAACACCCAGGATGGAAAATGATCGAGTGCTATCGCAGCGATTAAAAGGCGCAGCAAAGCTAAGGCAGGGTGAAGTACTTAGCCATTTCATTACAAGAAGTCACGAGCACACCGTGTCACCTGCAAACATTACACCACAAATGATTGTTATATGCGATATTTCTTTCAACACCGTGATTCACATGTTCTATTGTTGGTAACAGTATATGAAGCGCTGCCACAATTTAAGGTTCTCAGAATCTAAATCGCCCGTCAATAAGGAGAGTAATGCACTTGTATAAAACTTAATTCAATAAACTGAGTGCTGGAGTTTTTGTCAAAGACTGGGCGAGTAGGTTTAGTATACTTTCCCATAGACAACGCAATAACCACGCAACACAATATAAGAGGCAGATACACACACAAAGATTTAAAGTACTCGAGCGAAAAATTGGAATATCGGTAATGAGGTAGAACCCACCCAGCAGCTGTCACCGACGCAAGTGTTGAGTTCGTGACAAAATCCACGCAAGTCAACGGCGAACATCATAGTTTGTGAAAGTTTCTATTTACCATACTAAAATTCAATGAGACAGCATCGAGAGCAAATTCAACGGAAACGTGGAAAGACGTAAGAAGGGGAAAAATTAGAAAAAAAGAAACAAGAAAAACCTTAGATTTGGACTGGTTGATTCATGACGTCAGGAAAAACAGCGCAATGGAGAGGAAGTGAGCGAGGGACATATAACGGCGCTGATTAACAACCAAATACTTATTCTTCCAAGCAGCAATATATAATGTGTACGCTAACCAAAAAGAAAACGAAAAACAGGGCATGAAAGGACTGAAGTATGCGTGGAAATTATGGAACAAATTCACTCCAATTTGAACATTTCATTAGGAAGGAGTGAAGTGGATGGGTATATATAGCTCACGAGTGCATCGCCACTTTTTTGGAGGTGGAAGACCTCCGACATCTTCCGTGCCCGCTTATCGATCATGGTAGTTTGACAGACTGGTGCAATCTTTAAAGAATAGTTCACAGACACATTCAACGCAATGCAGAAGTCTTGTTTACAGATATTCTCTAGCTTGCTGGCACATATTATTTGAGTGTCCACGCGTACGCTCGTTCACATAGCGCACCATATCTGTCCGACAGAAACGCCTGCAGGTAAACGAAATTTAATGAACAGTACATCGGCACCTAACAAACTGATGTCTATGTTTATTACTATACAAAATACGGGAAGCCATATGAATAAGCGACCGGACAAAACAGAGCGCGCACACATAACCAAGTGAGTCGCATTCTTTTTTTCTGTCTGGTCGCTTCTTAATATGGTGTCGCGTCTTTCGCATCGTAAAAAATATGAACTAACCAGCCATTCCATAACTAGCCATGACCCGTACTTAGTGGCCGTCGTTTTCTCTACCAACAATCACCCTTTAATTTTGCTGCCAAGAAAATGATAATAAAATTTTCAACCAATGTTTTAGCACTGTAAACCGATTTAGTAGTGCTCGTTAAAGTCTATTTCCATCATCATCATCATCATAATCATCATCATAATCATAATCATCAGCCTGTTGTATGTCCACTGCAGGACGAAGGCCTCTCCCTGCGATCTCTAATTACCCTATCTTGCACCTACCGTCTCTTAATGGGATGCAACACTTCTGTGACGGCAAGAATAGCCGTTTGACTTTTGGAGCAGCGTAATTTACTAATTCAGCTTGCCGTTACACTCCTCTTTCGTATTCCGTTAAAGGGACACTGGGATACTAAACACCAACATTAACACAGTTCAGACTGCTGAAGTATTCTTTAAGCGATGGTTCCTTTGCCCCGTTTCATACTTGGTCGATGCTAGCTGCTGCCTTGCCAAGTATACGAAACCCACATAACCCACTACCACACTACCCCCTACCAACGGCCACAGCACTTATTAGGCAGCTACCCAAGTCTTGCATCTATATATGACTCATAGATGACGCCGAAATTATGTGGCTTCCGATTTCTTGCGGCATGCGTGTTGCGACCGGACGCAAAAAGTGAAGAAGTCGGTAACAGAAGCAGAAAAATGTGGAGGTAAGTTGTAAGACATCAAAACCCGTAAATGACCGAATGAGATCAAATCATGCGGCGTGGAATAGACGAAGACCCGAAAGAAGCGTTAAGGGGAACAAGAACGTCTTATTCTGGAAGGCGAGGTCCAGAATGCCAGCCTATATAGGCTGACTCGTAAACGCGAAGTGGAACAACGACGCTTGGCGGCCATAAGTAGCGAGCATCGGGTTGAACATTACATCAAGAAGCAGGAAGCGGGCAAACTGCGCGTGGCGACCATAGCCAGTGAGTTAGTATATCGTTTCTGGCCCTGCGATTCGTTCAGTACGCACCCAGGGAAGTGATCCCTGGCTAGCACGAAATGTATACGACAAGACGGCGCCGTTGGTGTCCGGCGTCGACCAACGGAAAATGGAAAATCAGTAATTATACCGACCTTCACGGAAGACGTCTGCGGAGCGTGTCTCGCCAGTTGTCAGCCTATCCAGTCATCATTTACTATGGCTAGAATGGTACTGTCATTGACCACGTGTTCGCCAGAGAGTTCGAAACGTTGAATGTTTATGGGTATGTCTCACATTTATCGACGTCGGCGCCTCTTCTCACCGTTGTGCAAAGTAAACAAAACCGAGAACATGAAAACAACCCGAACGGGTGCGAGGCACGAGATGAGTCAATGCATCGCATCCATACATTATGCGACGCCCATGCAACCGTGTGAATTGGCCTTATAGTTGAAGTCGCGTCGGCGATTACGACACAGGTATTTGTGACGACGCGTAAGGTGAAGAAACTGTCGTGTGAGCACATGGTGGCAGTGACGAGCAGGGCAAAAAGAAGAAAAAAATTGGCAGCATGTTACACTCCTCAAATACGTGAAGGGAAAATCCCGCTGCACACGTGCTGATGCGTTAAGTTTTACGATCGGAGGGGTCAGACTTCTTGCAAGACATACCGAGCCGCAGTGTGAAGTAAATGTATGGCGCTGTAGGTCGACCTCCTCAACGACACATGCGAGCACCTAATGCACTACGTAAAGGTTCTTTCGTTCTTTCTTTCATTCTCCCTTTCTTTCCGTCTTATTTTCTTCCTCTTGCTTTTTCTTTTGTTCTTTTTTTTCTTTGTTCTTTCGTTCGTTCTTTCTTTCTGTCCTTCTTTGTTTCGTTCCTTCTTTCGTTCTTTCTTTCTATCTTTCTTTAGGTCTTTCATTTCTTCATTCACATTCAGCCAACGCATCTTTGCTTGCTTAAGCGGGTATGAGCCATTCCTGATGACGATATTTTTTCATCACTGATTTTTTGTGCCACCGGACTAGACACAGTAGAATTTCTTCGGCGAGTTGGTTGATATGTATTGAAGCCATTGCAGCCCAAAGAAACACAGAGAAAGAAGAGGACAGGACACCACGGGCGCTATGAAATAGAAGAATGACACGCAAAAAGACCCACTGTACTAGAAAGGTAACGCAGTAAAACTTCTTGGGCAAGTTGGTTTATATGTTTTGAAGCCATCATAGTGCAAATAAACACAAAGAGGACAGGACACAACGGGCCCTGGCGTCTGTGGTGCGCCCGTGGTGTCCTGCCCTTTTCTTTGTTTATGTTTGTTTACGCTATAATGGTTTCAATATACCGGAATACACACCGCTTTTATTTTAGGTATGAGCCACTGCAACGAGCCACTTAAGTATTTCGCGTCATAAGGAAAGCTATCAGAAACACGTGTTTCTTCTAATAAATTTATAGTGCATTTGTCGAGTTGAAACGGGCGCCGAATCGATACACTTGCGTCATTGTCTTAATTTGCGCCATCGCGTTAATATTGGACATTGCATTTACATCATTATAGCGTTGCATTTGAATAACACTTACGTAAGCATCACAGACACCTTCCTTTAGCACCAATGCCCATGCACATACGCGTGAGAGCCGCCGAATTTATTCAGATTCCTATATTTTTATTCACATGGCATGAAAAGCTGTAGAAGTACCAGAGAAAATGAAAGCCATGCTTCTGGTTCTCCAATTTCGTGCCGTAATGCCACGTTCCTGCACAAGCTCGTCGGGGTTAGCGTACAAGAGAATCTGACAGTGTGTGCGCCGGATTAGCTAACTGTTTGTTGGTAGGGAAAGGCAACGTCGCATTCTAAATGAACCAGAATCATAGCTAGCAAGTTATGAGGTTCTTTCCTGAGCCAAAACGGTCCGAATAGTAGAATATGCCGTAATACTTGACGAATACTGAGGTACCGGCACCGAGGTTTTATGCACGATATAGAAGAAATGGAAGTGTAGCCTTCATTTTACCCAGTATTTACACAGCTCTAAAAAAATTTAATTATGCGGTTTTACGTGCCAATACCACTTTCTGATTATGAGGCACGCCGTTGTTGGGGACACAGGAAATCTGGACCACCTAGGGTTGTTTAACGTGCACCTAAATTTAAGTACACGGATGTTTTCGCATTTCGCCCCCATGGAAATGCAGCCGCTATGGCCGGGATTCCATCCCGCGACTTCGTGCTCAGTAGACTAACACCATAGCCACTAAGCTTTAAATGTAAATGTAAATTCATGAGAATCTCAGGCAGCCAAGTATCTTTTTCTGCCTACCATCTTAACAAAATGCCACTTGAATCAGTATCTTGTTATAAATATCTTGGAGTGCACATTACAAATAATCTCTCATGGAAACGACATATCGAACACATTACATCAAAAGCTAACCGCATGCTGGGCTATCTTAAACGAAATTTTTCACTCGCACCTTCTTCCCTGAAAAAACAGCTATATGTCACCTACATTCGGCCTAATCTAGAGTATGCATCCACAATATGGGACCCTCATCAATTAACATTAATTAGCAGCTTAGAAGCTGTGCAGAATCGGTCCGTTCATTTTATTCTTAACAATTACCAGCGCACAGCAAGCGTAACTAGCATCAAACTTGCCCTCAATATATCTCTCCTTTCCAAACGCAGAAAAATCGCTCGCCTTTGCCTGTTCCATAAGATATACCACTTAAATCCTACACTCAAATCACGCCTTATCGAACCAGCCTCTTTTACTTCTGCACGCTTGGACCATCGTCATAAGGTGAACATCCCATTCCACAAAACGTCTACCTATGGTAATTCATTTCTTCCAAAATCATGCCAGGAATGGGATCACCTACCGGATCCACTAGTCTGTATAACTAACACAGATAACTTCCGTAAGGCGCTTACTAATATTATCTAGTATGCTTTGATATGAATGTATAACGAAGCAATTCCGTTTTCTCCTGAACAGTATTGTTGATAAGTTTTCTTTTTTATTATCTACCTAATCTGCAAACATTGTATATTGTATTATACTTTATTTTCTATCATTCTGTGCTTATTGTCTCACTCTAACCTGTCCTATAAACCATGTATTTATATTTAATCTGTATTACTGAAGTTTTCCGTTTTTCTTTGTATAATTATATTCTTACCGCATTATGCTTTTTTTTGTGTCGCTCTCGAGTTATTAATACGTTGTACCATGCATTGTAATCTGATTAGTATTCGTGTTTCCTTTCTCCTTTCTTGCATACTTATCTGTATTTATTAGCCCCTCCCCTCTGTAATGCTTCATTGTAAGCCCTGAGGGTACTATAAATAAATAAATAAATAAATAAATAAATAAATAAGCTCACAGCTTTCATTCAGAAAATGAATTAAAATGGAGCTCTGAAAAAAATACTTCAGTTTTAACACTGTTTGAGGGAGAAGAATAACGGGATCCGATGAGCTCGATTTTTGGTTAGCGCCAAGAAACAGGCAATGAAGCTAGAGAAAGCAGGACATAAGTTAATTGTAATTACGTTTAATTGAAATGTGAAAATAATAAGGTAAACGAAAATGAAAGTGGAATAATATATAACGCCACATGTGGGATACGAACACACATCCTCCGCATTATCCGTGCGGTGCTTCTCCTTACTTCCTTAAAAATGACCATTAACTTCACCTGTGCTCTTTCCGGCTCACCCGCTGTGGTGCCAAACGGTGCCCCTCACTACGGCGTGTCTGATAATCAGATCGTGGTTTTGGCACGTAATGCCCCTGAATGTTTTTCTTTCTATGGGTTCATACTTTTTTTTTCTAGCATGGTTTTAAAGTTACTTGCTGTCATAATGTTGGTGTTTGGTGTCCGTTTAACAAATGGCCACATCGATGGCTGTCGCGTTCTTCCTCTTCCTACAACGCGATGTCCTTGAGGCTGCCACTTTACGCGGTGGTGCCACATAGCTTGAACTACGTTGCTTCTTGAAACACGGGGAGAGAGAGCACATAGCACAGCACACACACATCGTCCGTTGGAGTCCATCAATCTGGCACGGTACGTGACATCACTCTCACAGCCGCTTGTCCAATCCCGTCTCTTTCAAAAACCGAAGTATTCCCTTTGTCGCCTTCACCTGCGATGCCTTCTGTCGGCGGCATGTGAAAATCGTGTCGAGGGACAATGGTCTACTGTCAAGGTTCGCTAGAACAGATGCCAGGGACTGTCGTTGAACATTATATTCAGGACAGTCGCACATAATATGTTCCAGCGTCTCCTCGCAAAGACAGGCATTACAGAGAGCGTTGTCGGCCATTCCAATGCGCAAGGAGTAAGATTTCGTGAAAGCCACCCCTAGCCATAAGCGATAAAGCTCTCTCTCCCTCTCCCCCTTCCCCATCTTTAATCTCCCCCATCCCTCTCCCATGTGTAGGGTAGCAAACCGGTTAAGCTAAACTGGTTAACCTCCCTACCTTTCCTTCTCCACTTTTTCCTTCCTTCCTTCCTTCCATGAAACACGGCGCACCTAAGTTGACACAGCCCGTCATGTAGACTGATCTCGGGAACCAAAGAACGCGAGTTGGCGCTGTGTCTGGCTAACCTCGATTTACGCAATCGGCAGCATGCGCACCACCTTGCCATCTGTGCTCACGAGCAATCGTTGAGAAAGATCCTAACTAATTAGCTGGATCTTTTTCAAAGATTGCTCGCCTATTAATACGCAGTGCTTGTGGTTAAAGCTGAAGCAGTTTTGTTGGAGAACATGCTTATTTTCACGTAATGGTGAATGGTAGCATATTCAGCCTGAAGGCTGAACAGACAGCTCTATCTCAGTGCATGCCCAGCAGTGAAGTTCCCGTTTCATGAACTGCCGTCGCCTCGCCGTTTTTTATTGAGTTGTGAATGTTAGTCATACGGCATGAATCAATATTGTGGGTATGAGAACAATATTTAAAAAAACAATCGGCCCAGTATTTGATCTCGTGACACCTTACGACGTTTTAGTTGGAAGTTTTCGTACACTTACACTGGCTGGGAGCTTCATTATTTCAATAGTACTTCCTTGCTTATAAAAGAAATAAAATTACTAGTTGTGCACGATGACATTGTTTTTTACTCGAAAAACCTCACTTTCTTGTGTCCATTCCTTTTCATTTGCGAGCCCCACGTGTCCGCAAAATTCAACATGATTCACATATGTACCGCACATTTAGGCGGCTTTATTTATTTTATTTTTTTTAACAGAGCGCAAAATTTTTCCCTCAAGAACCCCTTGTCAACGTACGGGGTTGCTCTGCGCCTCTTTCGAACACCATTCAGGGGCACCTTGGACAAATCGAATACGCGTAGCCTCGTGGCCACGTAAAGTCCGTCCTTCCTGCGCACTCCGTTGCGCTGGAACTGGCCAGCATGAAGCACATAACTGATAATTAAAAAAAAATATTTTTTGACGGTTTGATGGGTTATATGTGTTCAAGAGATAGGCGGATGTTTCCTTTATACCTAATATTACGTGCTATGTTAAACTGGGGTCCATATTATGTACCAACACTTTTCATTTTGCATTAATTTTGCTTTACGTTTTTGACTCACAAGAAGCTGCGCCCTTACCAACACCGGAATCCACCATTCGGGGACAGGGATGGTAGGAAACTTATGGCATAGGAGAACCAGAATCCTTACAAAAAGTATGGCACCGGAGTTGCATCATATTGAACAGGGGCGCTATAACGTAAAACTATTCCAAACTTTTCTATTCCAATTCTGCTATCAGCCCTCCGTGATTGGTCAAAAACTTTTTTGGACCATCCCCCATTTCACCTGTCTGTCACGCGACGTTACAAAAACCGCAATACCTCCCCATCTGATATGATTTGTGCACACTGATTATGCATGATTTGACAGAAAAAAGAAAAACAGTTATTTCTGATTCGACCCCTTTTCGCCATTAGCCCTCGGCTATTGGTAAAAAGTTTTCAGGCTGCACCCACTTCACCTGCCTGTCACGCGACGTCACAAAACCGCACGAACTCACCGCGTCAAAGTGACGTGTACGCGATAAAGATGCATTAATATGCCGAACAAAACTGAATTTTTTTCGGAATAGCCGCAGGCTGCCCCGTTCCGAAAGGAATAAAAGATAGCTGCCGCCGATCGCTGAGACGCTGGCTACTCGCACCTGCCGGAAAGCATGGGTGTATTTGCGTATAAAAAAACTTCTTGCGTGACCGTGTAACGTTTTTAAGCACTTTCGACGCGTTTACTACCTCATTCTACCAACTCTTCTTTGCTGAGGGTCAATTTTAGCGTCATTCTTAAGCTTCCGTTGCATGCCGCCGCGATTTTCGACCAGCCACCACAAGCTAACTAAGGGAAAGCCGACCAATCGCAGAAGCCTGCACCACCCTCTTCATCCGGTTATCGGTTTTCAGTGCACTGGCTCTGCCCTAGTGAATCCCTCTCCACTTGAGCGTTCTCCTCGCCTCTTGTCAGCCAATTAGATACAACAAGCCGCTCAGTGTAGGCGATGTTATTCGTTTTTCACGCAAACAAAAGGGACCTCCTATGAACGAGGAGAGCGTTTGATTGGTCTGTTCAGACAACCCTATGGGTGACCGCCCGGTGCTTGCGTCGGTGGTTACGCAAATTTGACGTCAGGAAATTGGAATAGAAACATATTGGAATAGTTTTACGTTATAGGGCCCCTGTTTTGCGATGAGCGAGTTCGATATATCAGGGCTTGACTAATTGGTTTATGAAATGTTTTTTTCTCTTCTGAATGGGCGATCCATTTAAGTTTATGTCAGTTATTTAAGCCATTTTTCTCCTATTGATTGTTGTCAGTGGCACCTCTATAGATGGCGTAAACGGCCGACGACCAATTATTGACTATGTGGTATTAGAATGTATTTTCACGCAGCGATGCATAAGAGGAGCTGAAAGAGGTCATAAGAAAACGTGAAATAATAATGTGTCTCTATCGCGACGTTGTGACTCCAGATGCCTATTGATCATGGGGGGCTACTTTGCCTGCCCCTAAATACGATAGCATTCCTTACAGCGAAGCTGTATATGGCTAGGACATTTCCGTCGTCCGCGAACAAACCGCCAACTAGTTCTTTGTCGCCCCTCGGCGCAACCGCGCGAACGCGCTCGTGCCACTCCTCACGCGTTCGTCGTCGTTGGCTCCTTCCGCAGCTGGTTCCGTTGCCGCTCATTGACAAAATGAAACTATCGTCGTCATCGTCGTCTTCATCATCAGCAGTGACTCGAGCATCGTCTTCTTCCACAGCTGGCTCCGTTGCCGCTCATTGTTTAAGGGGCTATGAGCCATTCATTGACAAAACGAAACTATCGTTGTAATCGTCGTCGTCATCATCAGCAGTGACTCGAGCGTCGACTTCTTCCCCAGCTGGTTCCGTTGCCGCTCATTGTTTAAGGGGCTATGAGCCATTCATTGGCAAAAGGAAACTATCATCGTCATCGTCGTCGTCATCATCAGCAGTGAGTCGAGCATTGTCGTCTTCTTCCATAGCTGGTTCCGTTGCCGCTCATTGTTTAAGGGGCTATGAGCCATTCATTGGCAAAAGGAAACTATCGTCGTCATCGTCGTCGTCATCATCAGCAGTGAGTCGAGCATTGTCGTCTTCTTCCATAGCTGGTTCCGTTGCCGCTCATTGTTTAAGGGGCTATGAGCCATTCATTGGCAAAAGGAAACTATCGTCGTCATCGTCGTCGTCATCATCAGCAGTGAGTCGAGCATTGTCGTCTTCTTCCATAGCTGGTTCCGTTGCCGCTCATTGTTTAAGGGGCTATGAGCCATTCATTGAAAAAGAAACTATCGTCGTCATCGTCGTCGTCATCATCAGCAGTGACTTGAGCATCGTCGTCTTCTTCCACAGCTGGCGCCGTTGCCGCTCATCATTCCAGCGTAGATTTTCGGTTCTGTTCTGTCGTCGTAATCGGGAGGCAGCGTTATTATTATCATTTTTTATTTACGATGGTATGAACCATTGCTTAAGGCGGTATGAGCATTCATGGTCTTACGTGAGCGACGCATTTAATATCAGAGGTGGACGAGAATGCGTGTATATCTATCGTCACGATGACCACCGATCAGGACAAGAAATATGTTCGTACCTTTGATCAAAATTATATGTCACCTCTGTGTCGTGTGCTAAACAGCTTCGCTGGTCATCCACCTTCACACAGTGCGTACCTGGTCAGACATACCAGCAAGTAATCGACGGATCCTTGTAAAACGCAGCACCTGGAGCTTAAGCACGCAACATCGCGAATGGCAGTAGGGTCACAGATGAAATTTATTTCATTTGTTTCGTTTATGCGAGTTTCAATAAGCAGTCCGCATGTTTCTGGTATTGGACGTTGCGCCATCCGCTCGAATAGTGATTGCATCGCAAGCTTTCACGGGAAGCAATAAAGCGGATAACAGCGCGCGTAAACAGTGCCATATATATATAACGAGTAACGGAGCACCTCGGAAACTTCTTGGCAGCAGAAGCAGCATCAGGTGCAAGGAAAAAAAAAGAGCACAGCCCCCAGTCCGCTCTTCTACGCGCAGCAGCAATTAGTATGTTTTCTTTCTGTCTTCTTCTTCATCTCTCTCTCTCTCTCTCTTTTTCTTTTCTTCGCACAGAGGCGGGCGGGCGCGCGGCCTCTTCCATATCATTCGGGAGATTGAAAATCGACCGGAAAAGGGAGTTGCCACTGCTTGCTCACAAAAAAGACCGCGCTATTCGTACACATCTGAATTACTCGGCGCGGCGCAAGTCGTTTCGCCAGCCAGCGACCCGAGTGCGCCTCCAACGCGGCCGCCTTCATAAACCTAATGGACCCGCTCAGTGGAAGCGTTCGATTAGGACTGACCCCTCGACGACGGCGGCGGCGACGGCATTATGACGGCCGCCGTTTGTCGCGCGGCTCCCGGCAACTGCTTAGAGGAGCTCGTCAGCGCAGGTGATGGGAAGTCACAGCTGTTTCGTGGACAGAATCGATGCGGGCGACACAAAGCGCGAAGACAATGAACCGCCGCTTTTTTTCTCTCTCTCTCTCGAGCGCGCCGACGGTGCCAAATGCGGCTAATGCCCACCGAGACAAAAGATGACGTGGGCGCACGCGCCACCTGTATAAACGCTGGGGACGCGCAGGAATCCTCGTGGCAATTACCTCACCTACCGGTCCGCCCGCGCGCGCCTCCCAATGGAAACATCTGGGACGGCGGCGCTATGGCGACTGTCAACGTTTGGAGATAAAGCACCATTGGACTTGTCATTACCCACTGTTGGCGCTGCGCCGTCGGCAGTGGTGAAAACAATGAGCTTCTTTGTTTATTCTACGCTGGTTTCATCAATGGTGCCAGCAGCCATGCCTATTGATACAATAATCGCCGTCTGTCGCACATGAATACGGCGCAGTCACTTTCTCTGTCGTCACCTTCTGCATTTAACATTTAGCTAAACACTGTCTTCGCAAGGAGTGTGTTTTAAGCATCAAGCAACAAAAAGGAAAAAAAAAACACTTTTCGTTTTCTTTCTTTACTGTCCTCAACAACACGTGTTGTCAGGCTGGGAAAATGTCGGCCTGTGTCCCCGTTTAAAGCACACGACGGTTGAATACAGAGTGCCCCTTCCCCTCTTACGGTGAAAGACAGGCGTATAGAGTGCGTTTTGTGCTTTACATGTGCTCATTGCGAGGCATTAGTCTTGGACACAGGTAGTTGCATTGAAGAAGTTAAACGCTCAATATAACCGTCCCTAGCCAGTTATCTGAAATTTTAAAAACGTTCCGTGTTTCACCTTTTGACACTACATGAGCTGCATCCGTTAACTTATGTGCAATTATATAGAATGAAGTGGAAACTGGATTACCCAAAGGGTATACGAGGCCATAAAAATTTTTTGGCACATAAAAAGTAATTAGGAGAATTAGATGCGGCTTACCTATCAGCTGCTTCCAATATCACAAGTGTAAAGCTATCATTGTAGATTTTTCTCCTCTAACTGAAGTGATGCGTATATCGGCGGTTGATTTATTCAATTTATTCATGGGATTTAACATCCCAGAGCGACGGTGGAGCTATAGGCGACAGGCCTTATATTGGAGAACTCCGGATTAATTTTGACCAGCTGGGGATGTTTAACGAGTGCACCTAAACCTAAGTGCTCGAGTGCTTTTATGCATTTCAGCTCCTTCGAAATGGGGCCGCCGCGGCTGGCAATCGAACCCTCAACCTCGTTCTCAACAGCCCAACGCCATGGCCGCTATACGTCACAGCGGCGCGTATGCATCCGCGGTTACTACAAATGGTCATTTCGCCCGAGGTGCCAAACAGTGAGAGCAATAGCTATAGCTCATTATTGTGCATAGTGCACAAAGTGCAGGATATTCACAATGCTTCGCACAGAGCAAGTGGCAGCCGACTCTCACCGATTCATGCGACCAATCTGTGCATCAGAGTCCATTTGAAGCACGCATGCTAATAGTCCGTCCGTTTCAGCGGTGCTTTGGTCCGGACCCATTTCGAGCCCGAGAGAAAAGTAAGACCGTGACTGGAACGCTGCTAGCGGGCATGCAGGGTATTGACTTCAGGGAGAAAAGGAGCAATGGGTGAGTTCGTGTGTGTGCGTGACTATATAAAATCGTGACCGGACGAAGACGAGGAGGGAACCTGGGCTAGCGAGCCAAGTTTATCGCGAGAACGCAACGAATAATTGATTCTAGGTATGTGACACGTGAAGACAACCCCCTTCTATTCAGCCCTGTCCCCTCCTTGATCAGCAGATATAAGTGAATATCAAGTTGGTAACCAAGGTAACGCGTGCTTGAAAACGTAACAAAGGCAACACAGCACATAGCAAAAAGCTGCAACACACTGATAGCACTAAATCAAGCGAGAAATAAATCTCATAGTCACACCTGACTACTGCTACTAATAACAATAAATCTTTACAGATGCAAAAGAAATAAAGGGCGAGACGTCATGCCTATATGGCAGCCAGAAGAAAACGCCGTTGACTCACGCTGGTCCTTGACAGAATGCAGAAGAAAAAATTCACCCTGTATAGGAAAAAATGAACCATAAGTATTTAACCCATTCATATCAGAAAAAAAAAAAACGTTTCCAGCAGTCGTTCATGAAGTTCACTGGTCGCTGAACGATTCTTAGGCCTCCGATCGCGAGCAAGTACGCGTAGTTTCAATGCCCTAAACGAAAAGCGTTTCAACAGTGTGGGTTGTATCAAAGCAGCGTCGAAGCTTGGCAACAATTTAACTTTAAGTACATCAACGCGATATTTAGCACATAAGTTGTATAAACTCCGCAGCTGCAAAGAATCTGCAACATCAACCTTAGCAAAAAATAGCAAATTAGAGTTTACTTTGCGTTGCAATTTCAAGACTAGAATGTTCCTATACACTTACGTGCCATGTGTAACTATAGCCAACTATAGACTAAGCCGTGTACAACAGACTTGCAGACCGATAAATACATGTAAAATCTGACGTTTTACAACAGCAAGACATAAAACAATTCACTGGAAACGTCTGCACGCTTTCAAGGTCGGAATTCCACGCTAGGTCGCTACCATCAAATAAGCCTTTGGGTACTTAACTGCAAATGTATAAGTGGCGAACTGGCCTACAGCGTACTGAAAACATGTGTATACATGCAAAACAGAGGATATGGGTGCTGAATCTTCTCCAAGGCGCTGTGTGACCAAATCAATTACGTTCTAGCTGCATCAACGTTTATAAGCTTAGCTACGAACCAACTCATTGCTTTAACTCACAACATTGAAATAGTTTATTGTGCGAGATACAATAACTGGGTCGCCAGCAGCTTGCAGCAATACAACCGGCACAGCACTAGGAAGATCACTGAAATATATACGAAGAACATTAAAGGACTGAGGTCCGTATCTTGAAACGAGCAAACCATTTCCTCCCCTTTTTAGAGGATGCTTAAAAGCTTGCCTCATTCGAGGTGCCCTTGGAGGACCGCAGCTTAATTAAAATGCTTCATCCATGCTTCTTCATTCAACAAACCCTCTAAAAAGTGAAGGAACGGGGCAGACTAGCGTGGTAGAGATATTATTAATTAAATATTAATACATGCATAATCGAGCAACAAAAGGCAAGTGTTTTATAAGAACCATTAAATTAATTTCTGCATGTGTGCTTCAATTTCTTTCCCCTTTCTTCCGCGGTCTCAGTTGATGATTTAGAAACTCAGACGGTATAGACTATTTTCTCTGGCAAGTTCGTTCACTATAAAAGAGATGGCGCTTCCGCCACGCCTCACCAACTCTTGCCTCCAACACCCGCCGCGTTGCCTCCGCGGTCGCGGCGGCTACTTTCCGATAGGGGTGAAATGCAAAAACGCTCCTGTATTTATGTTTATGCGCACGTTGATGAATTCCAGGTGTTTGAAGTCAATCCCGAGCCACACACTACAGCGTCCCTCATAACCCACTGTGCAGTTTCAGGAGGTCAAATTCCATATGTTTAAAAATATGCTCTGCGCGGACATACTTGAGAGAGGCCGCTTCCTGCAGGTGAGTGGATTGGCAGCTGGGATATTATGGCATGGATCATTGTACGAAAAGTTGATCAGCTCGCAGCGTTTTATGTTGACAACGGAGAAACATCGAAAAAAAGGTGTACCACTCGCTATAATTAAAGTCTGGGGTATTACGTGCCAGTACCGCGATATGACTATGAGGCACGCCGCAGTGGGCGACTGCGGATTAATTTCGGCCACCTGGGGTTCTTTAACCTGCACCCAATGTACGGTAGAAGGTCGTTTTTGCATTTCGCCCCCATTCGTAATAATGTCGTTTTACTGTACTGTTTCACTGTAGCATCTGTCCTCTTGGCTTTCCTTAGCCCCTGTTTCTGTGCGCCACAACCTCATAATAAATTTCCGAACCACCCTCTTAGTCAAGCCAAGGTTTTGCTGTAGCAAAGCAGTTTTGCGATCACATTTCGTCAAGGGGAAAGTTCCAGGGAAAAAAATGCGACGACCAGACAGCACCACGAATCTAGTATGAGTTTATGGTAAAAGCAGCGCATAAATAACGGCAACACACGACAGGGAAATACACAGGACAGGCGCTGAGTCCTGTGTATTTCTCTGTCTTGCGTTGCCGTTATTCTTGCGCTGCTTTTACCATCAAGTACAGTTTTACACTCTATTCTAGTATGAGTTGCTAGAGCTTGTAAATATTGTTATTTTTTTCAGGTGCCCATTAACGTCCAGCCCCATTCACATAAACTTACTTAGACTCAGAGTCACATATCAAAAAGGAGACTTGTTAGCGAGCATACACTGACTAATGAGTGGTCTACATATGTTACGCAAGAAAGTTCGAAGATCTTTCAGAGCAGGCATTCAAATAACGCAGGCCTATACAGTCGTCACGCCACAAGTCACTCAAGGCACTTTTGACGATTTTACGTTCAAATGCTCTATTACAGAGACTATATTTCTCACAGATGTTACGTTTACCACTTCCGCTTGTGTTTTTCGCGCCTTTGCTTTACATCTTCGCTATTCTTTCCGTCTTTCTTTTCTCCTTATCTATCCACCAGTGCAGGGTAGCAAACCAGAACCTCCTTGCCCTTCCGACCTCGTTCCTCTCTCTCTCGAATCTGAGCGTTTCGTCCCAAGCCACAACGTAAACGAGTGACGAATGATATTACTTCTTTTCGGTACGCTATACTACAAAACTTCAAAATATGGCTATTCTAAGCTGGGACCACGACATAAACGCCACAATTAGCACAATCGCGAGTTAATAGGTAGAAAATGAATAGTGTAATTGCATCGCCCCAAAAAATGTTACTGAACCAACAACAAGACAACCCGTGGCTACAAAGCCATTGGAAATAGATAAAGGAAAGACGACGAGCCAATGAAAGTAATACCGATTTCATACTGTGTTGAAAAACCATTTCTATAGTCCCGCAGCCTTCTGTTACCCGATCCGTACGGCAGTGTTCGCAGGATATGGACAAAGCGTAAGGAGCTCAGAAGCATGAATATGCAACATTTACACGTCCTCTAAAACTTTGGCTAAAGCTTTATCTACTCATTGTCGACAACAGCCTCTGAAACCGCGGCTTGCTGTGGCGCGCCGGCGTCATCCGCTGCCATCGTAAACAGAGGCAGCAAAGGCCAGTTGGGGCAAACACTAGACTCGTCCCCGCGCCATCAAATATAGCGGTGCCCATAAGACCGCGGTGAAAAGCCACTATAAGTGACGTTCACATTGAACCGTTCCAGCCACCCCCCGATTCCCCCACCCTTAATGGTGACGGCTTCGTTCAAGTAATAAAAGCCAATAGGACGTAGCATCGATAGGAGGGGGGGGGGGGGGGGTATGTGCGAATGTCCCTGTGTTGACGCCGTGGCTTGCTCATGGTAATAAAACAGGTCTGAAAGAGAAGTCTAAGCATTATATTTCTATTAGCGCTGTCCAACCTGATAATACTCCTGCGGCAATATTCTAAGTGCGCATCAGTTTTCGCATGGCCTCATAAATTATGGCGTTTCACTGTTGCAACAACGCAATGCCTTGTCACCCATATAGAGGCATGTTTTTGTCGTACTAGGGGCGATGAAAAGAGGGGTGACATCACGCCCGCCATTTGCAGGACATCACTCCTTCGGCTTGAACTCTAAGCAAAGAGAAAATGTGTAAGGTAGCTTGGCAACATCAGTCCCCGCCGTAGCGTCAGGAAAATAGGCGCGTGGTTGATGTGTTTCGATTGTCCCTGCAGTGTCTGCTCAATGAAAACGTTAGCATTTTTTTTTTTCAGCTCTCCGTTCAAGCACCTGCTCGGCTGGTTTCCACATGAAGAACAAGGGTAAGAAAGAAAATACAAGGTCAGAAAAACAGAGGAGCTGGCGGGAACTATTAGAGACGCGGAACAGACGCTACACCATTCACAGACGCGGCGCCGCTGCCTGGCAAATGCGAAAGGCGCATTTCGTTTTTTTTTTCTTTTTTTTTTAGCGGCGCAATCGCCGCTCCGCCAATAGAGCTGGCACTGACTGTTACGAAAAGCAGTGCCTCGGTAGGAATTTTTCATTGCCGTAGAGCTGGAATGGAGATAATGTGCCCTTGGGCGATCACCTTAGGTGGCTGCGGTAGTTAACTCCCGTACAGTCTCCCAGTTCGCGCTGTCTTGGCACAATAAACGCAGTCATATTTTCCCAGCAATGAGCAACGTCACCCAAAGTATGGTTTTATTTGCCTTCAGGAAAAAAAAAGTTTTGTTTACGTCAAGGAATAAACAATGTACAGAGCTTGACTTATCGAAAACATCAGTGCTATAACGTAAAGCTATTCCAACCATTTCTATTCCAATTCTGCAGTCAGCCCTTCACGATTGGTCGAAACATTTTCAGGCCACCGGTTGCCCCCCCTCCACCTCGTCTGTCTGTAACGCGACGTCATAAAAACCACGAAAACGCCCCATCTGATTATGTGTGATTAGACCGAACGAAAGAAAAATAATTATTCCTGATTCGACACCTCTTTCGCCAGCCGTCTGTCACGCGACGTCACAAAACCGCGATAACTCACGCGCCAAAGTGGCGTGTACGCGTTAAAAATGCATTAATTTGCTAAGCAAAACTGAATTTGTTATTGTGAATAGCTGCAGACTGCCCCGTTCCGAAAGGAATATAATATGACTGCCTGCCGATCGCTCAGGCGCTGGCTACTCGCACCTACCGGAGAGCATGGATTTATTTCTGTAGTATCAGAAAACTTTTGCCGTGTCAATATAACGTTATCAAGCCCTTTCGGCATGTATACGACACCGCTCCACCAACTCTTGTTTGCTGAGGATCTGTTTTAGCGGCGTTCCTAACCTTCTGTTGCACGCCGCCGCGATTTCGACCAGCCACCGCAAGCTAAATAAAGGGAAGCGGATCAATCGCATGGGCCGTCACCATTCTCCTCATCCGGTTATCTACTTTCAATCTGCTGGCTTAGCTCCATCGAAACCCTCTCCACTTGAGCGTGCTCCTTGCCTCTTGTAAGCCAATTAGATAAGAAAAACTGCTCAATGTGGGCAATGAAAGCGAGAAAAAAAATTATGACCTCCTATAAACGAGGAGCGCGTTTGATTGGGCTCTTCAAACGACGCTTCCGGTTATCGCCTGGGGCGCGATCGGAGATCTTTGTTCGATACGCGTTCTGTTCAGTTGCTGCAACTTCACAAACTGGCAGTATGCAAAATTTCTAAGAATGGGGCAGAGAGAGCAGCCAATCCGCAAGCGGTGAACTCCCCAGAAGTTTACTTCCCTCGTTTGTCGTCTGCTTGCAGACAGTATACTACAAAACGAGATGTTTCTCGTCTTCCAAATGAATGAAATCTTTATTTAAAAAATGAATTTGTTTCTTCTCAAGCCCAAATACGTTTTCAAATAGTAGTACGTGTGAATACTGCAATTTATAACTATTAGTTTCTCAGCGTCGTCTCTATATAGGTGGCGTCGCGCACAGCGAGAAGAATAAAGAAAAAAGAAACGACGGGAACAGTGGTGCACTTTTCCAGAGGCAGCAACAACATTCCAGTGGCTCGCTGGTACCGATGATGGGGTCAATTTCGCTGTATACAACCTACGCACTATTTGTTTCGAGAAACGAAAGCGACGCAGGAATTCGCTTTCTGCCATTTCTTCAAACGCGTTTCGCACCACCATCCGCTCTCCTTCCTCCTCGAGCAACGCCAGCGCAACAAGCTAAGTTCCCAACGCAAGCGCCATTTTCTCCAATTAAACTACGGATTGGACCCGAACGTGCCATTCTGCAGCCGCCCGTTGTATCCAATCCAATCCACCTGACGCGCCATGCGAAGCCGGTCTCGTAACGAGCGTATGATCGCTCCTAACTACCCAACTCCTGTCGGGTTCGGCGCCTAGCAGACGACGTGCTTGGTTGATTGATGATTGACAGGAGCGTGTCGTCACTTTTACGTCACCAAAAACGTGGCCGCGCCCTGCGGCTGGCGACGTCGGCGCGGAGTAGGCCAATCGCGAGCGCCGGTAACCGTACGAACGCGCCGAACAACGACCTGCGATCGCACCCCTGATGCTTGTGTCATTGGTACGTAAATTTGACATCAGGAGATTGCACTAAAAGCAGATTGGAATAGTTTTACACTATAGGGCCCCAGGATCTAACTTCAAGGATTGTGCTTGAGATTGTCTGTTGTAGTACCCTTTCCCCTTTTACAATACCGTACGGTGTGCGCGAACAAATTTTATGAACAATTAGAAAAGAAAACGCATCATCGTTAATAAAAGTATTTTATGCTACTTGAGCCGCGGTACGTAGGGTTGTGACAAGTTATAATGATCCATCTTATTTAGCGCGTCGCTCTATAGTACAGGGGTGCTTACTTTAACAGCCTTCATTGCTGCCGGTACACGTGTGTATTCAGGGCTTACTGGCATAACGGCAACTAACTCCACATGTGCCAAGAGAAATTATGAATGTTACCTGCAGGTGACTTAGAGCCTTCTATGTTTGTAGTTGGTTCAAGTTTTGCTTATATATAACCAGCTAGCTTTAGAAAGCCTAAAACCTTGTCGTAGTGGGTGAACGAATTTTCATGAAACAACAAAAATGGGCGAAAAGGAAATACATGTTAATAAATATCTTGGAAGCTTTATGGTCGTTTGCTTTGTATGTGTTTAAATTAAATTAGAACGTACCGAATGGCGAGAGAGTTAGATAAATATTTACACCGATGTTAGTACAAGTAAATGTGTATTTTCTATTGGCCCAGAAAAAGCAGGTCAACTTAGAGGCAGTAAGGGTAAAAGCAGACCAATTCAGGCTGGTGCTTCGAATCAAATATGCAGCCTTAGAACAGAGAGATGAAGACGACATAGAGGTAATAATTGAAACCGTAACTATAGGCTGGCCTCAGAACCAGTAATTGAGGCGGGAGGTAAGGCAATAAAACAACCAGTAGGCAAGCTCTCCCAAGTAACAAAGGACCTAATAAAGAAACAACAAAGAATGAAAGTGTCCAACTCAAGATATAAGATAGAATTCGCGGAGCTGTCAAAACTGATCAATAAAATGAAAATAAGTGGTATTCGAAATTATAACGTGAGAAACACTGAAGAAGCCGTAAAAAATGGACGCAGCCAAAAATCAATGAGAAGGAAACTTGGCATAAAACAAACCAAGATGTATGCACTGAAAGATAAGCAGGGTAATATTATCAGCAATCTCGAAGGTATAATAAAGGCAGCGGAAGAATTCTATACTGACCTGTACAGCACCCAGAGGACTCAGGAGTACTCTATTCGAAACAATAAGGAACAGTATACAGAAACTCCTCCTATAACTAGAGGTGAGATCAGAAGGGCCTTGCAAGGCATGAAACGGGGACAAGCGGTAGGAGAGGATGGAATAGCAGTCGATTTAATCAAAGATGAAGGAGGCATAATGCTAAGAAAACTGGCGGCTCTCTATACGAAGTGTCTATCGACTGCAATGATCCCAGAAAACTGTAAGAATGCAAACATTATACTAATCCACAAAAAGGGAGACGTTAAAGAATTGAAAAATTATAGGCCCATTAGCTTACTCTCACTATTATATAAAATATTCACCAAGATAATTTCCAATAGAATAAAGACAACACTGGACCTTAGTCAACCAAGGGAACAGGCTGGCTTCAGGAAGGGATGCTCTGCAGTGGATCATGTCCATGTCATTAATCAGGTTATCGTGAAATCCGCAGACGAGAATAAGCCTCTCTATATGGCTTTCACAGATTACGAAAAGGCATTTGATTCAGTAGAGATACCAGGAGTCATAGAGGCATTGCGTAATCAAGGAATACAGACCGCTTAAGTAAATACCCTGCAAAATATATACAGAGATATACAGCCATCTTAATTCTAAACAAAAAAAGTAGAAAGATACCTATAAAGAAAGGGGTCAGACAAGGGGACACAATCTCTCCAATGCTATTCACTGCGTACTTGGACGAAGTATTGAAACTAATAACCTGGGAAGGTTTAGGAGTAAGGATTGACGGCGAATTCCTCAGCAACCTTCGGTTTGCCGATGACATTGTTCTATTCAGCAACACTGCGGACGAGTTACAACAAATGATTGAGGACCTTAACAGGGAGAATGTAAGAGTGGGGTTGAAGATTAATGTGCAGAAGACAAAGATAATGATAAATAACAACCGGGCAAGAGAACAAGAGTTCAAGATCGCAAGTCAGCCTCTAGAGTCTGTGAAGGAGTACGTTTACCTAGGTCAACTAATCACAGGGAACCCTGACTATGAGAAGGAAATTCACAGAATAAAAATGGGTTGGATCGCATACGGCAGACATCGTGAGCTCCTGACTGGGAGCTTACCGTAATCATTGAAAAGTAAAGTATACACTCAGTGCATTTTACCGGTGCAGACATATGGGGCAGAGGCTTGGAGACTGACAAATAAGCTTGAAAACAAGTTAAGGACCGCGCAAGGAGCGATAGAACGAAGAATGCTAGGCATAACTTTCACACACAGAAAGAAAGCGGTTTGGATCAGAGAGCAAACGGGTATAGACGATATTCTAATATACATTAAGAGAAAAAGATGGCGCTGTGCAGGTCATGCAATGCGCAGATTAGATAATGGTTGGACCTTTAGGGTGACAGAATGGGTACCGAGAGAAGGGAAGTGCAGTCGAGGACGGCAGAAGACTAGGTGGTGCGACGAAATTAGGAAATTTCCGGGTGCTAACTGGAATCGGTTGGCGCAGGACAGGGGTAATTGGAGATCGCAGGGAAAGGCCTTCGTCCTGCAGTGGACATAAAATAGGCTGATGATGACGATGACGACGACGACGACGACGATGATGATGATCATGATGATTGGTTCAAGCCGCGCCATCAAAAGCGCGGTATTTCTCCGCACAAACTTAATTAAATAACGTCAACAGAACAGCTTTAGGGTGCGTAAAAATATCCGGTGTACATATATTTCAATCGCTCAAATACAGCGTATCGTTTTAAACGAAAATAAAGGGGGTTAACCGAGGGGCTCGATTTTTATTAATCATATCATAAGAAGCCAACAAACACTGACACCAAGAACAACATAGGGGAAATTACTTGTGCTTAATAAGTGATATAAAGAAACCATAAATTAATGGAAATGAAAGTGGATGAAGAAACAACTTGCCGCAGGCGGGGAACGATCCCACAATCGCCGCATTTCGCGTGCGAGGCTCTACCAATTGAGCTACCGCGGCGCCGTTTCCCCATCCACTTTCTTGGGTATTTATGTTTCCTAGTAGAAACCTGGGAATGTTAGCCAGCGCCACCACTCACAAACGTTTTCATCCACTTTCATTCACATTAATTTATCGTTTATTTATTTCATTTATTAAGCACAAGTAATTTCCCCTATGTTGTCTTTGGTGTCAGTGTTTGTTGGCTTCTTAAACGCATCGTTTTGTAATTTAGTGTCAGGTGGAGGTCCTGAGACTAAGGGTGCTCAGAAAAATACCCTAGTCATAATTGCAAAGCTAGCTTTCCTGCGATGCAGTTTTCCCATAGTCATTGTTTTGTAAACAGCGTGCACAGTCATAATTTGCTTGTATTGTTACAGGTAAAAGGTAGACGGGCTCTCTGGTGATGAAACCATGAAAAGGAGAAAAGTCCCAGTATACGTACAGCTAGCACTTGGTCTTCACTTGAACGATTGCTGAAAAATTAGGGAACTGTGTATCTTGTGGGGATTTGGGGAATTCGACGCGCCATTGCGCGGGCGCACTTCACCTTGTTCTGCAATCCTTAAGCCACATCGTTCTCGCTCCGAACCAGTTTTAGCGGTGGCGCTCCGCTCACGGTGGTTCGTGGGGAGGGCGGAGCTAGTGACGTCACTGAGCGGCCCCTCGTGGCTACTGCCGTGACGGTAGCGTCGCTGTTGCTCCTTGGGATGGCGCCCGGTACGTACATGCTTCCTCTCGTCCGCCGACACCTTTGTGACTAGAACTGAGCTCACGCACGGTGCCTTTGCCCGTGCGGGGAGCGCGTACCTCGTGTTGTTCCTATCCCGACACAAAGCCGAAGAACGGGTGCCTAGTGCTCGCGCGAGGTCGTACCACGCCGAGCCGCACTCATCGGAGGCCCAAGCCGAAGGAGATTGCCCGAGCTCTCTGGAGTTGGCCCATCGGTTATCGCGAGATCGAGTAGCATACCCGCCGGGACTTTTCCTAGCGGCGTGTCCCAGCTTGAGCCTGCGCTCTCGCAGCCACGTGCTACAGGCGCCTCTAACTGTATTTTAACGCGATAGCGTTAAGGAGCTCGTGTCGCAGAAAAGCCGGTGTCGTCGGCGTCGGTGTCGGCGTCGGCGTCTGCGGCGTTGACCGTGAGCGATAAATCACGGCAGGCGCTTCATAAATAAAAAGCAACTTCCAAGATTGGCCCGGTGGGAATCGAACCAGGGTCTCCGGAGTGTGAGACGGAGACGCTACCACTCAACCACGAGTTCGATGCTTCCAAGCGGTGCAAACGCGCCTCTAGTGAATGCGGTGTTGCCTTCGAAACGAGCCGTGGAAAGTTATACTGCGGTGTATATCGGTAATTATGAACATGAAACTTACAGAAGTCACAATTACACGAGTTGCGAAGTGCGTTTCCGCTGGATTTCTTCTGCGCTTTCCGCACACGCAGAGCCATCTTGCGGCAAACACAGAAGACCCCCTCCTCTCAATGTACGGCGCTGCCCCGACAGGAGGCGCCCCGCGCGCGCATTGGGTCCGCTGCCAGGCGCGTCGCGGGACTCCCTCTCCCCTGACGACGCTTCGCCGTGCTCCCGGTTTAGATTACTATCTATCTCTCTGCCCGTGCCGATCACGACGTTTGGCTGGCGTAGATCGTTTCCCCTCCGAGACACCGAGTTCTTTGGTTCGTTCCGTTCGCTGAGGCGCACGTTTCGTTGCCGCACCGAACGCTGCGTTGCTCGACGCTCACCGCGTGATAGGTGGGCGCTAAGTCCGATGCGGGGCGCATCGTAAGTGATCGCTGTGCCGTAGCGCATTGTCTTATACCCCTTGGCGGGTCGACGGGAACGCTGTCGCGTCCCACTCTTGAAGGCGAAGCTTAAGCGTCCTCCAATTTTTTCGTCCTTGGTGCGGGACCCCTTTGGTTCCTCGCCGTCCCGGGACCGGGCGTTCGTGCAGTGTTGGGTGCCGTTGGAGACAATAAACGGTTTCCGTAAACTTAGGGCCATACTGCATTCTTGCGTGCGTCGCTCGGTAGCCCCTTGTGGCGTGAGCTCGCGCGCTGCGGCGCTAGAGGCTGACGGCTGACGTGGCCCTGTGGCTCGCTAAGCTAGAACCCGCGGTGGTCGGTACTCCTCTGAGACCCTCAGACCCCACAACCTTCCCCCGGAAGATCGATAACTAAGCACCGGTTTACTTTTGCTGTTGATCCTGTAATTCCTAACGTATCGTTTATGCGATGCTGAATTTTATACCTCAAAATTCTGGTTTAAGCACAGGAAACTTAACTCAGAGCACATAGTAGCATTTTCGATAACTTGGAGCGAAGTTTCAGGGGCGCATAGCTTAGAAAAAGAGTTAATAATTTAGCAATTAGTATACTAATAAAGTCTTGCTCGGTTAACATATGGTGGTTTTCTTTTTTTTTTTGTACAATTGTACTCTTGGTGACCAGAAATACAGTTGAACAAATTGGTTTAATTTTCCTTGATGTGCAAATTTTTCGGAGGATAACGGGCATAAAGAGCACGTTATTTTATTCTAACCGAAAGTTATCACTTTAGCAAGCCGAGTAACTAGGCTATTCACTCAATTTCTGGATAGTTAATTTTTTTCGTAATGAAGCACCGTTCGGAGATCACTCTGATTGAGCGCAAAGCGAAAGATGATCACGAGGCAACCTCACCAGGAAGACACCCGCAGCCTCCTATAGAAGAGCAACTGCGCATTCATACAGAAATATGGAGGCTCACCAGCAGTTCAAGAACTGTTCATTTTTATAATAGCAAGCTTCTATTATTTCTCAAGACGTCTTTTGCCTGTGTTTAAACTACAGAGTAGTTTTGTGAAAAAATTAATAGACCTCAGCACCAACATACAGAAACACGCAAATTAGTAAAACCTGGCGCTCTATCTGCCTGATATTTGGACATCTCTCGCAGGTAACAGAAGGGCAGCAAGCGTGTATTCCTGAAGACTGAAAGAAAATAGTATAGAGTAAGTAACGTTCTGCTGGCACCGCACAAACTTCATACAATGTTTTACATTTTGATGTTGACTTTCTTTACTGAGCAAGCGCTTCTGCACCGCCTTGCCGTGAACACCTTGGCTGAAAGCAGAGAATCAAGCTAAAAATCTGATGCCACCTTCTTCAGCAAATATGCAGATGAATAGATGCAAGGGATAACGGGGACAGCTTTACGTACAGTGAGACCCCAGGCTTTTTGTGTTTTGGTTTTATATTTTAAGACGTCGAACCAGTGTGGCCACACACTGAGGAAATGACAGAGCCTGGGTTTAGTATACTGTCTTTTTTAGGTGACAACAGCTCTTGGAAGATCGACTCGAACGCTTAGTGTTGAAGGCCTTGCTAATTTGTTTCCGAAAAGTGTGTATGCTACGCAAAGGCATGCATGGTTATGAACGTTGACCGGTCAGGGCTTTACAAGTTTCACTGATGGCGCAAACAATGGCAGACAACAAGAACGACAACAATTTATCTTCACGATAGCCGTTCACTTACTTGTATTGTGGCAAGCGGTCGCAAGCTTGCTGCGATAGCTCAACTTCAGCAGGCTGGAGCATGTGTATTATAAAATACAAAATTGTTTATTAGTTTTGTGGGGAAAGACCGCTGTATTTTAGATCATAACGTAAAACACGAGGCTAGAAATGGTTCAAGGCGCAAAATAAGACACGGACAAAGAATAGACATGGAGAAGCGCACACACAGTAGTGCGGCTGTCCCGTGTCTATTTCTTGTCCTGTTTTGCGCCTAAAGCCATTTCTAGCCACGTACAAACTAACCAGACAGCAGACGTTATTAAGTCAAACACGTGGGTCGTTCGCATAGGCTTGCGAAGATTACGATTTTGTATGATTACTATACATATGTGTATTATATGACTGCACTGACAGCATGCTGCCACTTGTTTAACCATCTCGCACGTAGCCGTTAATCTGGCTTTAATTTTATCCCTACAGCTGCACACAGCCACGTATCAGATGACTATGCTGGGCTTTGAATGAACGTGCGTTCTGAAGTCAACAGCTTTATTTGCTGGTCTTTGCTCCTTCAGTATCATTCGTGATTTACACTTACCACTCCGTGTTGAAATATTATGCGAGTGCATAATGCTACGCATTTCACGTTAGCCACCTCGTCGATTTCGATACGGCGAATAAGCCACCCGGACCTACACCGCGGCACAGGATACGTCAATGCGGACGTTACGTCGTAGTGGCGCGGCGATGCGTGGAGTTGGCTCGTGTTATACAATGACAGAATCGGCGCCGCGAGAGCCGTTCTGCACGCCCGATCACAGAGAGCAGGAAGCCGGTTCCTTTCGCACTGGAGATGCTGTCGCGCTGTAGCGAGGCGGCGCAAAAAAAAGCGTGTCCCCATGACCGCCCAGAGACACAGGCGGCCGCGATCTCTCAATCAAGCGACTGAGCCGTCGCCTGCGCGATCGGTGGTGGCGGCATCCGCGATCGGGGCCTAATGGCCGCCGGCGGCTCCGCGCACACAGCAGCCTCCCCCCGGGACCACCGCGGCGCCTAAAAGGGGCGCGCACTTTCTCACGAGAACAGGCCGCCGGGGCCCTCTTATTACGGCGCCGCGGCTGCCGATCCTCGCGCTTTCGGGCGGGCGCTTGCGGCTCGGCGCTGTTTTCCCCAACGAGCAGACGCGCCTCTTCACACCATATCGACATCAGAACGGGAGGTCCAACTAGACCATTTCGTGCTCATTGGGACCTGTCGGCGGCCGTGGTTTCGACTCGATTGTGCAAGCCGCGAGCGCTCGCGTTCTACGCTACTCCCTGCCGCTTTCTTTTCGCCCGTCGCCCTTGATTTGGTTGTTTTCTTCCTGCCTTTTGTTTTCTTTTTTTGTCGTTGACCGTCGCTCGTGGGGTAATTGAAGAGCGCTCGCGCACTGCGGCTGACTGAGTGCAGGTTGCGCGCACGCAGCAAGTGGCCATGAAGGTGACACGGGAGTGACTGTTAGCCTCAGAATTGGTTAGGGAACGTCTTGCACTATAGCCGAGTGTCGTCGGGCATATGATGTGAGAGGGTAAACGGTATTATGTGTAGCGCGCGTTTTTACCCGCCTTTCTTTTTCCGGAACTTCTTTGCCTCACGTATCAGTTTAGGATGACACAACGCTTGCAATGCAGAAAAACTCGTATCCTGTGGTGATATGCAGGATGACCCTAGTTTCTCGCTCGCCTGCGTTTGCTCGACGGCCGTCAATGCACAAAGATAGCGCGGCACGCGCGATAACAGCAGACCATAAAATATTTAGGTAAAACCACATATGTGAGAATGAGCGGCACCCTGTGCACGCCGCTTCCTCATTTCGAACACAGAAGACTGGGCAATGTCACGCGCCGTTTCCGCTTATTGTTATCAATGTAATATCGCAATATGGCAATACTATTGACTGTCCAGCTATATACACACTCGGCGCAAGCCACTTTCCACGCCTTTCTTGAGTACGTCACAGGCCTGTCTCCTCTTTCGGACATTATGTGTCTATCCATCGTCGAATGCGAACGGTGCAAACATGGCGTATTAATTCTCACGCCAACCATTTCCTTTCTTTCGAATGCGCTGAAAGGTACTTTTTTTCTTCTGTCGCTTACTTGCACACGTAATGCAATGGGTGGAACGATAAAGATATCATAGAAGGCACCGATGGTTCGGCCACGTGACTCCTTTTTCGGCCACCCATGAGGTATCACCACGTGGGCTTGCACGTGGTGATAACGCAAGAGCGAACCTAGCTAGACCAATGAAACTGGAGGCGTGCCGAGGGTTGAATTTGATGTCTTCATACCATTAGCCCATTCATCTGAGGGCGTCGCCAGAGCTCGCGGAGAGTCGTTTGCGAGCGCTGTGGCAGTGCTGCGATCGAAGGTGGTAAAAAACAGCTTTGCTCGATTGGGAGACTAACCGAGTATGGTTGTGG
Organism: Dermacentor albipictus; assembly: GCF_038994185.2. Taxonomy (NCBI): domain Eukaryota; kingdom Metazoa; phylum Arthropoda; class Arachnida; order Ixodida; family Ixodidae; genus Dermacentor; species Dermacentor albipictus. The sequence goes on along the minus strand of NC_091821.1, from coordinate 222,579,909 downwards.
TGATTCTCCTTCCTTATCATGTAGTGGAGCCGGCTTACGCTAGCAGTAAATCTTAGGTGCTCTTTTGCACCGACCTTGTAGCGCTCCCAGACAGCTTTGAAGCGACCACCCGAGTATGCCATTATTATCATGCGCTCGCTACTTAAACAACTGGTTTTTTCAGTTTTTTTGTCGCGTGAACATCAAGCCGAAAAAGCGTGGAACGATCTGTTACGAGGCGGGGAGCTCCAATGCCTACAAATGACACATGTCGGTGGAATCAGTACGCCAACGACACCTCACATCACCCACGACTCGCAATCCATATCCTAAAACGTCGACGCACCATGCATCTATGCGACTATTGGGGGCTCCAGCACCGTAGACAAGTCTGAAAGAAACCGGAGCCTATCACATACAATGCACATTGAATCGAACTCGTCCTGCCCGAATCATTTCTTAATGTGCTTGTCTGCTCCCATAAATGACATGGCCGCGTCTCATCTCTGTGTATCAATGCCGCGCGACTTGGAGTTTGCGAGCAATATGAGCACTCGCGTTCCAAACCCTTCATCGTTGCGTATCGACGCTGCTGCGCTTCGCGTTTCTCGCCTTTGAGTTCACGAGGCAGCATGCCACGGTTCGTTGAGTTTAGAAGGCATTCCTGGTCCTCTCGTTGCTTTTTCCTAGCCTTTGTCGCCTTTGTACTGCGTACACGTTTCTGCCATCTTTTGTTTATGTTGAAATTCACGTCTGCGATCGGTGCGTGATGGCCCTGGTTGCTACAGGCCGCCTCGGGGTGCAACATATATATTCGAGACCGGCCAATCGAGCAAGACAGCAGCCAGAAACCGCGAAGTGGTAGGAAAGAGTCAAAGAAAGCTTCGCCTTAAAAGTACAGTGTTGAACCAAGCCCAGCAGCCAATCACCCTGCCACATGCTCAATGAGAAGAGTTGGAGCCCAAACTCTTTGTGACCCATCGTGCAAGGCAACAACTAGAAGTAGCATAGTGGGGGAAGAAGCTGTAGTTTAAACGGTGTAGACGTTCTACAATGATCAGAGAACGGGGACTCCATTTGTGCGTCCAAGGACTCCAGACTAGTTGTTGACGCGTTACATATATATATATATATATATATATATATATATATATATATATACTGTCTCCATAAGAACGCGGTGTCCTTTTGGAGACAGTCAGTCAGTGGCCGGGCGATATCTGCAAAATTTCTAACGATCCGACAAAAATAAGAGCATAATTGTCCACGAAGCTGTGCACATATTTTGCTGAGCAAGATGCAGGAAACTTCTTGACTGCGTGAATCTTACGAGGATTTGTATGTACACCGCACCTTCACCAAATGTTGCGAAGAAGAAGCCCGATGCACAAATGTATGTGCAACTATTTACATAGGGAAAGTTAGTGGCAATAGCGCAGGCTGGCACCCTGGGAGTGTTCTCCAGCGCCACCACTGACGCATTTGGCGGCGGATGTGGAAGATCATTTCTGCCGTAGGCGTCACTTCTACGTGAAGTCGTTGGGTGAAGGCAATTGGTCAATAAACCCACACATCCTACCTGAAGGCATCAAAGCTGTCGTATTCGAGACCCTCGCTATATAATTGAGGCTAAGAAAGTCAACTAATTCGCCCGATGTTTGAAGTTTGAAGTTTGAAGTTTGAAGTTTATTATTACACAATACAATACAATTACAAAGAAAATGTAATACAGAAGGAGGTCCCAAAGTAAAAACTGTCACGGGGACCTCCTGTTACAACATGCACAAAATATGTAATATAGGATTAGCAACGAGGGTAAGAACAGCGTGAAAATACAATGAACATATTAGAAGTAATTACTGAAACATCGGGTAGTTGAAGATTATACAAAAATAGCAAGAATAATTCCATATTGAAATACACTTGAAGGTACTATCATCACAGTAATTGAATAGAAGTATAATGATTATGAACAAAAGTGAGCAATCCAACAGTGCAACAAAATTAATTTACAAATGACTGACAATCTATCAACATAAATCGAGAAAAATAATGAAACATGGCTACACAGTAATAAATGTATACACACACGCACACATAGATACACACCTATATATAGACACACAAATAAAAGTATGTACACTTGTCGAATAATCAGGTAAGGTATGTTGTTAATAAGAACTGTTTTAGAAGCCGCCGGAAACAGTGTAATGAAGAGCATGATTTAATATTTGATGGCAGTGAATTCCAAAATGAAATTGCGGAAAAGAAGGCTGTCATTTTACCGTAGTTAGTGTTGACTTTAGGAAGCAAGAGATTATTATTTTCAGAAAACCGCGTGTTATTTGTATTGAAAAGTTGCGTTGAGGGAAGTAACTCAGCTGGAATGTCACTGATTCTACTTCTATATAATATAAGATATAGTTTCAGTTGAAATGTGCAAGTTAATGGTAGAATCTCAAGAGTGCGAAAAATGGGCGCTGCTGATGTGATGTATGAACTGCGGGTAATTATTCGGACCGCCCGGTTCTGAAGGTGAATGAGGGTTGTCAGATGTGCAGGATATGTGTTGCCCCATGATGAAATGCAGTAAGTAAGGTGACTGTTAATGAAAGCGTAGTAAAGTGATTTTAGTATATATTGCTGAAAACAGTGTCTTGTTCGAATGAGCACGCGGATGCCGAAAGCAGTCTTCTTAGTGACAGAGTTTACGTGAATGTTATACTTAAGTTGGGGGTCTAATGTAACACCAAGGAAAGTTACAAAATTAGATGGGGTAATGACGTAGTTATCAATGTATAGTTCAGGGGTTCTTGTAGGCGTTTTTTGGGACGAGTGAAATAACATAAACTTTGTTTTAACAGGGTTTACGTTTAGTAAGTTATTTTTACACCAAGACACAAGATTCGTGACATCGGTGTTTAACTTTCTGAGTAGACTGTTAATGTCTTTATCACTACTGAATATCGTTGTATCGTCAGCATAGAGGATGCACTCAGAACTGTTAAGCGATGATGGTCAGGGGCGTAGCCAGGGGGGGGGCTTATGGGGCTTCAGCCCCCCCCGAAATTTTTTCGTGCTGTCCATGCACCGCCGACCAAAGTGACCTCCGGCGCCGGAAATCACTCTGGATTTTGTCTAGAATGTCTTTTTGACGCTCGAAAAGACATTTAACCGCGAAGATTGCAAACTCGGGCTGGATTTCGTGGCAACGCCCATACACCGGGAGTCACATAACGCCAAGCAGTCCCATCCGAGCACAGTTTCAAGGGCGCTTTGATGGTGAGCGGGCTCGCCGCGGCATCTCACTGAGGCCACGGAATCTATGGAGCGCATGGATATCAATTGCGAAACTTTATGGGTATAAATCTCATAAGCTCTTGATGTGAACGGTGCATTGACATTTCCAAAGTTGTGCTTTAGATTTTCAATTGCGGAACTTTGTGGGTTTAATGTTGTTATAAACATTTGACGCCAAATGTCTATTGACTTTTCTAAAGTCTTACATCGGAACATACAACGAGACAAGCCAAATCAACACACTAGCAGACGAGTTGACAAACAGGCAGCGAGGTCCAATGAGACGAAGCGTTGGGGTGGTTCATTTGTGCCGTCATGTCACATAAAAAAATATAAACATTTTTTTAACCTACGCCAGAACATCCATGTCAAGACACTCAAGCCAGCCAAAGTAAATACGTTCTTATTTATTTTTTCTACTTTGACTTTTATTCGCGAGGACACATTGAGCCTCTTCGATTTTTTTTTTTTGTTCTCGCTATCCTAACCGCGGGCTGCCAGAGCCAACCAGAGCGCATACGTTTTTCTCGTATGGCCCCGACCACCGTGGGGTACACTTCGGTGCGCGTTCGGTTTACTCTGGCCGAGTGGATTTTCACCGGACAGAGTTTTGGACGTTTTCTGGCTAGCAGACGAGAAAAAAAAAAACAATGGTCGCTCGCCGCCATCACTGTGGGGACTCGAAGGATTGCACCGCATTCCTTGAGCGGAACCTTTCCGGGAAGTCTTCTTTCGCCGCTGTAGGATACTGAGCAGTATGCGTATGGTTCTCAGTGGACCAAGCGTCTCATGTTTTCTTCGGTATTCCTTCAGTAGCCCCATTAGGTGCCCGAAGTAGGCATTAGATTCTGGCCAAGATACTTTCCTATGCGTTTCTTTTTCCTTTCGGTGCCTCCGCCTCACAGAAAAAAAAATACATTGTTGCGGCGCAGCGAATTGTCGCATGGTGAAAGTTCGATTTTGATACTTCTTTTGCGGAAAGTAATGGGCGACGGGACGCTTCAGTTGCCGGATACGTTTATTATATTATTGCGAAAGCAATTATATGGACACTCCAGGCGCATTCCTGCCATCGCCCTGATGTTTCGTATAAAGTCCAAGGGTGATAACATCGTGACCACGCGCTGCATGCTGTATGTGCGAGTGAAAGCGTAGGAGGGGAGGTTGAATAGGTGAGCCGACGATGGTGGCTCAGTCTTGTGTGTGCAAAGGAGAAAAGCGGGGAGCAAGCGCGCCGCCTTCCGTCGCGCGCAATACATCGGGGGGAGTGGATGGAATGGGGGCGGAATCTAGGATTCTGTGAATCTATGATTGTGCAACATGTTTATTTGCCTTGTTTGACGCATTATATACAGTTACTTCTTCTTACATACATAGACTCATTGGAGACTTATACGTATACTTAAATATCTTGTTGCGAGGTTTTGTGTATACATGCAGTGAACTTTGTTTCCGGTGACACTTTTTTGTCCTTTATCAAGCAGTATTTTCGCATTTGCATATCCCATTGTATCTTTGCATTTCTAATGTACGAGGGCGAGTCAAATGAAAGTGAGCCTACCCTAACCGCGCAATAATGGTTCGGTTCATTATCTGCGAGGCATGCGCGTAGGAGAACGGCATTTCTCATTTACAAAAGTGACACGCAGGTTTGAAGATAAATGTTCCTTAATGCTCTCATACACTGGGTTGAATATGGTTGCGTCACATAATGGACACTTCAAAAGTTGAACAACTTGATGTCGCGAAGTTTTTGACAGCTGAAGGTGTTTCCAAAACAGAAATTATTCGCCATATGACTGCCGTGTACGTTGAACACTGCATTTGATTGACCACTGTGAATCGTTGGAGCAAACGGTTCAAAGGACGTTGCAAAGACATTCCAAGACTGGGCCAAAACCATCGTGCAATCACCCCCCACACAATGCAAAGGTTCATGAGCTGCTGAAACAAGAACGGAGGATAAGCATCGATGAACTGGCAGACCGTTTGAACATCAGTCACGGTTCGGTTCACGCCATAATTCATGAGCTTCTCGGCTATCGGCTCTTTGGTGCGCAATGGATCCCCAAGATTTTTATCCATCGCGAGAAGACGAAGAAGTTTCGCGCTGCCTTGACTCATCTGATCGGGTATCACAATGAGCATGGCGACTTCTTGTTTGCAACTGTGATCGGGGACGAACCTTGATGCCACTACTACGAGCCTGAAACACGACGGCAAAGCTTACAGCGGAAACATTCGAATTTACCACGCCTAAAGAACGTAAAGGCCGTCATTTCCGCTAGAAAGGTGTTGTTGACTTTTTTTTTCGATCGACAGGGTCCATTACTGATAGAATTTGCTAAATCTTGAGAGGCTATAAATTGTTTCCGATATTGTGAAACGCCAGAACGGCAGCGTGTCGCAATCAAGAACGAACAACGTGGAAAATTGACGAATGGGGTCATCTTGCTCCACGACAATGCCTGTGCCCACGTCGCTTATGTGGTTAATACAAAACTGGCAAAGTTCAAGTGGGAAACGCTGCAACATCCGCCATAAAGCTCAGACCTGTCACCTTGCGACTTCTACATTTTGGGGCAACCGAAAAAACAGCTCAAGGGAACCAGATACAGACTTTTTGAAGCAGCAACCCAAGGAGTTTTAAAAGACGGGAATCACGCAACTCGTTAGTCAATAGGACAAATGTCTAAATTCTCATGAAGACTACTTTTAAATAAAGTACCCCGTTGTTGGCTCATTCATTTGACTTGCCCTCATATATCTTGCAGAACTCCTGCTTTTTATACGTGCTCTCTGTCGCGATTATAACTTCGGTGCAATTACTCACGATACACGACAAGGGACAGCTACTCCTGCGCAATACAATGGAACAAACGACAGCGTCATTGAAATTTTTCATTGGCCATTGCATATATACAAGAATGTAAGCACGGTTCTTGAATGACAAAGTTTCATTAAGATATTTTTCCTCAACTTGTTCAGTTCATTGCCTTTTAATATTTCATATCAGCGGCATGCACTGCTTTCCTGGTTTCGAACTGATATAGTTCTAAAGTTCGTGTGATATTTTCTTTACTTAATGAATAGACAAAAAACATGGAAGCATTGACGTCAGTTATGTTGGGCACAATTTTTGGCACATACGAGTATAATATTTTATGAAAAAAAATACATATTTTATTTGTATTTACAGAGCGTAGCTTTCAAGAATTCGTTTGCAGCATCTTTGGCAATGACAATGCAGTTATTATTCATGTATTTGATCCCTCGATAAATTGTTTAAGAGGAAGCTTGAGCTCGGGCCCAATCCGACGCGGCCTATTCAAATACTTGTAAAACGCAGAAACGCTTTTCTGAGATAATCCTGCTAATCGCTTTTATTGAAATTTGTTGCATTTGAGAGAGAAAGTTAAATCCTAGTGTCTGTTGGAAACAGAACTTCGATTTAGGGCCTGAATTTTGTTTAAAATATTTTGGAAAATTCGAAAGTTTGAAAAAATAGAAGCACGGCGTTTACAAACTAATAGCTATGCATGAAAAACAGATATTGTGGTTCTGTAAACGGCATTTATTATAACAGTCAAAGCGGACAAGTTTGCTGTGTCCATTTGTATCTTACGTTAATTGGTTACGTTGTGTACATGGGTTCTGCAAAAGCCGTATTTCCACAATACTAAATATTTTTGAGATTCATGTGTAACATATTTATTTTGTCCGCTGTAGATGTACTATTAGATGCAATTCACAGAATTGTGATATCAGTTTTCATTGTTGAGTCACGGAGTTTTAAACTTGATAGTTTCGTTTGCCGAAAATTTTCAATTTTGGCCAATTTTTAATAAATAATTGACCTCCTAAATGAAAAATTCGAAGCCAGTAGTCACTAGAATTAAACTTTTGCTTTTAAATGCCACAAACCTCCTCAAATTTGCTGAAGTGGTTGCAGGGAAAAACGTGCAGCTACATATATATATATATATATATATATATATATATATATATATATATATATATATATATATATATATATATATATATATATATATATATATATATATATATATATATATATATATATATTGGGCCAGTGGCGAAGCCCCCCCCGAACAAAATTTCTGGCTACGCCACTGATGATGGTAAGTCATTAATGTAAATGAGGAATAGCAGAGGACCCAAAATTGATCCTTGTGGAACGCCCTGGTTCGTTGTTATTGGGGTGGATAAAACGCTTCCATATCTAACAACCTGGGTTCTATTAGTAAGGTAGCTTTGCAAAAGAGCTAAAGCAGGTCCACAAATTCCAAATTATTCAAGTTTAGCGTACAAAATGGAGTGGTTAATAGTGTCAAAAGCTTTAGTTAAATCAACAAATACCGCTCCCGCTCATAGCCCATTGTCGATAAACTGCTTTAGGCTGTCAGTTAGTTTTATCAGTGCTAATTCAGTTGATAAGTTAGCACGAAAACCAAACTGCTTAGAAGTTAAAAGGTTAAATTTTGTTAGGTAGTTCGTTAGGCGATTAACAAGGAGCTTCTCAATTACTTTACTAAAAAATGGCAGTATCGTTATAGGGCGATAATTAGAAAAGATATTTCGATCACCTTTTTTAAATACTGGAGTGACTTTTCCTTGTTTGAGACTCGTTGGAAAAACGCCGGTACGAAATGCAGTGTTAATAATATCAGAGAGGACAAAAGATAACTCACGAGCAACAAGTTTGATTTTTGACGGATGAATTGAATCTAGGCCACAGCCTGTTGTCTTGAGCCCTATTATAGTGCGATGAACTTCATTTGGCGATGTGGGTTTTAAGAAAAAGGAGTGAGGCACGCGGGGCAACTTGGGCAAGTTAGGGACACCGGCTGCAGAGCTCTTGAAAAATGATTCATTAAATGAATTTGCGACATCTATAGGATCAGTTAGAGTGCTGGTGCCGTCAGTAAACCCTGTCACAGGTGTGTCTTGTTGATTAAGATTTAAAAATTCTTTAATTACATTCCAATTTTTTCTCCAGTCATTCCCATTTTCGAGCACTTTATTTTCATAGTAGGTTCTCTTAGCCTGTTTAAGTAAGACGGTGAGAGTTTGTGAATATAATTTGAATCGAGCCTTAAGGGCGAGGTTAAATGGTTGGAGTTTTAATTTTTTGAAGAGGTTATCTTTTTTATTTATAGAGCGCAGTAGTCCTCTAGTGATCCACGGATGCCTGGGGGTGGAATACCAACGTGATATGGAGGATACAGACGTACAAGTATTTATAATATCTGTTAGTTTCTCATTTAAAGTGCTGAATGCTTTGTTAACACAAGATTCCTCGGATAATAGGCCCCAGTCAGAGCCGGACACCAAATCCACAAATTTTCCTGAATCAGAAGAACTCTTAATCACCATTTTATTTTTGTAAGTAGTTTGAGTATTTAATAAGAGAAAAATTGGATAATGGTCTGTCAGATTAAAATGGACCACACCAGCTTTTTGATTAATCGTCACAGTTTATCAGTCATATCACAGAAGCCAACAAAAAATGACAACAAGGGCGCCATAGGATAGGGGAAATATATATATATATATATATATATATATATATATATATATATATATATATATATATATATATATATATATATATATATATATATATATATATGTGTGTGTGTGTGTGTGTGTGTGTGTGTGTGTGGCCCGCCGTGGTTGCTCAGTGGCTATGGTGTTAGGCTGCTGAGCACGAGGTCGCGGGATCGATTCCCGGCCACGGCGGCCGCATTTCAATGGGGGCGAAATGCGAAAACACCCGTGTACTTAGATTTAGGTGCACGTTAAAGAACCACAGGTGGTCGAAATTTCCGGAGTCCTCCACTACGGCGTGCCTCATAATCAGAAAGTGGTTTTGGCACGTAAAACCCCATAATTAATTAATATATATATATATATATATATATATATATACAGTGAAACCTCGTTATAACGAACAGTTAAAAATTCGGAAATTAGTTCGCTATATCCATAATTCGTAATATAAAATTTCGTAAAAAATACATGCAGGAGGAGCAAAATTCAATCAGAGAAGGCACAGCAACTCGAACGATGCTTACTTGGGTCACGTTCATTTATTTACGCACAAAAAACTGCGTTATCGCGGCGTGCTTCTTGGTGTTGATCGCATACCGTATCACGCCCTGTTCCACAGTTTGCAAACACTCAACAAGGGCAAACCCACTGCCCCCAATAGCACTGCACGTTGAATAATCTCGAGCATGGTCTTTAACGTCAGTGCCACTCTTTTTTTCACATTCATCGCCATCACAGCACTACGCACACCCGCGCACCGCACTCGACACGACCACCGAAAGAGCCTCCACACAACGCTACGACGGCCACGCCACTGCTAACACTAAAACGCAAAAGCAACATTCGATCACGCCGCTGCTGAAGCGGCGCTGTCAGCGGTTGTGAGATGCGGACGATTTCTTTGGCTGTCAACTCTCGATGACGACGTGGCATCTGTGGAGCTGTCAGTGCCTGCGAGGTAGTCCTGAACGTTTGCTGCGCCGCACAACACACCTGTAGTGCAACGAAGCCTGCCGCCTACTATTAAAGTGAGGTAGGGCTTGGCGTCGCGAAGTTCGTTATAGCCGTTTTATGCCAAACCGCGTTCGCTATAGGAAGTTAAAAATACATGTGTTTGACAAAAATATTTCGGAAGAGTTCGATATATTCAATAATTCGTTATATGCGTGTTCGTTATATCGAGGTTTGATTGTATATATGTGTGTGTGTGTGTGTGTGTGTGTGTGTGTGTGTGTGTGTGTGTGTGTGTGTGTGTGTGTGTGTGTGTGTGTGTGTGTCAAATCACCTTCAGAATAATGTTGCGAAAAAAAAAAGCTTTAACTTTCTAAAGCTCAGTTTCTCCCAAGTAAAAGAAGTACGCAAGCTGAGCTCTTACTGCGGAGTCTGTAAGTAAGTAAATTCAGTATACTGTTTTCCAGGAAGCCGCGAGATATTTCAACTTCATTGTTAAACGCAATAATGTAAGTAAAAATAGCCTTCGCGTCGCCTTTATTCGAGTCGCCTCAACTCGCGCTAAAGCGTTAAGTGTAATGCTGGGACACATGAGAAAAGTGAAACGACTGGTACGTCATGTCAAAATCGGTCACACAGGCCTACCTTTTGCAAACACTTCCCATTAAAAGGGCGGAGGCGCACATTTGGCGGGCGTGACAGCTTGAAAAATCCCGTCCTCCAGGAAGCGAAACCTTGGTAAACAAGGGCGTGTTAACATGTGGCACCGAGTCTTCATAATGTGACGTGTAGCAGCATGAAACCATCAATTGCAAATGGAGCTTTACAAATGAGACAAGTCACTGGGAAGGACTGAAGAAAATGATGCGCGCTTTCGAAACTCGAACTCATGTTTCGTCGCAGTTGTATTGTACAGAAACTGCTCAGAATAAATAGGCATTTTACCTGTCTGTGTCGAAGTGTAACTTGCAGGAGCCTGTTCTTGTAACCAGGAAGCGAGTGCGTGCAACTTTCATTTGGCAAGACGTAAACAGCCCAATGTCGCATGCGCTACGTGGGACACAGGATATCAAGTAAAATATATATAGGTGCTTGCTTCCATCTGTGCTTTCATTTGAAAATTGCATCAAGAAAGTATTGTAGTGCACGTGGGCACATGCGTTATATGAGGAAAAACACAAGGGATTGCATCGACATGGTGCTAAAGAAAGAAATGTTGGAAAACAAATATTGTTATCACGGTGCATGCGTACGCATAAGACACATACGTAGGTTCACATATTTTTTTTTTATTTTAGCAGCTTAATCGACGGGGTAGCTATAGATGGATTTGTACATACCAGGTGTATCAGCGAACACTTTCAAAATGTTTTTTTTTTTGTAATTGCCTGTGGCAGGTAGCAGAATTCGAGTCCATGAGCTGGTCCACTCGAAGAGGCGGAAATTACTTGCACAAAAAAATGATATGCATAATCGACTGATTAACAAAAGTTCACTGATTAGGTTTCTAACTAATTACCTTATGGCACATATTGCAATTTACAAATTCTAGCCGAGGAGTTCGCACTGGGAACGAATTCTCAGGATGACACCAGTTTCGAGATATTAATTCCCCTAACTCTGCAGAGAAATGCATTGGTGTTCCAGTTACTTTCGTGCTTCAATGCATAGAACGACGTTTTGTTAAGTAGAACGACAGTACATTTTGATCGCAAGTTTTACGGCGAATATCTCGTAAATGGTCCCATCCGCACAATTCTCTTCAACTGCCTCGCAGCATCACCTGCTGGAATTTGTAAATTACAATATGTGCCATAATGTAATTAGTTAAAAACTTAATTAATGAAGTTTTGTTAATTAATCGACCAGGCATTTCGATTTGATGTGCAAGTAATGTCCACCTCTTCGAGTAGACCAGCTCATGGACTAGAATTGTGTTATCTGCCACAGGAAATTTTGAAACAATTTTGAAAGTGTTCGCTGAAACACCCTGTGTGGTGCCTTCTATTTCCTTGTAGCGCAGACAGAATGAGAGGGACATCGAAAGGCAAATTAGACGAACACACAACGCTAACTTTCACCAACAGATTTATTTCCAATTCTTGCAGGCGTACTTATACTCCCCAAAACGTCATAAGACACGTGTACATTGCTCGGCAATTATGAACAAAACCGAGAAAACCACACGCAGACACTTTTGTGGCCGCAGTGATTATTTAAAAGGGTGTCCGTTCAACGCGAATAGAGATAATCGAGCTCTTTTATTGATGACTGACTTGCGCATGCAATTGACGGATTACTGGTACATGCGCTTGAATTTTGGTACCATAAAAGACGGTAGTCTGATTTTTCGACCCATGAGTCATCTGACCCATGACCCATGACTCATTACCCATGAAGATACGTAACGTGCAGAGCACGCATCTCGCTTAGGAACACCAGTTCTAAGCTACTGAAGCACATTGTTAGTAATCACCTTTCATATTGCCTCAAAACACATAATTTATTATCAACAATTCAGCATGGATTCTGTAAGATTCAGTCTACCATAACGCAGCTTGTTGAATTAGTTCATAATCTCTCTGACACAATCAATAACCATGGACAGACAGACCTCGTTTTCTTGGATTTCGTAAAAGCATTTGATAAGGTCTTCCACCCAGAGCTGTTACTCAAAATTGATGTTTTCTTTAACAATTCGAATATGACTAGCTGGTTGAAATCTTAAGTCACGGGAACAATACTTTGAAAGGGGTGGTTCTAAATCAAACCTTATTCCAGTAGAATATGGGGTGCCCTAGGACAGCGTACTAGGATCCTCCTATTCCTGGTATTCATTAATGATCTGTCATATTGTACAACTGTAGCTCTGCGATTATTTGCGGACGATTGTGCTTTATACAGCAGGATAAAAACACTCAACGATCAACTAGAATTGCAGGCTAATTGAAAAAAAAAACATCCACTGGGGTGACCAATGGCAGATGACGCTGAACCCAGAGAAATCTGTGTCTACTTTATTAACGAGAAAGAAGTTAATTTATGAATACACTTACAAAATTTGTCATACCGATCTTAGAAAGGTAACTGAACATAAATACCTAGGTGTACTATTCACTGATGAGCTCAGGTGGAAGACACATATAGATATGGTATCCAACAGTGCAAGCAGAGCTCTGTGGAACCTCAGACGCAACCTGCGCAGTGCTACTCCTGAAGTAAAACACTGGGCATATAAGACTTTAATAAGACTCATTCTAGAATACGCTAAGACAGCATGGGACCCTCACACGGCGACAAACCGTCATGAATTAGGTCGAGTCCATCGTCTGGCTGCTAGATTTATCTTTTACAAATATCCCCACTGTCACTCCCCAACTGAACTGTACCGCAACGCAAACCTTCCTGCTTTAGAAATAAGGACAACCATTGGCAGATTAAAATTTTGGTTTCTCATCATTCATAACAAACTTAAAATTAACGGGTCCGAATTTCAAAATTACCACCAAATGAACGCTTCAGGCACAGACATAGCATGTATATCGAACCCCCATTAACGCGTATTGACGCTTTTAAATATAGATTCTTTCCTAGGGGAATCAAGGAATGGAACAAGCTTGCCGATTCAATGGTTACGCCCCCTTCGACTAAAACATTTCTAAACGAATTAGATGCATTTTTTTATACATGCCACCCAAGGCTTTGATCCAATTCTTTTAAAAGCCGCGCAGTGGTCCCGAGTCCATTGTGTTCGTGAACATATACCGTTTCCAGCAAGTACGGACGCGAGCACAAGTAAGTAGAAACGGACAGGACAAAGCTGCACTTACAACTGAAGTTTATTGTGAATACATTTCACAAATCTCCGCCCCGCATGCGTATACACCCATGAACAATAACAAGGTTTGTAGTCAAATATCAACAGAAGATATACAAGTGCACAAAAGCCAAGTCACACCCCTTTCCGACAAAGGCAACAACACTTGGATTAACATAATAAATTTAGAAATTGAAGTTCTTTATCATTGATATGAACCAAAGTTTCACTCACACATGTATGCGCGCCCAACTATTTAATGTGGACCGCTTCACTAATTTCTCTTTCCAGTTTACTGCGCTCTCTTCCCACTATCTATACACTCTCAAAAACTGGTCGGCAATCGTGCTTTTTGCAATGCAATGGCAAGTTCCCTCCTGTATCTGTAGGTAGCAAGTAGCGATGCTCACGCATGCGGTCATTAATGCAACGACCTGTCTAGCCAATATATGTCTGGGCAATATATATACCGCTGTGAATATCTGAAAAACGGACAGTGTAGCCCTAGCTATGTCTGTTGTCTTTTTCTTTTTGTTCATGTGCGTGTAATTATTTCTGACAGTTAGTATTTGTATTCTCACTCCTGTAATGGCCCTTTTAGGGCTAACAGTATTAATAACCAAACAAACAAACGTATCCGCGCATAAGCAGGAATGTCAACACTCCGACGGTGACGTTTTGCGCAAGGATTGTTACACATTGCGTGTACTCGACAACTTGCGCTCAGATGCCGAACCATCGCGGAGTCGACCACGTAGCTGCACAAGGTGGCTTGCAAATGAGACTAAAGGAATGAGACCGAAACGAGACATTATATAGCGTTCATTCGAGAGGGGCATTAAGGGCAGCGTGACTCTCCGTAGTGGTTTCTATGCAGCTGTATTGTTCCGGCTTCATTCACCCGATTCTCCCACAGTCCTATCGGTTTCAAGAGCGCAGCGGTTTTCAGCGTGGTATACGCCCGCGCAACACGGGAGATAAAGACACGGCCAAGGGTGTTATTTCGCGAAGCCGCACGACGACGATGCGTTGCCTCGACGTGCAAGGTCCCCGCCACCGCATCTGCGGCGATCAATCGCCGGCTTCCATAGGAAGGGCCCCATTTGCGCAAGCACACGAGCTGCGGTGGACCAGCGCTCGTCAGCATCGATTCTGTGTAGCGAGCCTACAGCGCGAAACATGTGGCAGCAGCCCGGCCAGGCCCCCCCAATTATTGGGCAGTCGATCGGGCGAACAGGTGAGCTTCCGATTACGGCCAGGTAACGCAAGCGGCCTCATTAGACGGTAGCTAACTACCCGGGCGACTAACGGAGCGTGCGGAGCACGCGAGCCGCGCGTCTTCGCTTGACGTGCGTATCCGGTTGCGCCAATTAGGGCGCGTTTTTTGATGCCCGTTTACTAATAAGACGAGCGCGCTCGCTCCCCCTCTCTGGTCTTCGGTGCGCTGTCAAAGGGAGGAGAAAGAGAGGAGCACTGCGGACTCCACGCTCAGGCATCCGCATGACAACGCCACGCTTTTTGAAGAACCGCAGCGAGAGAGAGCCAAAAAAATATGAGACAGGCGCGTTTATAAAAGGAACGCGAAACCTGAGCCCCCGGCTTTGAAGCGCCCACGCTTGAGAGGTCTGTTATACACTCGGCGTACCGCTAAACAGGCCGCTGTGCGCCCGGCTTCGGGCTACGCGAGTGATACGGACCTTAAATAGAGCAGCAATGAAGCAGAAGCTGTGCTCAGCCCCACCTGCGCAGCACTGACGGAGAGATTGTCGACTTGCATACGCTGACTGCGCCGAACTGTTGTAACATTACTGCAGGTAATATTAGTACGACGTGGTGCATCAAATATAATATGCATGCCGTAAAAGATGGTGGGTTGTACAGCAGCAGGCGCGTATAGCCTGGCGATCATGGCCGGCGATTGCTCCGCCAGAGCGTCTCTTACAATATTACTGCGGTATCTAACTACATGTCCATCAAACAATGCAGTCTCCCTTAGGAACGTAAGAAGAAGACGTGAAGATTCTTTACGGGCTATGACTGATCCTTCTGGGAGCACAATGTTCTACAGGCACGCATGCCGAATGTCCTTCTTTTGCAGGTGCTCCAGAAGAGCGACCCTTTTATCTCGGTATTTTGGGCACGACCATAGGAAGTGTTCGATGTCTCCTATCTCGATCGATCTGGCAATTCCGTTCTCTAAAGCAAGATTTTTTTATTTCGCCACTGAGAAGAATAGATAGAAAGATGAAAGAATTGTAGGGGGGGGGGGGGGGTCCACTATTTAATACAATATCCGGTCTGCTATAAAACCCGGTGAGGGTATAAGGTAGAAATAGGAGAAGAGGAAAATAGAGGAGAAACTCACTGTGCACAAACACATATTCACAGCCACCAAAACAAATGCGACAACTCGAAGGGTCGGCATTTCGAAATGGTCATTTCTGAAAGTAGTCAGATACAGAGCCGAGCTGCCGCCGCTGTGCACCATAACGAGGAATGTCACAAAGAATGTACTCAAGCATCTCCTCGCGAGCGCAGTTGCCATAATTAGCGCTGTCGGCTATCTTCGTGCGGAATTCGTAAAAGTTGCTTCTAGTCACATCGGACAAAGGAGAGTTGTCTCGCACTGGTATAGTCCATACGAGACTCGCAGGGCGGCGCACTCAGCTGTTTCAAAAACTTGGCGTGTTCCGCAAGGGCATCGTAATGCATCGCGCATGCATGCGAAGGTTTCTAGCACTACCCGTTCTTGACAAAGGCAGCGATCAGTGTGTACTTACACACTACAGTGTGTACGTACAGTGCTGTCGATGAGAGAGCAAGCGCTGCGTCTTGAGTGGTTCCTTACTCACTCTTCGACTGCTCGCGTGCTTGTAGTTTAAAACATGATCGCGTTGTACGAAAAACAGATATCATAACTCATGTACAACCTCCATCTGTTTGCGCTATTCAAGTAGCCACAAACAATCTGATACGTGATTTTGTCATGCTGCTGATTCAGAATAGCCCTCTTACAAAATTCATACATTCGACGTAGCACGCTTACGGGCCGGGAGTCACATTTAGATAATAATGTTGCTTCGTGTGAACGTTAAAATGGGAGTTGTTCACGCCATTTGGACATCTGTTCTCTTTAAGAAGCTACAGTTTTCTAAGCACTAGATATAGAATTTTGATATATTCAATTTACGTAGCTTTCGACATTAAGTAGCGACAATGCACAAAAATTGAAATCTGTAAGCACTGGCAAGGTATGGATGTCCAAAGGATATATTTAGGCCATTGTTTTAAGTTACGGCATCAATTGTTCTTATTATTACTGAAATTAAGGAAATGTCATGACTTGTGCAAGCGTCTAGTCCCAGTTCTTCAGTCGAAAAGCGATCGTTTAGAAAATTAAGAATAGCTTGGGAGATTTATGCCTAAAATGGTGTAAGAAGGGCCCAGTTTGCTTCTGAAAAACTCCCGAAAAACTTCAGTTGATTCCAGCGATGGTTTCTAGTCGCCAAGGTATAGAGAACTTCAATTAAGATATTTTTTCCGAATGTTACGAAGGCAAAAACGATAACCTTCCACTGAACCATTGTGCCTCCGAGCAGCCCTCCAGCGTTACCCGTTCACGGATACGCGTTCAAGTTATTCAAACACCATGGGCTTTACTGAGCTCAGTGGATGCTTCCTCACAGACGCTGTTGCAGAAATCAGCGCTTGGAGATGTGACACTAGGAGCTTCGAGCAAGAGGTACTGTCGCGTTCTTTGATGGCGGGCTGAACGAAGGAGTGCATAACAGTGTCACACAGTCGCAGCTTACACTTCGGTATCGTGAAATGGCCTGGTCTTCCAGCCTAAACTTTAGTATCGCTTATGACTACCTCGCTTGACGGCCACGGGACGCTTATCATGACCTATTAATATGTTAGTCGTTAGGCACGTTCAAAAATCTGCGAAACGAGCTATATTTAACGGTGCTAGACATGCGGTGCTAGGGTTGTTCCTCCCCGCGCAATCACTGGTCGAATATTGCAATGGTTTCCACAGGGGCCCCTCTGGTATCGACGATCGGTGAGTGAAAGAGGCTTGCTGGTTTTCAAAAGCACCAATGCGAATAATGTTTTGCTAACAAAGTCTTGTATGATAAAAGAACCCGGAACCGGCAAAAATCTGCAAAGGTGTTTTCTGACCGAAAGCCGTCGTTTGTGGAGGAATAATAAGGGGAAGATTTTTTACGTCCACATATTTGTTTAGATTATTGAAGCCTGGATGCGAAGTCAACATTCCTCTCATTGAGAGCAGCGGGAACATATGAGGCAACCAACACAAAGCGTCTCGTATTTATTTTCTCTCTAGTAAGTAAAACCACTCTGCATAATTAATACTCTATGACGCCGCAATCTACTTAAAGCCATTTTATCCTTGCTACTCTCGGAATCGACAATCTACTCTTTCTAGCGAGCGCTATCGTTGTTACAGGCTGTTCTAACCAAGTTACATTCTGATACATTTAGCCACAATACTAATAGGGACACGAGCAGTTTCTTTTTTCTCACTGGCGGAAAATACTGTGGGTGGGTATGTCGGCGTAGGCGCTTGAGTTTAGGTCTTTTTCTTCTTCAGTAAGCGAATGCGTGTCGTGCCTGGGACTTTCCGTAGACGAAAGGGAGGACGACACTCGTACATGGTTTGTTGCATGGCAGCAGCTTAGCTGTGGACACTACATAATGACGGACAGAAAGGGTACAGAAGGAATGCTCACCCCATCGTCGCGTCAGGAGCTTACATGACGTACAGTCCATGGGTGAGAGTGAGTGGTGATATGGGCCGCGTAACATAAAGGAAAAGCGCTATCGCGAGCACACGTGTACAGATTATGCTAGGATGTGCTTTCAATTATTCTATTGTTGTGACACGCTGTTACTGCATGTTACTATGTGATTAACTGGGCCTATTCATTATAATGTAAGTACACTAGCTTAAAGGAGAAGATACATAACTAGAGACTAGATATGGCCTCGAGTGCCCGAAAGACTAGTAACTATTATCATCAAAGTGAGGAGGTTTGAGTGAAAACGCTGCATACTCGTAAATCAGCTTATGTTAATATACGAATTGAGGTTAACTAGCTTGAAAATTATTGCGTATGAAGCGCTTCTTTTTCGCGATAAAGATTGGTTGCTTATCTTGCTGATCTTTAAGAATATAGAACTTGAACGAATAATCATCTCCCCGTCAATCAAGAGTTGGTGACCATGAAGCCTACATTTTGATAATTAGCATTATTGTAGTGTTTTCTGCATATAAATGTATTATATAGCAACACACGAAAATCACACCTGGCATGGTTCTCTTCGCGATGCCAGAGAGTTGGTGCGCTGGGAATAAGCGATTGCAACTGTTAAGCACTCTGCTTCAAATTTATTTGACTATAAGGAAAACTTTTGAGGGCTTACTGAGGGGTGTGTGGGCTCTTTTGGAACGCTTCACAACAGCAATGTGACTCCAGGGGTGACAGAAGTGAACAAATAATTATTTGAAGTGGAGGTAAACAAACTTGCTTGGTAAGGCGACGCATTTATTGTGTTTTCTCTACCCCGGTATGTTGAACCCTTTTAAACAGAAATGTAAAGAGATTCAGCTTGTTATCAGCCACCCCTGTATCAACACCGGCTATAACAACGGGAAAATTGACGTTGATCAATTTGCAAACTCCAAAAAACTCCCATTTTACCAAAGGCCACATTCTCTTTTGATCAGTTTCGCGATACCTTTTTCGCAATATCACTTGCATTGCGCCTTGGTTGACTGACATACTGCCGCACTGGCAATACGTCGGAGAAAAGTGGAAGTACCTTTGACAGTGATCGCCCGAGATTGATGCTGTTTGTCAATGGAGCTATTAGTAAAAGCGGACCGTCCCTGGGCCCCTATTCTCGGACGAAACTGGGCAGCCCAGGCATCGTATTTACTGCTACATTGTGATTCGCGGTTCATCCGTTGCCCAGTGCAGCGAAGACTGCCTGAAGGAAGCGGCCACGTCGGCTAGTGTTTTCTCATGAACGTGCGTCACACTTCCTCTGGAAGCACGGTGATCTTGGAAAGTAAGCGGCGGCGTTTCTCAGTTACCGAAGAGCGTGCACCGTTTGCACCAGGTCGCAGTTTACCCAGACGCTTTCGGATCCCCAATTAGGGACGCTAGACGAGACGTGAGGGGAAGGGGGGGGGGGTACCGGAGCAGCAAAAACGACTCCGTGGTCCAGGGCACACCCCGCAGTTCCCGCGTGGCGGCGCATCCTGGTGTCAGGTCGTCGCCGCACGCGGCCGCCGAGACGACATTGTCTCCGGGCTCGCTCCGCTTCCGCTGGGAGCACGACGAGCGGCCATTTGTCGAGCCGACGTTGCGGAGGCAACCCGCCCGTGTGTGTGCGTGTCTGTGCCGAGAGCGTGCGTACGTGTGCGCTGGCCGCTTGCCTTTGGAGGGCCGCCGGCTCCCGGGCGCTCTCCTTCTCCTCATCAGCCAGCGTCGTACGTTCGCCCCTGCGAAGCGTGGCAAAATGGATGTCCCGGCTGCGGCCGCTTGTCACCACTTCTGCGGCTCCTTCCTCCGCTGACACAAGAGCGGTTGTACGGCGGTCGGCTAGAGTTTCGCGCGGCGGCAGCCGGCAGCTCGCCCCCGCCATCCCCGCTCCGCGGAGAGCACACATGTCTTCCGCGAGGTATCGCTTCTGGAATCGCGATTCCTGGGCCCGACGGTGACCCGCGGCACCCGCGAGTGAGCCGAATTCATTCTCGGGAACGGCGTCTACCGTCGTGCGACCGCTGCCGGCGCTCGGTGGTGCGCGCCCTGGGCACCGTTTTCCGAATCGCCGCCCGCTTCTTCCCGGAAAGAGGCCGTGCTCGTATATCGGCCCGCTCGTACGATGCCATTGCCGGTGATTCATAAGCTGCAGGGCGTGGCGCAGATGGGTCCATTCTTGCCACCACCAGTTGCGGCTCGTAGTGCTTACGAAGAAGTGCCGCAAAAGCGGGCGCAGCACAACGGAAAATGGCAGGTACTATGTCGTGTGCTGAATCTGGACCTGGCAACGTTTAACGCTAGAACGTTATCTAGTGAGGCGAGTCCAGCAGTGCTATTAGACGAATTAGCGGGCATTAAATGGGATATTATTGGGCTCAGTGAGGTTAGGAGGACAAATGAAGCATATACAGTGCTAAAAAGCGGGCACGTCCTGTGCTACCAGGGCTTAGCGGTGAGAGAATTAGAAGTCGGATTCCTGATTAATAAGGATATAGCTGGTAACATGCAGGAATTCTATAGCATTAACAAGAGGGTGGCAGGTCTTGTTGTGAAACTTAATAAGAGGTACAAATTGAAGGTCGTACAGATCTACGTGCCTACATCCAGTCATGATGACCAGCAAGTCGAAAGCTTCTATGAAGACGTGGAATCGGCGATGGGTAAAGTCAAAGCAAAATACTCTATACTGATGGGCGACTTCAGTGCCAGGGTAGGCAAGGAGCAGGCTGGAGACAAATCACTGGGGGAATATGGCATAGGTTATAGAAATAGCAGGGGAGAGTTATTAGTAGAGTTTGCAGAACGGAATAATATGCGGATAATGAATACCTTCTTCCGCAAGCGGGATAATTGAAAGTGGACGTGGAGGAGCCCGAATGGCGAGACTGCAAATGAAATAGACTTTATACTCTGCGCTAACTCTGGCATCATACAAGATGTGGACGTGCTCGGCAAGGTGCGCTGCAGTGACCGTAGGATGGTAAGAACTCGAATTAGCCTAGAAATGAGGAGGGAACGGAATAACCTGGTACATAAGAAGCCGATCAACGAGTTAGCAGTGAGAGGGAAAATAGAGGAAATCTGGATCAAGCTAGCTGTGTTGAAGCAATGAACGACAATCTTATGGGCATCATTAAGGAGTGTGCAATAGAAGTCGGTGGTAACTTCCTTAGACCGGATACCGGTAAGCTAACGCAGGAGACGAAAGAAATGAATAAGAAACGCCAATGTATAAAAGCCTCTAACCAGACAGGTAGAACAGAGCAGGAACAGAAGTGAATCAACAAGCGTAAGACAGCAGACATAAGGAAGTATAATATGGATACAATTGAGCAGGCTCTCAGGAACGCAGAAAGCCTAAAAGCAGTGAAGAAGAAACTAGGAATAGGTAAGAATCAGATGTATGCGTTAAAAGACAAAGCCGGCCATATCATTACTAATATGGATAAGATAGTTCAAGTGGCTGAGGAGTTCTATAGAGATTTGTACAGTACCAGTGGCACCCACGACGATAATGGAAGAGGGAATAGTCTAGAAGAAATTGCCATCCCACAAGTAATGCCGGAAGAAGTAAAGAAAGCCTTGGGAGCTATGCAAAGGGGGCAGGCAGCTGGGGAGGATCAGGTAACAGCAGATTTGTTGAAGGATGGTGGGCAGATTGTTCTAGAAAAAACTGGCCACCCTGTATACGCAATGCCTCATCTCCTCGAGCGTACCGGAATTTCGGAAGCACGGCAACATAATCTTAATCCATAAGAAAGGGGACGCCAAAGACTTGAAAAATTATAAACCGATCAGCTTACTGTCCATTGCCTACAAAGGATTTGCCAAGGTAATCGCAAATAGAATCAGGAACACCTTAGACTTCTGTCAACCAAAGGACCAGGCAGGATTTCGTAAAGGCTACTCAACAATAGACCATATTCACACTATCAATCAGGTGATAGAGAAATGTGCGGAATATAACCAACCCTTATATATAGCTTTCGTTGGTTACGAGAAAGTGTTTGATTGAGTCGAAACGTCAGCAGTCATGCAGGCATTACGGGATCAGGGTGTAGACGAGCCGTATGTAAAAATACTGAAATATATCTATAGTGGCTTCACAGCCACCGTAGTCCTCCATAAAGAGAGCAACAAAATCCCAATAAAGAAGGGCGTCTGGCAGGAAGATACGATCTCTCCAATGGTATTCACAGCGTGTTTACAGGAAGTATTCAGAGATCTGGATTGGGAAGAATTAAGGATAATAGTTGATGGAGAATACCTTAGTAACTTGCGATTCGCTGATGATATTGCCTTGCTTAGTAACTCAGGCGACCAATTGCAATGCATGCTCACTGACCTGTACAGGCAAAGCAGATAGGTGGGTCTAAAAATTAATCTGCAGAAAACTAAAGTAATATTTAACAGTCTCGGAAGAGAACAGCATTTTAGGATAGGTAGCGAGGCACTAGAAGTGGTAAGGGAATACATCTACTTAGGGCAGGTAGTGACCGCGGATCCGGATCATGAGAGTGAAATAATCAGAAGAATAAGAATGGGCGGGGGTGTGCTTGGCAGCCATTCTCAGATCATGAGCTGCAGGTTGCCATTATCCCTCAAGAGAAAAGTGTACAACAGCTGTGCCTTACCAGTACTCACCTACGGGTGCCGAAACCTGGAGGCTTACAAAAAGGGTTCTACTTAAATTGAGTACGACGGAACGAGCTATGGAAAAAAGAATAACGTTAACGCTATGGAAGAAGGTATAACGTTAAGGGCGGATAAGAAGGGAGCAGATTGGGTTAGGATATTTCGGTTTGGGATTGGGTGCTATAGTAAAATATTTTATCACTTTTTTTTTATCGCTGGCTCTCGACGCGGCTCCATCGCATCTTACCATCACCGCCGAGGTTGCGATGCAAAAAAGGAAAAAAAAATAGTAGGAACCATGCTCAAGTAAATCCATATATTTACGCGTGGCCTATAGACAGACGCGCCGTCTTACCAGTACTCACGTACGGAGCAGAAACCTGGAGGCTTACGAAAAAGGTTCTACTTAAATTGAGGACGACGCAACGAGCTATGGAAAGAAGAATGATGGGTGTAACGTTAAAGGATAAGAAAAGAGCAGATTGGGTGAGGGAACAACCGCGAGCTAATGACATCTTAGTTGAAATCAAGAAAAATAAATGGGCATGGGCAGGGCATATAATGAGGAGGGAAGATAACCGATGGTCATTAAGCGTTACCGACTGGATTCCAAGAAAAGGGAAGCGTAGCAGGGGGCGGCGGAAAGTTAGGTGGACGGATGAGATTGAGAACTTTGCAGGGACAACATGGCCACAATTAGCACATGGCCAGGGTAGTTGGAGAAGTATAGGAGAAGCCTTTGCCCTGCAGTAGGCGTAGCCATGATGATGATGATGATGATGATAAAGATGGTGATGATGATGCTGATCATGTCGTGTGCTGCTGACTTGCTTGCGTGTTACGACAGATCATGGATAAGCATTCTTGATAGAAGTAAAAAAGTTCACTAAATGAGTTACCTTAACGCGATGAATATTTTTGTTCATTATTGCCCTTTTCACAACCTTAATTATTTGGCGCAGGTAGTCACATACATAGAGTTTCTCACTATAACACCTAGAGGGTAATCTGGCGCCACCGTCTATGGGAGTTTCTTAAGGGGGCACCGTGCCGTCATGGGAATGACGGTATATGTGTCTGCGAGGCTCGTGTTGGCTGGTGTTGTAAGAGGCTTCGTCTAAAACGTGGATATGGCTACGCAAATAACGCGTTCTCAAAGTAAATTCTTCATAAAATGTTTCCATTCACGCATATTACATCTTTACTCACCCATGATGCATGACCAAGCAAAGAAAAGCAAGAACAGACGACCAACTGTTTAACAATATATGGGGTTTTACGTGCCAAAACCACTTTCTGATTATGAGGCACGCCGTAGTGGGGGGCTCCGGAAATTTCGACCACCTGGGGTTCTTTAACGTGCACCTAAATCTAAGTACACGGGTGTTTTCGCATTTCGCCCCCATCGAAATGCGGCCGCCATGGCCGGGATTTGATCCCGCAACCTTGTGCTCAGCAGCCTAACACCATAGCCACTGAGCAAACACGGCGGGTCACCAACTGTTTCAAAGCGAGCGCTAACCTTGTCGTCTGTCCTCCAAATTTAGCGGCTCGCTGATACTTTTTACGTAACATGTAGTCGTACACACAATAATAAGTTCTCATAGTTAAACAAAACATGTTTTCGCGTAATAATAAAGCTAAAACAGCTTTTCACGTGCTGTTCTAGTAGAAAATGAATCATTGTGACAGACGGAACGGTACTTGCCAAGCGCGTCTTCAAGGTGTGCTGTCTCTACGAGAACGATTCCAATCCGAATCCACAATATACCGGCATTCCCATGCATACCACAGCGCAGCAGCGCCAGATTTCCCTCTAGGTAATGTAGTGAGAAACTCTATGGTCATATAGTGAACATATCGATGACGATGCCTCTTTTGGTACCATGTGCAGACGCCAAGCGCGTCGAAAACAGACAGCAACGTGGGGTTGCAGTACTGCTTGACTATGGCTGCTCGTAGCGGTGAATAAAACAACCAAAAAAGTTATTATTATTATTATTATTATTATTATTATTATTATTATTATTATTATTATTATTATTATTATTATTATTATTATTATTATTATTATCTCCCTTTTACGTCCGCCTCGCTGTCTTTTGTTTCCCTATCTCACATTGTTTTGTCTACCACCATTTGTCTTCCCTCTACATATTGTCGTGCGTATTACTCTTTAGGTTCCCCAATACGAAATATCCTCAGCTGTTACTGGATACTATAATAAACGTTTCATTCATTCATTCATTCATTCATTCATTCATTCATTCATTCATTCATTCATTCATTCATTCAATAATTCGTTCGTTCGTTCGTTCGTTCGTTCGTTCGTTCGTTCGTTCGTTCGTTCGTTCGTTCGTTCGTTCGTTCGTTCGTTCGTTCGTTCGTTCGTTCGTTCGTTCGTTCGTTCGTTCGTTCGTTCGTTCGTTATTCATTATTAGTGCAGTGGCAGAGTCTTATCTGGATCCTAACAAGAAGGTAGCTGTGTCCTAATTGCTGTTGACAGCTCCGTCAATTGTATTATCGATGTCTCGATATAGAAACTGAACAGGAATAAGTATGGCTCAAACTAAGTCTGGCGCATTGCCAGAAAGTACTAATTGGACCTTTTTATGCACCACTTAACTTCGCTCCAGTTATGCTTTGTGAAGTCATCACAACTATTGAACATGTTGTGACCACGCATTTAGAACACCAACTGCTTGTTCTTAGTGACTTTAACACACTTGGTCTAATAATAATAATAATAATAATAATAATAATAATAATAATAATAATAATAATAATAATAATAATAATAATAATAATAATAATAATAATAATTAGCCTATTTTGTGTCCACTGCAAGACGAAGGCACCTCGCTGTGATCTCCAATTACCCCTGTCCTGCGCCATCCTATGCCAACTAGCGCCTGCGAATTTCCTAATTTCATCACTCCACTTCGTCTTCTGACGTCCTCGACTGCGCCTCCCTTTTCTTGGCACCCAACGTGTAACCCTCATTGTTCACCTAGTCTACGCATTATATGGCCTGCCCAGCTCCATTTTTAGCTCTTAATGTCAATTAGAATATCGGTTATCCCAGTTTGCTCTCTGATCCGTACTGCTGCTCTCTTCCTGTCTCTTAAGGTTACGCCTAACATTCTTCGTTCTATCGCTATTTGCGCGGTACTTAACTTGTTCTCAAGCTTATCTGTCAGTCTCCAAGTTTCTGTCCGAAATGTTTGCACCAGTAGAATGCACTGATTGTACACCTTTATTTTTAATGATAATGGTAAGCTTTCAGTCAGGATCTGACAATGTCTGCCATATGCGCTCGAACCCATTTTTATTATTATGCAAATGTCCTTCTCATTATCAGGGTGCCCTGTGAGTAAGTGAGCAAAGTTAACGCACTCCTTCATGGACTCTAGAGGCCCACTGGCGATCCTGAACTCTTGTTCCCTCGCCAGGCTATTGAGCATTATCTTTGTCTTCCGCATATTGATCTTCAACCCCACTCTTACACTTTCTCTGTTAAGGTCCTCAATCACTTGTAATTCGGCCCTAGTGATGCTGAAAAGGACTAGTGTCATCTGCAAAGCGAAGGTTGTTGAGATATTCGCCGTTGATCCTCACTCCTAAGCCTTCCCAGTTTAATACTTAAATACTTCGTCCAAGCATGCAGGAATAGCATTAGAGAGATTGCCGCCTTACCTGACCCCTTTCTTTATAGGTATCTTTCTACTTTTCTTTTCTTGTGAAGAAGTGGTACAAGTGGTACTTGGTATACAGTGGAGCAACTACACCTATTCGCGCTACAATTTCATAGCGAACAAATGCTGCTCGTTCAAAGATTTGCTAGCTTTTAACTCACTTCAGCAACATAATGTTACTGTGAACTGTGGTGGTAATGTTTAGGCATGTGCCTGTAGAATGTACAAAATGTAACAGTGTCGTACTCTGACATTTCCCTTTTTCTTCCTGGCAAGTTTCACCCTTCGCTTAAAATATCCGCGCCCTTGTCGGCCTTGTAAGCCATAACAGCTGAGATGGTGTCAGTAAATTTCCGCTTTTTGCTTTCATATCAGGTGACAACGTTTCCCTATTCAAGTTATTTTTTTCTCTACTGTTAATTGGTCTTTCGCGACTAGTATATGCGACGTCAACGAACAGGTCAATCGGTTCACTGAGATCGTTCTGAATGGTGTGCATGCATGAATACCTCCCCAAGCACATTGAAGGTCGTTATCCTTACAGACTCCCGTGCTGCCCTTAGCAGGCTGTTGAGAAAGGATACCAATAGCCGAACTCTACGCAGTATAACAGAGTCCGCCGACAAAATCACTTCTTGTGGGGTTTCCCTCATTGACCGGTGGATACCTTCGCACATGGGTATTGCAGAAAATGAGGAGGCTCATCGCCTCGCTTCAACTTGTGCTCACAACGGGAGTGACTGCCCAGAAATTTCTTGTTTGATCGACAAAGCCCGTGTGGTAATCCGCCGATACCTCCTAAAGCAGCACCCGGACCACCGTGTTGCAAACGGCTCGTTCCCTCCCCATGTTCGGGTTCGTAGCTCGCCTCGTAGTGCTAGAGCACTGTTAGTGAAATCAAGAGTTGGCTGTGTGTTGGTGCGTGAACGCTTGTACCGTCAAGGACGTGTGGACAGTCCGTCGTGTACCTCCTGACATGACACTTGAACACCTTATGTTGGAGTGTCCCGCGTTCGTCACACAACGTGCACTGCTAATTAAGGAATATGGACTGATTGGAATAAAGTGTACGACCTTTGACGATTGCCTGTTTCCGAGAGGGAATGCTGCTTCAACGCGACCAGGCCCATAGAGCCTTGCTAACTTTCATGCAGAAAACTGATTCGGTCTCCCCTTTATAGAAACTTTTTTCATGTTCCTACTTTCTTTTGTTCGTGTCTCTGTGATTTGTTTATTTCCTATTTTCTTTCCGATTTCTTTGTTTCCTGTCTTCTTCTCCTCTTTTCATTCCCTCCACCCGAAAGAATAGGCAGGCGTTGTGCCCCTCTCGGGTGGCAGTTGTCAGCTTGCTCCCTCCCTGTTTCCTTTGTGTGCTTGTATGTTTCCATATCTAATAATAATAATAATAATAATAATAATAATAATAATAATAATAATAATAATAATAATAATAATAATAATAATAATAATAATAGTAATAATACAAGCCCAAACAATGTAAGTTTCCCCAGTGGTTTCTCTGCATGAGGAACTTAGAACAGCTCTAAAGCGTAAGGAGCGTGCCCATAGAAAGGCCAAAAGATCTGAGCCAAACTAGCACTGCCGGCGGACATGTGGAGACACTTTCGTACGTGCTCCAGCAAACCTGGGGAACGTAGGAGCCTGCACGAGTCCTGTGGGGAAGCACAAACAGTCACTGGTTTTTTTCGTTGTCCATTTGTTCTTTCTATATAAACCATTCGCTCACAGCACTGTCCATCAACCGCGCTCTTCTGTTGGAATTTTCAGCTCGGTACTCTTTGGCAAGAATCTTGCAAAGAAGTGCCTCAGGTGTCTGAGGCCATCTTTTTTCTGCGGCCCAGATGGCATCCCGGCCGCCATAATCAACGCTTACGGCAGTACCCTTATACCAATAGTGATATCAATCTCTAATACCTATTTGAATAATTCCACTTTTACGCGTACTTATGAAAGCCGCGCGCGTTCTTCCTGTCTTTAAATCCGGTGCCAAAACGGATATCACGAATTGTCGGTCGATTTCTCTTCTCTCTATCATTTCCAAGCTTTTCGAATTAGCTATTCATAGGGTATTGTTGTTAAGTGTAAAAAATGTTGTCGTTCCAAATCGGCATGAACTTTTTATGGCCACTCAACGACAACCAACCTTGTCAGCTTTATGATGCAGGTTTCTCCATCCATCAAGCAAAGGGGGCAAGCTGATGCTGGGTACTGCATGCGACCTCAGCAGCGCCTTTAACGTAGTCAGTCATCCCCTACGGTTCGAGAAGCTAGCGCACTATGGTGTTGGAGCTGCTATTGTAGGTCTACTACGCAGCTGTCTACTATAGGTAGGTCCTGCTTCGTTAGCGTGAATGATCAATATTTTTTTTTATCTATGCGGTATCTATTGATGTGCACATGGAGGTGTGTTAGACTCACTCATCTTCCTTAATTTTCATCAATTACGTTTCCTTAGCAATCCAGAAGTCTTCATTTCTTCTTTACGATGACAAGAAAATATTTATTTATTTATTTATTTATTTATTTATTTATTTATTTATTTATTTATTTATTTATTTATTTATTTATTTATGCAATACTGCAGGCCCAAGAGGGCCCAAGCAGGAGGGGCAGAATACATAAATATTTACGTATGCACGTATATATATACATACACACATGAAAAGAAAATACAAAAGCAATGCAACATATGTAATTATCATAAGAAAACGAAAGTGAAAGCGACGAATAATAAGATTAAGAGAAGGTACACTGAAGGAAGACTACTTGACAAACATTAGAACAGTATCACACGCATATATGAGCACTTGCAACCACTATCGAGAGAGGGGAAAAAAAGAAGTACCAGAAGTTGAACGAGCCACCATTGCAAAATACTGAAAATAATAGAATAAGGATGATGTGGAAAGTATCAAACAATATTCACGTGTAAAAGAAAAGAAAAAGAAAACAGTAACAAGGCTTGCCGACATGGCAATACCCCCAGTATCGAAGACACAAGCGGTCAACAGAATCGGCGTTTATCAAATGTGATAATGGCAGGCTGGAGATACACAATATTCACAGATTCGCAATATTGACAATATACACAGATTTAAGGAGATACACAATATTGAAAACTGCCGCGCTCTGCAGTCCGATCTACCGTCCTTCTGCGAATGGTGTAAACTAAACGGGCTCACTCTAAATTCATCTAAAAACAGACTTTTGTCATATCCGCGTAAAACCCATAATACTTTCCTGCCTTATTCTGCTGACCGTATATTGTTGACGAGGGCTGATGAAATAAGCGACCTCTGTGTGCTTTTCGATAGTGCGTTAAGCTTCTTCTCCCATTCGAAGCGTGTAGCAATACGAGGTCTGCGCTCGCTGGGTACCCTCAGCAGACTTACAATACATTTCCATAACCCTCTTCCCTTTCTCAAATTGCTCAGATCCATATGTTTTCCATTACATAAATGCGCCTCAGTGGTGTATAATGGCACAAGCAACTCATATAGCTCATTAATCGAGCGTGTGCAGAAAAAGTTTCAGCAAATAAAGATATCGTTTTCTGATCTCGCGCATCAATAACTTTTGAAATTTGAATAATTATCTTAGACTGCCGTCACTTTGCTGCAGACGTAGTCGTACCGAGATCCTCTTGTACGAAATCGTCTGCGGAATTATAACATGCGCTGATCTACTAGCTTATGTTACACTGTGGCTACCGCTGAGGTCTGCCAGGGAACACAGGCCCTTCCACGTTCCTGCCACTTTCGGCAGACACTCGCCTCTCCACAGAAAGCAAACTCTTTACAACTTTCATTTTCTCCACCTTGATATATTTGAAAGCGTGTTGCTGTCTTTCTGTTACGAGCGTCGCCCTTTCGCTTGAGCCTTCTCTCTAGCTTCACTCCTCTCCTGTCCTCTCATAGTTTCTTTCTCCTTCCGTATGTGAACTCTGCCTCTAGTTTTTGTGTTATTGCTGGATTATTGCACACTGTGCACCTGTTAATCCTGTTTTTTTTTATTCCAATTTTATGCATAACTTCTGGTCAAGTCGAGAGTTCTACGGAAGCCTGTCTGGTCAGGATGGAGCATGAAGCAATAAAACGACGGACACCGACCAAAAGAAGTACTAAAAAAGGATTAAATATAAAAGCTGTTTCGGCTTTCCTACGGAAGCCGAAACGGCACCTAAAATAAAATTGATTGATTGATTGATTGATTGATTGATTGATTGATTGATTGATTGATTGATTGATTGATTGATTGATTGATTGATTGATTGATTGATTGACTGAAGCAGTGCAGGCTCCCTTTATACGCCCCTCTATCGGCAGAGGTACGCTCGCGTTTATGCATTGTATATTTGCTAGACTTTCCGGTGAAGACGAACCACAGAAAATTTTGAGACCAGTGGAAGAAAACTTCAAAATTATTGCGTTGCTTTAAACAAATAGTTGTTTGATAACACTTTCGCAGTTCAGAAACAATACAATGGGTTATTTCTCGTATTTTTACTTCGACCACCTCATTGTTCAACAGGCGGCTAAGCATAGACCAAAAATTATTATTATAATCTTTTGTCTATTTATCATTTCGTGCGCACACAGCTGCACAATATATCTGTCTGCAATTATTTTTCGTGCGAAGTACAGCTCCTGTGCACTTATCTGATATAAAGTTTTAGTTGTTGTATGAGATCAACAAAAAAAAAATTGTGGGGTTTTACGTGCCAAAACCACTTTCTCATTATGAGGCACGCCGTAGTGGGGGACTCCGGAAATTTTGACCACCTGGGGTTCTTTAACGTGCACCTATATCTAAGTACACGGGTGTGTATGAGATCAACGTCTTGAAGGAAAAAATCCCTAATGGAAGTCATAGTTCCCATTTTTAACAGCGTAATGGATAATAACCGATGAATGCAATTTCAGGTGAATGGCTGTCTTCATTCTCCTGACAAAAGTAAGGTCTTTATTTTTTAATAATAGACCACACGTTTTGGCAACGCCTTTCGCTATGCATAGTATTCTGCCTTATGAGAAAGTTCCTGTGCTGCTTGAGTCGATAAAAAAAAACTTTTGCTGAAAAATTATTTCATGAAATCACTTTTCGTGGTATACTGAATGGTCTAAAATTCTTAGAAATAAACTTCCGATGGTCGAGCGCCAAAGTTAGGACAGTTGGCGTGCAACGATCCATATATGAAACTATATTTTGCACCTAGAAACACTGAGCGCTGTATTAGTTTCAATAATAAAGTGTTAACGGTGATACCCTGCGGATGTTGCCTATAGATAAACTAATGCGTTTTTATGCGACCGAAGAAAAAGAAAAGAAAACCACAAATTACTTCTGTTGAAATCATGGCGCTCCGCGCAATAAAAGATGTGACAACATTTATTACCTGAAGGTGCCCAGAAGTTCATGAAATAGCGTGCTCTGGACAATAATTAATCCCCTTTTGCACTAAACATCACGTTCGCATAGCTCCTGATTTTTACAAAGGAATTCCATGTGTTTCAGGTTTTGTCATTGCTTTGAATGGGGAGTTGAAAGCGGAGTGGCTCTTGGCTACAGGTCTTACGAGCAGCGACTTCTTATCTTTTAATTCATAATGGGATCTCATGTAATCATTGTGCCCAGCTGAGTCAGTGAAGAAACGTTAAAGTGAATTGGCGTGCAACGCTGTTTCTCCAACCACGTACCAGTTGCTCCATCGTTCACACGGTGCATGTACACAAAAATGTTTCCAACCATTCAATCTTCATCCTTTTGCATCCTTCATCTATACGCATGCATCGTTCACCATTTTCTTTCTCTTGGTCGTTCTTTTCTTTTCTACTGCTCTTTATACTAGGTAATCCTAATGCAACTTTGCACAGAACTGGGAAACGGATTTAGGGTAATTTTTCCATTTACATAGTTTTTACTCCGCTATTTCACTACATGGCGATAGCTGTAAAAACTATTGGCTATTTATGCAGTCGGTGGCGGCGCCGGTGTCGGTCGTAGCATGTTCAGTAGGCACATGTGCTCGTACAGGTACGTTCCGTCTACTCAGATTAACATTAGCCAGGACCTATAAAAAATACCAACGCAATATTTGCGGATTAACCTGCATGATGCGATGTTGTTGGCAGTCACTTTGCACATCACTGCATATAAGTTCGTATTCTTTTCATCAATTCACTAGCCCCCATTTATTAACCGTCTTCCTAATTATCCACTTTTTCAGCTATCTTTAAACGTTAAAGTTCAAACCGTTGTAGAAAACATCAAATTAAAATTGTTTTTGCAGTCGTTTCTTTCGAGTCTGCTTCTTTACGCGTTGAAAATAGCGCTCGACAGCGAAGAATTTTACTTGCGGCGGCCAAGTAGCAGGCTTATTAAGCATGCTGCCATCGCACTGCCTCAGGCGGGCTGTGAACGAACAAACTTGAATGGCCTGTCAACGCGACAGGCCATCGATTATAACTGCGGCTACAGTATCATTCTTTTCACTCTTGCAGTGTGACGTTGTGAGTCGAAGCAGCATGAGATTTTGCGCGATAAAGATAAACCATGTATCAGAGGGCATACTATAGCCCGCCTTGGCGTCGAACGCCAACTATCGGTGCCTTGCTGCTTCGGCGAAAACAAAAAAAAAAACGCTTAATTTATTTACAGTAACTTTGAGTGCAATAGTTGTCTCAACGCACGAGACACCCGTTGGCTACATAATTTTCCAGTTTCCCACAATATCTATTCACGTTTAAAAGATAGCGAGAGAGAAGACTGCGAGAATGGTAGCGCTCTACCAACAACTGAATTCAACTTTTTTTTTTTTTGACAAACCAATAAGACAATCTCACTTACACACAATTAAGGTGCTTAATTCTACTTACCTAAGTGATAAAAATGAATTTAAGAATACCTGAGATACGCAAGGTAATTTCTATACTAACAATCAGCCTCATTCATCCATATAAGGTGCTTTGTTACTTTTTCAACATCCTGGCTTTCATAGGCTGTAGTGTATTAGTAGGCTTGGTAGGCTGTTAGCAGGCTGCATAGTGCCTATCACTGAACCGCCACTGCTGGTGTGCGGTGGGGGTTCACTGATAGGTGCGTCTTACACGTTAACAACAATCATTCCTCCGGGGCTCATTACAGCGCATTCTTAATGATTGCGTGCCCCGGGTGACTGATGGTGAAATCACGTGATTTACGACGGACGGGAAGGGTATCGCTAAGCGTTATAAGAGCAAGAGGCTTGCTCGAGCAAACTATTAGGGAAACAGCACACGTCGGTACGTGACCGTGGGTGTGGTGAGCGGGCCACTTCCGACAGCGGTGCATGGGAGGTGAAACTTGGGAGTCGACTATGAAGACAGCACGTTTTGGATACGTAACAAGGTGCAAATCACATGGAAGCAGCCTCATATAAGAGCGATGTTGGGCCTCAAGCATACGGAAGAGCAAGAGGTCAAAATAAATTTGACGTACGGAAGGAATCGCGCAGAATCAGAAGAAAAAGGGTCTCCATGCGGAGTGGCGAGATATCACTGTCGTTGCTTCCTTAAGATTTTTTTTTTCAATTTCTTTTTTTAGATTTTCCAGGGGAGGGTGGTCCAGATTTTAACCAAGCCTTGGTAAGTTAGATAAAGGTGAAGATAAGTATATAGTGAAAATTACCTCTACCACCACTGTTTCCAGACATTCCCCCATCTTTATGAGCGGTTGCAACTTCGATCCCACCACGTAAACTTCTCCACTACTTTCGGACACAAGCAAAAGCTCTACTGCGTTTGAAGTGCTACGCTAGCATACTATATCGAACGTCTTGCAGCTTTCGCCTTGCCACATTATCCGCGTGTTTCGAGGAGAACCATGCCTAGTTTTTCGGAAGACTGGAATACTTGAAGGGTGCGCACTTTGGTGTACCTCTCTGTTCATTTTTCCCGCTG
This sequence comes from Dermacentor albipictus, assembly GCF_038994185.2. Taxonomy (NCBI): domain Eukaryota; kingdom Metazoa; phylum Arthropoda; class Arachnida; order Ixodida; family Ixodidae; genus Dermacentor; species Dermacentor albipictus. The sequence continues at coordinate 222,545,207 of NC_091821.1, read as the reverse complement.
TGAAGGTCGGTGCCAGCGAGCAGCAGCGATTTAATGAGCATTACACTTAACTGAAACTCACCGAGACAGATATCGTACAAAGAAATTCACCCGCCGTGGTTGCTTAGTGGCTTTGGAGTTACGCTGCTATGCGGGTTAAATGCAAAAGTGCCCGTGTATTGTGCATTGGGTGCACGCTGAAGAACTCCGAGTGGCCAAATTAATTCAGAGTCGGCCCACCACAGCGCGCCTCACAATTATAGTTTTGGCACGTAAAAGCCCAGAATTTAAATAACTTCATTACCAAAGCTTTTCAAGCTGCAATAATTACAGCTTAACTTATATCCTTATGCAAGCATGGCTGTTTGGCGGCGGGGTATACCGACGAGAGATGAACGACGAGTTGAAGCCATCCGATAAAAAGCATTTTACATTCATGATTGTATCTAGGAAAAGATGTCAAAACAGAATAAACAAAATTAATTTTCTTTATTGGGGTTATCTCCGGTTATGCGCTTGTTCATTCTTTATATACCCAGCGGAACTTATTGCCGCTTGAGGCTTTCTTTTATTTCCACATGAAGATATTGTGATCGTGTTATTATTGAGTTGACTAGTGAAACTTCCTTAATATTTCTTGCTTTCTCCGTTTCTTATCAACCAGGTTGCCTTCTAGCGATCCCCCCTCCACCCCTGTAACACGTCCCATATAGGCCTTTGAAGATGAAGGAAGTAAACCAATGATGGCGTGGTGGTAAATAAACGAAGTGGCGGTGATAATGATGAAGACAATGACGACGACAATGATGATGATGATGATCTCCTCAACTGCGATGACAGAGTTAAAGGCCATGCACTGGCGGTTAAAAGCGCACGTATCTAAGCCCCGCCGATTAGAAGCGGTTACAAAAGGTTCGAATTTGCTAAGTTATTAGCGAAAGGCTCCGCAAACGTTTCTTTCCCTTTTCTTGACTTTTTTTATTTATCTTATTTGATACTTTTATTCATTTTATTCTGTCAGTACTGGAGCAAGCAGACGTAGATGTTGCTTTTATCTTTCAGTTGACCAAAAGCTAGCCGTAAGCGCGCGATTGAGGATGCAGAGTGAGTCTGCACAGGTTGCAGGGAACAGGACGTTCGTCTTGGTGTCCGCACCAAGCTTGAAAAGACCTTAATTTCACCTTAAAGTCGACCAACTAAGATGTTGCCTATACTCGTGAAGTAACTTTTTCTTCTCCAGTACGGTTGTCGTTTTCGCTGTTTGCACGCTATTATTCGTTTCGGAAGCAGTCAGTCACGACTTTCGCAGTTGCACTGCGAACACGGAGAGACTTCCTTCTGCTCACGCACACGAGCTAAAAAAACAGCGCGAGGACAAGAACCAAGAGATGATAACTAGGAAGGCCTTGGTTGTAATTTTACCGGCAGCGACCTGAGTGTGGAGTGGGCTTTTGACGCGTGAGAAAATGGGCGCAGTACATTATGAAACAAGCAGCAAGCGCCAATTCAGATGTCAGTCTCAGTCTTCGCCTCCATCAGCCCCTTTCAATCGCGTCTAGCCGGATGAACGAAAGAGAAAAAAAAGAAAAGCAGACAGCACAGTGAAGACGACACTGCTGCCAGCAGGCAGCGCACCCTGCGTAATGACACGCTTCATTTTCCATGCTCCTCCTGTAAAGTTTGCATCTGCTGTCGGGACACAGTTCACCGCCGCGCAGAAGTACGTCGTGTCAATTGCGAGCGCGAAAGGCGACGTCGAACAAATTAATATCGTACGCGTTCGAAACAGCCATAGCCGCAGTTGCGGACCTCGTGCGCACTTTAGAGGAGCGGGCGACGGAAAAGGCGGTGGCTGCCAGTGCAGCTAATAAGCGGTGGCCTGCGCGGACGGCACGCCAAAGCCGACCTTCACTGACAGGCCAAACAGGCGGCCGCCGCGCGAAAGTCGTAAATTTGCTCGAAATCGAATAAAACTGCGCCGCCGACTCCCGTTTCTCGTTGCGAGGCTCAAGCGGCGCGCAGGTCCCAAATGACAGGCCGCGCGCTCAGCCGACCAGAAAAATAATTAAATTTGGCGAATGGCACGATGAATCTTTATTGTCGCTTTCCGAAGAGGCGGCAGGAAAAGGGAGGAGGTGTCTCCTCTGGCGCGAGAAGAAGAAACCCCCAAGTCGGTGGTGGCGGGGAGGGGGAGAGTAAAGGTGGGCGGTGCGCAGCGGAGCGTAAGAAGTCGTGATAGCTTCTGCCAGCGGAGGCCAGCGAGGACGAAGGCGCGCCGGCGGCAGCCACCTTTCCCGGGGCGCAATAAATAGGCGTTGGTGGCGGAGCCGGGGAGGGACGCCTCCGGGAGCCGGGTCACATCTATCAAGCGCGCTCTTTTGGGGAAGCATTCGGGGGGACCTCGCGCACCGCGGTGAGGGAGAAACGGGACCCAGCTGCTGCAGCCCGGCTGTTTGATTTGCACCGGCGGCCGGGGCTCGGGGAGCCATTGTCTGGTTGACCGCCGTGACGCCGCCGGCGTCGACGCCTTGCGAGCCAGGTGCGCGGCGCCCCGGGCGACTGCGTCCTAACGGGACGCCCTGCAGGAAGGAATGCGCCCCGGCCACCGAGGAACGCTGGCCCTCCTCGCCGCGATTGAGGCTCGCGCCCGAACGGGATCGCCCGCACCCCGCTCCGCTGCTGATCCGGCGGCGAATAATCCGCACCGCCCACTGATGCACTCATCAAGCGGCGCTTTCGCGACGCTCGCGCTAGAGAACCGCGCACCCACCCCCTCTCACGGGGCTAATCGCCCGGACCTAAGTGGCCGCGCCGCGTCGTTTTGTCGATGCTCACATTTTGGTTGAGTGAGCAGCTTTGCCATCGACAGTGTATGAACGAGCAGGTCGAGTGGCGAGTGGCCGGGCTGCGCTCCTTACTGGGCAGAGTGGCTATTGGCACTTGATCACTTTTGTAAGCCGATACATCGCAGAATAATGTTACGACCTTGACGTGGGGAAATAAGCTTTACGTAATGTTGACCTCTGCCATCAGATATTCTCGGTTGTTTTACGCAACAAGATAGAGTATTTAGCTTTTAATGATCTAACTCGGTTCGAGGTGTCCCAGTAGCAATTTTGCGCGGACTATACGCGGAAAAAACTGTATACAAATACACACTTAAGGGGTCACTATAGCGAAATGTCATTTCAGCTGCGTTTGTGGTTTACGCTTCCACAAAAGCAATAAAGCTATACTATTGCCGCGATAAGACGCTTGGCGAGTCAGAAAACGCGTCAGAACGAAAGACGGGTGGCAACGCCGCCGTTAAGTTCCTGCAGCAGGTTGCCATGACGTCATAGATGCTGACGCGTCTGCTCAGGCCTGGTTAAATTTATACCGCTAAAAATGGACTGCGTTGTATTCTAAAACAGACAAGGACCGAATTTTGCTGAACCAAAACGACAGAAATGTGAAAAATACTTCGAAATTCGTGACGTCACACTGACATAGTTCCTTATAGTTCCGGCGCGAAAGTAAAAGAATAATTTTTTTTAACATCACTTTCTCTTCTATAGTCAGTATATTATCGCAAAATTAACGAACCGAGAGTTCTTCAAGAATATTTTATCAATATAAAGTCATTCATGGCTTACTTTTAGGGTGCGATCTTGTACGCGTTCCAAACTCGAACGGAGGCGGTCCGTTCTTTCCGTCGCGAAATTCGTGGTCCGTTCCATTGCGTTCGTCCGATAGCAGACAACACGAAATGATTGACAGCAGATATCACTTCACAATTGACGTCATGGCGTTCGTCACCGTTCAAACTGACCAACTGTGTGCGGCTCGATAGAACGGACCGCCTCCGTTCTATTTTGGAACGCGTACAAGATCGCACCCTTAGTGTTCCTTAAAGGTAAGCGTGTCTCTTCCGGTGACGAAAACGGTACGAGAGAGTAGTAATAGTTCGAATGTATATATACTTATAGAACAAAACAGTATTTTCTATACAACTGCAGATCCCCAGCACTGTAGCACAGCCAATCGCCACGCACTTGTATAGCCTCGAATAATATAACATCAAAGGGTATGCAAGTATAAATAAGGTCATGCGTACAGTTAATAATCATTACTGATTTACGACCTTGACGACCAATGGGCTCTTTCATTGGCGGTTAGTAAGTACCGGCGGGGGGCAATCGGAAGTTGACTAGAAATATAAGCAAACGTTCACAGCGTTTCTTTTCTTCATTTTTTCTCTCGTTTCTCTTTTGCAATTAGGAATTCGGAAACTGTATTTGTGTTCGCTTTGTCCGACGGTCTACCCGTACGTCCGACACTGAAACAGTTGCCACTGTTGACCCTGGAGCCCAATGTTTTCTTTCACTCTTCCCCGCCCAATACATTTTCTTTTTTTTTTTTATGAACACGTTTATACCATCCTCTTCTTCGTTCGCATTTCTTTTGTCATGCGCCGTGGCGGTATTTTTTTCCGTTTGAGAGTTGGGGTCTGGGCCTATAGTTCACCTTTTTGTTAGGCAACTTGTCTGCCGGTCATTTTTCTTTCGTGATGTAAGCAGTCCATTTCTAAGAGAAATGTTACAACTTCTAATAATCAATTACCTTCCAGAAAGACTTGTGTCGTCATCTGTCAGAGATGCACCAATGGCTCCTTGGGTCTTCTTGAAGAAGGTTGTTGTGGACTGCGCCTTATTTGGAATGTTATTACCTAGATGTACTTAAGCGTTTCCGTCGAATGATAATTTCTCCAGTGATCAAAACATTTTTTTTTTCTTTAAGCAACATTCGGCAACCCTTCCTGTCAAAACGTGGTTGGAAAAAAGGAGCTGTTTCGTGCCGCGGTCGACAAAGAACCGTTTGCGTCCACATGCTGAAACGATGGATCACTGTTCTGTAGATAACAGGTATGTCGTGTGCTTCTGGGGCATTCTCCAAAGAACACTTTAAAACGATTTAGATATAAAATACCATTCACAATTCGTTTTCTACCTTTCAAAGATCCCGGTGACCCACCATATGACATTATCATCGTACTTGCATAGCCTCTGGTGCAGTAGAATGTGCGACAGGCACGCTGAACCACCGCGAAGCACTCGGTCATTTTTTTTTTTCGGGAATCTGCTGCTTACGTTCGTAGTGTGTACGCTGCACAAGAAGCAGAGCCGGACTGGATGTCTTCATTGGACGCTTGCATGTGCTTGCCGGACTTTTGAATGTGTTTTCAGTCACCTTAAATTTTTGTAGCACTTCATTTTTCCTGTTTCGCTGTAAATTCTGCACCTACGTAATGAAGGAAAAAAAGCAACACGGCGGTTTAGCGGCTATGGTGTTGCGCTGGTAAGCACGAAGTCGCGGGATCGAATCCCAGCCCCGGCGGCCGCGTTTCGATGCGGGCGAAATACAAAAGTGTCCATGTGCCGTGCATTGGATGCACGCTAGACAACCCCAGGTGGTCAAAATTAATCCGGAGTTCCCGACTACGGCGTGCCTCATAATAAAATCGTGGTTATGGCACACAAAACCCCAGAATTCAATTTGTTTTGTTCCCGTTCTTTCTTGAACTGAACATTCTGGACTGGCTGCGGGCGACCGTTCTAACGTTTTTGCTTACTAGGAAAATTCAAATGATACTCAATGAGCTCAGCGTGCGTAGCCTATGTATTGCTGAATGCAGTGACGTTACGACCCAAAACCAGCACAGCTTGCTCTCCTACCTCATTTCTTTATTAAATTTGCGACACAGTTTTTAGTAGCCGTCAGTGAAGCGGTTACTGCAAGTATGAGTGAAGATTTCGTTAGACAGACATAAGCAGTCCAATAGCAATAAAGGTAACAGGAGTTCAAGGTAAAAAAAAAAACTAAAAATGCGACTGAGTACTTTCTTTAGATAGCAAGACTATGCTGCTGACTAATGAAAAATATAGTACAGAACGCCCACCTATACCTGCGTCACACCAGCCACTATCTTCAGAGCCACATCAAAAGATTTCACTGTTTTAGAGCGTCTATAACTGTAGTGTGCATCAGCCCAAAGGAACGCGACGAATGCGGACGTTAAGAATTTACGAAATTGTGGGCGAAATAAAGTTACTCTGAAGACAGTTTTGCTTACCATCAGTATACATAAAGGGGGGGGGGGGGGAAGGCAGCCACCCCGGTTGAGTGAAGTCACGTTGTCCGACGAATGCCAAGTAACCCGAGTTTCATATCGTGACTTCAGAGCTTGTGGAAGCCACTCGTCGTTCTCTTAGGGCTCTCTCTCTCTCTCTTTCTTTTTTTTTCTTTTTTGACGTCGGTGATTCTTCAAGGTAGTCCCGGGCGCAGCCGTGGGAGGACCACTCAGCCGCTTCTACATGAGCCGCATTCGTAACGGAGCACTTAGCGTGCGCAGCGCAAGGTAGCTTCGCCGGCTTGGACACACCTGGACGCACCTAGGCGCATCTTCCTACGCGGCGCGGCGCCGTCCCGCCGCTGAAGGGCTCGTTAACGCGCTCGAATAAGTAAGGATGCGCACACGCCCAGTTAGAGGTGCACATGCGCGCCTCGGTGAGCGCGAAACGCCGACCGGTGAGTGGGCGCCCACCACTGCGCTTGGTGTACGGAGCGGCCAACCAACTCTCGGAGAACACTATAGTCGCCGAGATGAGAGACGGTGACGCGTGTAGCGCAAGTTTCTCGACCATAAAGCTTCAGGAAGCGCTGAACTTCTCCTCGGCTGTGTTACGCCCGACGCGCAGCCATTCTCATCGCCGGCTCACCGTGCCTTACCTGAAACAACCTTTCTAAAGCGCCATTCTAATTCGGGTTGACGACCACCGTGGCCTCATATATGAACTGCGCGATAATTCAACGAATATATAAACATGGCACGAGAACTGTCTTTGATGGCGGCTCGTTGTCAGCACGAAATCTCAAGGAATATACCGGACGTTTCACCTAACTTGAGCCAAACTTTAAAAATATGCAAATGCTACGTAGCTGGATAGAACCAAGGTAATGTTGTCACTCACGAAACAGCTTTATGTAGCTCAATACGTGCTGCATAAAAGTGCTTTTGCGAGCGTGAAAGAAGCCCGCGAATACAAGCAAAGTGCCTCGAGCGGCCGGTCGTGCGGCAATGTTGTGTGTATTCGCGGGCTTCTTTCACGCTCGGAAAAAACACTTTTATGTAGCACGCATTGAGCAACAGAAACCTGTATCTGGAGTTTTTCATGTTTCTCTACAATTTTCTCACTGATACGTTTAATCTAATTTTACTAATTGATAATTTGAAGAATTAATCAGGCTAATTATCTAACTATTACGGAATGCAAAAAACAATCTGAGCATCTTCAGGCGACGGCAAACAACATCACCTAGGTTCTGTCCAACTACGTGGCACTTGCATATTTTTAATGTTTGGCTTAAGTTACATGAAACACCCTGTACTTCTGCTATCATGTAGGACTACACTTACACTGTCCCCACAACATTAATTAGCGATAAACAAGTGTTCGTTTGACATTAGATTTATAGGACAACAATATTTTAAAGAACATTTGCATATATAATGATATAATGGCAATGCTGCTTCCCGTAAAAGGCAGTAGAATACTTCGGACATGTTGCTTCAGAGGCTTCACTACATCTTGGTTGTTTATTGAAGCACAGAGCTTGTCAAAAATATTTTCGGTATGTTCCGTCAAGATACAGGAAAGACCAAACAGTTTTGTGCACAAAGCAATTCTTTATTCGTACACCTGAGGGCGTAGATACCTCGTTGAAGGTGTTCGCTTTCGTGCTGTTTCCCACACCGATACGCGTCAATAAATCAAGATGTGGTCATAGAACTTAACAGAACTGTGGTTGCGGAAGAAACATATAAGACCGCAGCTGCATGAGTCTTCAAGTAGTGCCATCGCATGCGGCGGGCTAGCCGTATTACTGAATCTGTGGGCGTCGTCTTTAGCGCTTAGAGTTATGATGCTACGGGGGCGCGGGAGACCATGGGCCCAGGCTCTTATCTCCATCGTAACCGGTTTGGTTGCCTTAATGAAATGACGCATGCCCGCGATAGGAGTTTGCGCCGTGGTTTACCTTGGCGTTACCGAGGGTCTTTGCTCGTTTCGGCGTCTTCGATGAGGACCGTGGCGGCATGGATGGAGCGTTCTCTAGGTTCTTTCTTATTCTTGAGTTTCTCACTATCCAGAACTGTCGTTGCAGAAAGTAAAAAAAAAATACTCTCAACGTTTTCGGCTTCTCCGACAACCTACTTGGTGCCACTCTTGCATCTGAGAGCTGCGTTGTGGCGCCGCTCTTCGAATCTACTGCTGCACACCATAACCATTGTTAAATCTTCGCTGTCCCATCGCCTGAAAGGTACCTTTTACTTCCTAGCTTATCTAGTGAACTAGACTTGTGCTGATCACCTCTGGATCACCAAGGATTATGGCGATATTTGCTTCATGAAGCCGCAAACATCGCAAGCCGCACATGCAGAGCAGCGCGAGCGCCCTTGAATCGAAGGAAGTAGTACCCCTGTCACACGGGCACCCGCGAACTCCTTCGTTTTTGCGTCAAGAGAGTTGCACTCCGTGTCACACGGTCTCCCTTGCACTAAAGCATTTAAATGGAGATTAAATGGAGATGTTGGCGAAAGGAGTACGGCAATGACCGTTCCGGCTGGCCGGAGTACTCTCGTTCCCAGATAGCCACAGCTGAGAAGAAAACCACGCTAATAAAATCGTCGTAACTGGCGGGCTTACATATTTTAACATTATCATTTGTTTGCCTTGGATTACACACCACGTAGTGGCAGTATTTAATTTGTTTTTAAGGACATAGTGCCTGTACCCTCTACACCAATGCTTCGCCATGCCGCATGGGGAAATGTCGTGCCGCCATTTCGTTTGTTTATTCGCTTCGTCACTCCATCTGGAAGTAGTTGAGCTCACCGCAAGCACACGAAGATGCACGATTAGACAAAATCACAACTCGAAGCGCGCCGGTCGAACAACGCGACCCAAGCTGCCCTCGTACGAAAGCAAGAGCGCAGTGTGGCCAACATCGCTTTCAACTTCGCTATGCTTGGAAAACAAAAGTATTACGGTAACATACAGCAAACTTTCTCGATGTGATTTTATTAGATTACATACTGCGTTAAAAATAACCTCCTTTAACGGTGACTGTATGTGTGAGCAGCTGCACGCCGAAGTAAGCGCAGCAGCGCCATGTTTCTGTCCCATGCGGTGCCCGTGAAAAGCTCGCATTGCGCAGTGTAGCACGGCCGCAGCTCTATTGCCGTATATCTCAATTAGGGTGTTTCATGAGAACGGAGTTCACGGGTGGCCTTCTGACAGGGGTATAAGAGTACGCCACAGTGCACGTGCACCAATGAAATAGGCATCAACGCTGTGCATGATACGATCCGCCACATGATCCCGAAGGAAAACCGTCGACGCTTGGCGGCATCGATTGCAAGTATATTGTTGGCCTCGAATGTACGTAGAATTTTTGGTTTGTGCAACCTGTTTGAATATATTTTCTGTTCTTTTTCTTTTCTTTGTCTTTTTCTTTTTTTATTCGTTTTTCTTTCTTTCTTTAACGTGTCGTACCTTACCAGAAAGAAACTATGACGAACGGTCAAGATCCACCCGTATTCTATCCCATTGTTTTACTGCTGTTCACAGTAAAACAGCCAAGAGGAGCATATTTCTCTCAGCATTCGTTCAGCGTCAGTACAGCTCGGCAGAGACTTCAGGCTTCCGAGTCGGGCGAGCCCCAGAATTTATGGTGCATGCCTGGGAAAGAGTCAGGTCCCTCTGCGATGGCCTCTGCGGAGGATACTGAAGACTTTCAGGTCTGTCACACGAAAACAAGTTGATACTCGGGAGCGCCGGCGAAAGAGGGCCGAGAAAGAGTGAGCGACGGGCGCGTCAAGCTGCATAAACGAGTGGTGTTGGCGGCCGTGGTGGCCCGCTCGGCCGGCCGGCAGCAGCAGCAGCATCGAGAGGCCGAGCAAAGCGAGACGCAGCAGCCATTGCCCGCGACACACACTGGCCCTCGTGCCGCGGCAAAGTCGCTGCGCATCGCGCGGCGGAATTGCCTATTTCCCTGAATGGCCACTTGTGCCATTCGAGGCTCCGCCCGGAGTGTTGAAAAGAGGAGGCGAATGGCGCTCTCCAAATGGCACCGACGTGTCTTGTGTGGTATATTTACCACGTGTCAGTAATTAGGTGGTCCGAGGCGCGCTCTTTCTCTCCGGCGTACCGCGCTTTGAAAAGCCGCCGCCGCCGCCGCCGCCGTGAGCCTAAATGGAGCCGCAAACGGGCATTAATAGACGAGGCCCGAGTCGCCAGGCCCGCGTGTGGAAGCAGGAAAGCGTGAGCGCAACCCCCTTTCCTCCTCCGACTCCCGAGACGCCCCGGGAATTGTCTTGGTGGGCGAAATGCGCGCCTGCACGAACCGGCTGCGCTCACATTGCGCATGGCGAACCCGAGCGCGCTCTCAGGTGTGTCTACGCCGCCGTAGGCCGCGCCAGTGCCGCCCGGGAACGACGTCGCCTCTGCGACGGCGGGATTGCGTTTGGGCAGCTGCTGCCTGCGGGGCGACCTTCTCCACTGCCACGCTAACTGGCTCTCACGACCACGCTTTCTCTGACAAGACACGCAGCAATAAAAGACATCTCCACTCGATTTGCCACTTCGCGACGTGATCGCAAATACGCGACGTCAAAGGAACTCGACTATAGCGACTGCGAAGCACAAAGAAAGAAACACCGACTCGATAGCATGAGTGCATGTTGTTACATTCGGATGCGTGAATGAAACCCGCCGTTCAACATGAGCTCGAGTCTTCGAAAAAAAGAAACAAGGAAGGAAACGGGGACCTGTAACATATTCTTACTTTACTGTGTGTTGACTGTACTTTACTGGATTTCGTTAATAAGCGAATGACAACATCATAGTTCGTTTCTCTGACTCTTGAGGGTGTGACAATAACCATATGATGACTGACACACACAGACGCACACACACGCTGTGTGTGTGTGTGTTGTGTTATCGTGGGTGTTGCACTATCGATTTTGTTGGGTTCGACATTATTTGACGCATACTTCTGCGTTTTGTTCTTACGCATGCAAGCAGACAACTGTATCCGGTATGCTCGGAAGTATTTGTGATATTTTAATAAATATTCTCAAAGACGCACGCGACACATCTGGTAGCAGTGCTCAAATTGGAAACCCTTCTACACCAACTTAATTACCACTTCCTCGGCGCATAGGAATGCGTGACGGTGCGGCATGTGACTTCTGCGTGGTAACCCGAATAAACGTTTTTTGAATGCAGCGAGGTGAATTTTTTGTGGTGGAATACGTTAAGGTAAGAACACATTGTATAGTTACAATTAACATAAATGTGAGCTTTAAAACCAGCTTACTTTCCCAAACACTCGTCCCAAAGCTCACAGAAGTAGCTAGCTCTTCTAAAATGCGCACGCTAATGTCCTTAAGTTTTTTGATTCCGCAAGAAGTCATGAAACCGTTTTGGTGGCCATATTGGTGATAATACTTTTGGTGGTCCCCCTTCATGTTGGGCCCCTCTCTACTTCTGTGCTCGTTTTCGCGGTTCTATTGGCATCATTTATCAGTACCGCAGGGCAGGCCTTCCCCCAAGTTGGGGAGGCAGAAACACCATCAAACAATAAGACCTTGGGCGCCACCTCTTGATAGTTTTAAGGAAGGCAATCCCAGCTAGCCTCGCTTCATCCCTCTCGAGCCTTACAGCGACTACTTGAATCTAGAAAAGGATGCCCAAGAATGCGGCCACTAACTGCTTGTACTACATACACAAAAGGGCAATCAGCACAGTGTGCAAGCGATGTATGCTAACGCCAATAATACATACATATAGCTTATCAAATTACTACTGGAAGGCATGTCCTTGGGACCAGTCAAATTGACATCAACTCCCGGTAAAATAATATACTAACAAGAGACGTTAGTATACCGAGATGCCGAGAGGACCTTGGGTGTTTTCCTGGGAATCCAAAAATTTGATAATACCATTCAGCCACCGGCAAGGCACAACTACTGGCGTTAATATTCTTGAGGATAAGGGCATTGTGAACTCTAAAAAAAAAACCATTTGTGACAGTATCAAAGCAAGTTGCGAGCACACATTGATTCGGGCATTCCAAATGCACCAGAGCTGAATCGGAGTTTCAGCTCGAAACCGTGAAGGTGACTGAAGTACGAGAAGACCATTTCAATGCTGTATACCTACTAGAAACGTCAGCGCTGTCTAATAGTGGTGACATCACATGACGATTTGACGGAACAACTCAACTGTGAATATGCCCTTAGATATAGAAAGTGCTCCGGCGCTCACGTAGCAACTTCAATGTAATATCCGAAGGAGAAAGACAGAGAGCGAATCTTTCGAAACAATGCACATGAAAACTCTACTTAGAAGATACAATGGCTATCCCGCTGCCTATGCGCCTTTCATGCCATAGACACAACTGGGGTTGCAAGGCAGTGCACGTCTAGGTGCATCAGTGTCTGCTTTTCAGTTTTCTTCTGTGCAGCCTCTGCACCTACTTACCATTCGGACAGAATGATTCTCACGCTACAACACAGGCAAGACACACGCGAGCTAATGCTGCAGATCTTTGTTATTCCTATCGAAACACCTCCTCTCTCTACCATTCCCAGCGGCTGAAACGCCGTTGCCAGGCAACGATGCACTAAGAGTGGAAGGAGGAAGTGACGAAAGTATGGACACGGTGAAGAACATGCTTTAGCATGTGCTCTTGACTCAATGCACGTTATCCTTTGTGGGCTTCGGCCGCTGACTGCTAAGAGCGTCGTGCAGGTTAGTGACCTTCTGGGGCGACTCAGTTCCACGTCTCAGGGCGCGTATTTGCGGAAAGAATTTCTTACGATAGAATTGTTCGTACGTGCAGATGTCGGCTAATCGTGATGTCGGAGATATAATTCACCTAGGTGGAAGGCCAATGGCAAACAGCAAGTTACGAACGAAAAGCTTTGTGAATTCAGCACCAGTAGCACCACGTCGTCTGCATTTTGTGTATGTCCTGCTCACACACGAGATTGGCAGACAACGACCTTTTCTCTTGCGGGCATCGGCAACCGACCACTTTGCTATATCTATAGGCTTCTTAAGTCGAAATATTCACTGCACTACAGTCGATATGCCTTGAACGTTTTGCACAACACCGAACTGGCTGTAGCAGTGCACAACGTTCTGAAACTGCATTTATACATTCCTTTTTACTGTCGTCATACCGCTTTAGTTGTATGTTAAGTTCCGCGCTGGGTCTAGAGACGTAGTGAAGAGCGCGAGTGTGGAACGCGTGGACGCTATGAGCTAAGAGCAGGATGACTGTTGAGTCAGCTTTAGAAAAGCTTTTTTTATTGTTTTAACTTTGATGGAGTTAAGCCTTCTAGCAGTTCCTCGTAGGACATCGTACATACCCTTTGTTTCACACGAGTTCCCCTTTTTCACTGTAGAGCAGCAGGTGAGAACGCACTGTCTCAGGCATTGATCTGTCCGTCATCGAACAACTTATTTCTGGTAGTCATGACTTGAACAAAACGTGCTTCGAAGCAAGGAATGAACAGTATTAGAATTGGACCTATAGCTCTTGGTTGATTTTCAGATTTTATCCCTATTAAACTTTCGAGACACTTGAAGCAAGCACTCGAGTTCGCCAGGTTTTCTTCGTAGTGGTGCATCATTGACATACAGCTTTATTAGCGAACGCCAGGGGCGTAGCCAGGGGGGGGGGGGGGGGCTTATGGGGCTTCAGCCGCCCCCGAAATTTTTTCGTGCTGTCATGTGCCGCCGACCAAAACAACTCCCGGTGCCAGAAATCATGCTCGATTTTGTCTAGAATGTCCTTAATTCACGCTCTAAAAGACATTTGAGCGCGAACATTGCTAAATCGGGCTGGATTTCTGGGCAACGTCCATGCATCAGGAGTCGCATATCGTAACGCAAGGAGCCCCACCGGGCACAAAATTTCAAGGGCGTTTTGAAGGCGAGCGGGCTCGTCTCGGCATCTCGCGGAGGCCGCGGAATCTACGGAGCGCTTGGATTTCGATTCTGAAACGTTGGGGGTATAAAGTTCTCATAACATTTTGATGCGAAAGGTCCATTGACAACTTCAAAGTCGCGCTTTAGATTTTCAATTCCGGAACTTTTTGGGTTTAATGCTGTTGTAAACATTTGACGCCAAAGGTGCATCGACTTTTCTAAAGTCGTACATCGGGCTATACAACGAGACAAGCCAAATCAACATACTATCAGACAAGCTGACAAAGCACGCAGCGAGGTCCGATGAGACAAAGCGTTGTGGTGGTTCATTTGTGCCGTCAGGTCACAGAAAAGAATATACACATTTTTTTCACCTGCGCCAAAGCATCCATGTCAAGACACTAAAGCCACCATTGTAACTAAGTTCTTATTTATTTTTCTACCTAGACTTTTATTCGCGAGGATATATTGAGCCTCTTTGTCATTTATTTCTATTTTTTTTTTGTTCTCGCAACCCCCGGGCTGCGGATCCAGCCAGAGCGCATGCGTTTTTCTCGTGCTGCATCGATAACCGCGCGGCGCACTTGGCTGCGCGTTTGTTTTTCTCTGGCCGACTGCATTTTCGCCTGGCAGAGTTTTGGACGCTTTCTGGCTAGCAGACGAGAAAAAGAAACAATGCATAGTCGCTCGCCGCCAGCACTGCGGGGACTCGATGGATTGCAACGCGTTCGCTTGAGCGCAACCTCTCCGGAAAATTTTGTCTCGCCGTTGTAGGATACCGAGCAGTACGCGTATGGTTTTCTGTGGACCAAGCGTCACACGTTTTCTTCGATATTCCTTCGGTAGCCCCACTAGGTGCCCAAAGTAGGCATTCGATTGTAGCCAACATGCTTTCCTTTGCGTTATTCTATTTCGCCGCCCCCCGCCCACACACACAAAAAAAAGAAGACATTGTTGCGGTGCAGCGAATTTTCGCATGGGGAAAGTTCGATTTTGTTACTTCTTTTGCGGAAAGTAATGGGCGACGGGACGCTTCAGTTGCCGGATACTATTTTATTATTGCGATGGCAGCTCTATGAAGACTCCAGGCGCATTCCTGCCGTTGCCCTCATGTTCCGTATAAATAAAGGCCAAGGGCGATAACATCGTGACCGCGCGCCGCATGCTCTATGTGCGAGTGAAAACGTGCGGGGGGGAAGGGGAGGGGTTGAGCCGACGATGGTGGCTGCGTCTGGTGTGCGCAAGAGAGAAAAGCGGGGAGGAAGCGCGCCGCCTTCCGTCGCACGCGATACATTTTGGGAGTGGAGCGAAGGGGGGGGGGGGGTGCTGTGATCTGTGAATCTGTGGTTGCGCAACCTATTTATTTGCCTTGTTTGACGCATTATATATAGTGACTTTTTCTTAGGTACGTTGATTTATTGGTGACATTCGTATATTTAAATATCTTGTTGCGAGGTTTTGTGCATATGCGCAGTGAACATTGTTTCCAGTGACAATTTTTTGCCCTGTATCAAGCTGTATCTTCACATTTGTATATTCCATTGTATCTTCGCATTTCTAATGTACGAAGGCGAGTCAAATGAAAGTGAGAAAACCCGCCCCGCGCAATAATGGTTCGGTTCATTATTTTCGAGCCATGCGCGTAGCACATACGCATCTCATTTGCAAGTGACATGCAGAGGTGAGGTTAAATGTTCTTTAATGCTCTCATCATGGGGTTGAACATGGTTGCGTGACATAATGGACACTTCAAAAGTTGAACAGCTTGGTGTCGTGAGGTTTTTGACAAATGAAGATGTTTCCCAAAAAGAAATTATTCGCCGTATGGCTGCCGTATGCGTTGAACATTGCGTTTCATTGGCGCCTAAGAAGCGTTGTAGCAAACTGTTCAAAGAAGCACATGAAAGTTACAAAGACGATCCATGGCCGGGCCAAAGTCACTGTGAAATCACCCCCAATACAATTAAAAAGGCCATGGTTGCTCAGTGGCTATGGTGTTGGCTATGGCTGCTGAGCACGAAGTCGCGGGATTGAATCGCGGTCATGGCGGCTGCATTTCGATGGAGGCGAAATGCGAAAACACCCGTGTACTTAGATTTAAGTGCACGTCAAAGAACCCCAGATGAGGGTGACGAATTTTTGTCTGCAATTGTGACCGGGGATGACTCATGGTGCCCCTACTACTAGCCTGAAACACTACGGCAAATCTTACAGTGGAAACATTTGAATCCACCACTCCCAAGGAAAACAAAGGCCGTCAGTTATGCCGGAAAAGCGTTGACTTCTTTTTAGATCGTTAGGGGCCACTATTGGTTGAATTTTCTAAACCTGGAGAGACTCTAAATCGTTTCAGATATTGTGAAAGATCGGATCGACTGCGTGTCGCAATTAAGAACAAACGACGTGGAAAATTGAGCATTGGGGACATCTTGCTTCACGACGTTGCCCGTTCCCGCGTCGCTGATGTGGTTAATACAAAACTGGCAAAGTTCAAATGGGAAACGCTGCAACATCCCTCATGCAGCCCAGACCTGTTGCCTTGCGTCTTCCACATTTGGTGAAATTTGAAGAAACTACTCAAGGAAACCAGATTCGTGTCGGAAGATGACGTGTAGTCATTTACAGATTTTTGAGGCAGCAACCCAAGGAGTTTTATGAGACGGGAATTACGCGACTCGTTAGTAGGACAAGCGTCTAAATACTCATGCTGACTACTTTTATTTAAAGTACCCCGTTTGTCATATAATCGCATTGGCTCACTTTCGTTTGACTCGCCCTCGTATATGTTGCAGAACTCCTGCTTTTTATATGTGCTCTCTGTTGCGACTGTAATTTCGGAGCAAGTACTCGCAATGTACAACCGGTGACAGCTGCTCCTGCGCAATACATTCTAACAAAGGAAAACGTCATTGAGATTTTCCCCTGGTCGTTGCATATGTACAAAAATGTAAACAAGGTTGTTGAATGACACACACACACACATATATATATATATATATATATATATATATATATATATATATATATATATATATATATATATATATATATATATATATATATATATATATATATATATATATATATATATATATCAGGCCAAGCTGCAAAGTGAGCCCCCCCCCCCCGAACGAAATTTCTGGCTACGCCACTGGCGAACGCGGCATGCGGCTAAAAAGCTTTCAGACTTCGGTTCAGCTTAAACATGCAATTCTGCTTGGTGTCCGTATGAAATAATGGATTATTTTTTGTGTAGCAAGCTACACAGCTGAATGTCATGGCACATTTCTACCTTACAGTGTGCCTTGTTCATTCTCCCGACGTATCTGCGATGGCTTCGGCTAACAACGGAAGCTAATTACGCCCAGTGTAAACTATAAACAAATTTGCATTTGCATTAATTCTTGAGCCATCTGCAGTGCGTATATAATTCCATGCTGGAACATAAGTTATCAAAAATATGACTGCGGAGGCAACTTTATTGGGCTTATTGATTTCGTATTTCTTTTTCTTCCCTTTTTGTCGTGTCATTATGTGAAGAATTTGCACCATTCGAGACGCCATGCGGTTCCCCCTTGCGCGCTCAGGTCTCATCCGTTCGGCGGCGGACTGTCTGGTGGTGACTGCGATGACGCTAGAATCAAAAAGCAAAATAAGGTACTTCACGTTATCACTCTTAACAAAAGTTTAGGAAACAAGTTTTTTTGGTTTCACGTGCCAAACCAACGAAAGAGGGGGGGGGGGGGGGGGGAGTAATTTTTACCACCTTGGGCTCTTTAACGTACACCCAGTGTACGGTACACGGATGTTTTTTGCATTTCGCGCCATCGAAATGAGGCCTACGCAGGAGGGAATCGGACCCACGACCTTGTGTTTAGCAGCTCAGCGCCATAAGCTTTAAGGCATCACGGCGGATGAAAAATAAGTTCCCAATCTCAATTTTTTAGCTCTTGGCTCGCACACCTTCCTTGTTTTACTCGGTCCGCACAGGGGGAGACGTAAGCTTCCCTAACAACCAACCTGGAAAAAATATGTGCAATGAATTCAATGCCTGAAGCAATTTCACGGCAATTACCTCAAGTTCAACTGAACTTAGCTGAAGCGTATTGTGGATATTTTTGCCACATGATTAGCAGTTTATTCGAGTTAGAGCTTATTGCCTCTTAGCTACCCAGTACCGTGCACTATGATCTTCAGGAAAAGGTAATGCTGTCGCAACTGCCTCAAGAAATTTTGAACGCTTCCAGAAGGTCTGTCTGCTACATGAGTACTCAAAAAGAAGCAACAAGGAAATAAAGGCACGTGTGTAGCCAAGCTAATCTCTAGTACTTCAAGTAAGCAGGTATTTGTCCGAATATCTACGCATTACCTGCCGCGTTCACTTGGCCGTGTTGCCCTCGGACTGGCACATAAACTGCTTCTGGTTCTCAGTTTTGTAAATTGTCCGTGAAAATACAATAACCTACTTCCGAATCTTAAGGAGGACCAGCGCGGGTGCAAGGCTAAACGCTTCCTCGACTAATTCATTTCCTTGGTTAAATAAATTAATTTAGAGGTTTAACGTCCTAAAGAAACGCACGCGATATAAAAGATACTGTCGGCGCTCCGGATAAACTTGACCACCTCGATTTATTTACAGTGTACTCGAAGCACCGAACACAATCTCTTTTGCATTCCGCACCCATCGGAAAGCAGCGCTTGATTTTACCTTCGTGGGGTGCTAGGTAGGGAAACTGATGACTGCAATAGCCCTTGCTCTGTTCAAGAGGGCCACGTGTAATGTTCTAGAAGATTGCCGTCCAGCCTCTCCCATGGCTCGCACTTTTAGGATTCTAGAAGAACGCGTGATTCGAACCGTGATTACTTTGCTAGATAGTCAGTGGGTTATTTCAACCTGTTAGTACGTTTTTGTACAACGAAAAAGGCACCCATATTCTGTTAGAGGAATTTGCGAAAATTTTGAACAAATTATTGCTAATGCGACTTGCTAGATTACGCTTCCATGAGTCACGTATACGAGTACATTACTTAAAAGCTTCCTGCAGGATAGTCTATTAGACAGCTTAGAATTGACTTCTCCGTAATTAAAGCAGGTGTTCTGCAAGCCTCGATTTTATGTCCGCTATCATTTAATACTGAATTCATTGAAGTTGTTGCAGCTCACTTGTTTTAATGTACGCATGGCATAGTTATAGTGTCTCGTGTTAAACATTATTCAAGAGCAATTGATGCTCTTGAGGATGTGTGCACAAAAGTCAGGACATGGTGTGTAAACAATCTCATTAATATCAGCCTCGTGACTTGTAACTGCATTGCATTGATGTATTTCTGCTCCATAAATGTCTTGGTTTGACTTCTGACAGTAACTTTGCTTGGAGCTAGTACCTTACCCAGGTTTCTAAGTTTCATGATTTGCATGATCAGTTTTATGATTGATATAGAATATTTGGTGCTATACGCCCTTTTCAGTCAGAGAAATTATTGTTGTGCTTTATGTTACAGCGTCATCCGCTGTGCAATAACTCTATGTGGTCACTGAGCTTTCTTTGGCAAAATATAATTAACGCAATTCTGCTCACTTTATTTAAAAAAGCGTTTCGTGCGGTTTACGCGCTCAAGACGAGGGCGATGCCTTTAAAGCATTTGACTGCACCGCTTTATTATTTTCCTCTTGGAGACCTGTTGTCCTTACACGCTGTTGGTTCACTTCGCAAAAAAGTACCCTATATTCCTGCGTAAAGTCTCATGCTAAAATATAGCTACTGAACACCACTTCACAACACTCCGAATGACAAATGAACACATGGTTACTACGTCCCAAAATGTTTTCTTAGCCTACCACCAAGTTTATTCTCCACGAACTCCGGGAATAACTACAAAAAAAAGAATAAAAGAGGTTGTTGCGACACACACACACTTGTGAACTACGATCTTCGTTTTCTGTCGTTTTGTCTCAGGAAGTCTTCCTTCCGTTATTTTCGCACTGAACACTCGTTTATATTCTGCGAGACTGACTGCTTTACCTAATTTCACCATCCTGCTTTAATCTGCTTTTGCAAAATTATTATTCGCATTTGCTTCCCGATGGGCTCTCACTCTGACGGCCACCATGCATATTTCTACCGCACTTTCACAAAATCTGGCTCCTACGACAGCCTGTCCTACCAAGCTGACTCTTGAAACCACGACAGAAAAGCTTTCTTCACTCCTATTCCTGGTCTGGTGTCTTCCATCAACGCTTCTGCCATTGCGCACAATTTGCTCGTGCCTTTGGTTATATGTATATAAGTATATACGACATCACCAGTAGTCGTACGTTCTCCTGTGTCTGTTGCACTTGTCATGTGTACCCTTCACCGATCTCTAATCTGTGACCTGCCTCGCTCATCGTGTCAGCTTCCCAGTCACGAGCTTCTGCTCTCTCGACAGTCATCGTGCGCTAAGCCAACGTCGAGTTTCTCCGCGAACCAACCGCTGCTTTGGCGAGGCCTTTTTCAGATCGCACTGACAGCCGTGAATCATGTGTGCGCTCGACCAGACAAACCATAGTTCCGCCCACGGCGCCTCTCTCGGTATCGCGATTTGATCCCGGACCATCGTAGCGCAATGTTTTTTCCTTCTTTTAAAGCAGTGGCACGTCTGAACGGTTCGCTGAGACACTCGTAGTATTGCAGCTGTAAGAAAGGAAGCAACACGAGTGCCACTCCCTTTTTTCTTTCTTTTGTGTCTGTGTCTTTTTATACTGCTTTTAAAGCGTACTTAGCTACCAAACGGCCCAAACAGCTATACTTTGTAGTGTTTCGCGGTAAGAAGCTGCGTGCTCCTCCGAGGAAGCCGTGTGGGCGGAACTGCGAAGCCACTGGGAGGCACGTACCGTCGTCGAAGTGCGGCATCAGGAAAGAGCGCGCCACGATGAGCCCCATGGCGAAGTGGAGCAGGCCGGAGACGAGGAACAGGAGCACTTGCATTGGCGACCGCAGCCAGGGGAACCACAATGGCTCGGCGCCGTCCTCGAGGTGAGCCTGGATCTGACTGGCCGGGGCTATCGATTGGCTGGGCGGGCCTTCCACCTCGTTTCTGAAACAATCAGCGCCTACGATTAGAAGCGACCAGAGTTTTGCCTTCACTTTTCAATTCAGTTCTTTATTTTTTTCTGCCCGGTGAGCGAAAGTACCAGCCAAGAAGCTACTAGACTGAGAGGCTTGTTGAAGAAAAGTAGGTTAATGCGCAGCAAAGAAGTTGCTTAGATGGCGTGAACTTTGTAGGATACCGAAATAGGCGCGGGCAATCTTTGTGCTCAACGAGCTATTATAGCCCGCTGGAACAGGTTCTACACAAATAGACAAGAGCGCAGCAAGGCGATAGCTACCACATGAAACAAACGTCAACAATTAGAAATTGAAGAATAACTATGATTGTGTTTAGTCTATTTCTTTATTATTTCCATTCCAATTATCTTAATTGAGGAGATGGGGTGGGAAGGGGGAGGCTATAATTTTTAACCCAGGAATCCATGTACCATGAGAAGTCTTTGACCTATACCAAATGGTCGCGGTATCTTACACCAATTGAGTCAAGAGAAAAAGCGAAGTCTCTGATTTTTCGTAACCCCACCGTAGTGGCTTAGTAGCGTTCTAATGCTGATGACGGGGTCGCGGGCTCGATTACCGGCCGTGCAGACTAAATTATGATGTCGTAGGAGTGCAAGAACGCTGGTGTACTGAGATTTGGGTAAACGTACGTGGATGTACGTGGATGTACGTGGATGTACGTGGTTAAAATTAGTATGGAGCCCTCCACTGTGAACTCTCACGTACACCCCCCCCCCCTCCCAAACCCACCCTCATTTTTTTTATTGCTTTGAGACATTAAACTCCCCGAAGCAATCAAATAAAAAATTAATTAGATGGTTTTAACTACGAGACTTCCCCTACCCGTCCGAGTTGCTTTGCCACGTTGCGTACATAAATCAACCAATTAGCCTCTTAATATTTTCTTTAAACACGCAAGGGAACCTTCACCAAGATGACTCTTCCTTTTTCCTTTGAGACTATGTCCTTGACCACAATTTCACAGTTACTTGTTGATTGCGGCACTCACTTTGCATTATTACAATGCAAGAACAGCATCTCTCCGCTTGGCTGTATTAATAGGCTGTGTTACCAGCGAAGACATTAAAACAGCCAGAAGAGAGCGTCCAGCAAACAAAATAAAAAGAACCGAAAATGCCGGAATAACAGTTGCCATGATTCAATGGCAGCCGTGAGCCGAAGTGAGCCCCCCCCCCCCCCCCCAAAGACCCATGCGAATGCAAACTTATACAGGAAGGCCAGCACTACAATGGCGAAGTGCGTGTGTTGATAATAAGGTCTTTTTCAACGCACGCTACGATGATATGCTCGTATTTTGTCTTCTCGTATCTGCACCGTTTCGACAGCGTAGACATATCGCGACGGCAGGACCCGAGGGATGAAGGTATTCTGTTTCGATTCCCGTCACTGTCACGCTGCTTCGTCAATGGACACGACTGGCTACAAGTTACATGCATTAGACAAAAGCGTGCAAATAAGATGTGCACAAGTTCTGTACAAAGGTCGTGCACGGAGCGCTTAGACTTCAGTTGCCTGATTTAGTGCGTAAAGCGGCTCTAAGTCTATTGCTATGTCTAGAGAGTCAGATAAAAAAAAATGATAAGTAATACGAGTGGATCGCTGCGTGCACGTGAACAGAAGAGAGAGAGAAAAAAAAACATACGCGCCATAACCACCATACGATTATGAGGCGCGCCATAGTGGCGGACACCGTATTAATTTCGACCACCTGGGGTTCGTTAACGCACACGTTGCACCCCATTGAAGTGCGACCGCCGCGGCCGGGTTCAAGCCCGCGACATTGAGCTCGGCAGCGCAACACCATTAGAACAATAAAAGAAGGGAACTCCACTGTATTCTGCAATGCAAGATGTTTCTATATGTCATGTGACGGGCTATTTTGTTTCGAAAAAATACGTACCTGTCAAACTGATAATATAGTTATCATCCACTCTCCAAACGCATTATTGCATGTACCAACTTAACAAACACAATAAAAATATCATGATCACAAACAAATCAAACCCGTATCTCAATCACACCCGAACATGCAATATACATTACCAGAAACACCTCTTTTAGGCAAGAATTTTTCTTTGTGTTAAGGTTGTTCAAAACTGCGATGCTCTGAAATAAAGCATGTATGAAGCAATACTAGTTTAGTTGTTGATGGCTTAATTTTTTTTTTGGCTGCTTCTGTCTAAATATTTCGTAAATTTAGCTTGAGTCATCTCACTGTAAAAAAAAAAAAAAAACAGCACTGTCCTATAAATTCAGTATAAAGCGATGGTAATAAATTCAGGCATGCATATTCATGCGTGGATTTGCCCTCATCTCTTTGATGCATGGGTTTGCCCGCATATTTAGTTTTATTTTGCACAGGTACCAAAGCAAATAAATTTATCACCGCTATACTTACAAACAACTGCTAAAGTTACGTCAACGGCCACTGCTTATATGTAAAGAAAACACAACAAACAATGAAAACCTCGCAGGATGCGCTGCAACCATTGTGGGATGTGCCGACTTACATCACATCGTGAAGCTAAGCTTGCTTCTATATTGTCGCACTGCATTTGTTGTATTGAACGTACATGCCCCGTCCACCCCTTCTGATACGACCCTATCGATCAGCTTGCGCTATTCGCGATTATAAAATCAAGCAGCTCAAAAGTGGCAGCAGCATAAGTTCACGTCCGTTGCACTTACCGCTTTTTGTACCTGAAAGTCATCATGTTAAAGCGAATGTCCGCTCTGGAAAAAAAAAAGAAATGCACAAAGAATTACAAACTTCGCGAGATCACTTTGTTAAAGTAATGGGCTAGCTTGTAGAATTGCGAATTGGCCGCCGGTCTTAGTAAAAAGTTGGCCTCCACTGTACCTGTACAACAGCGATCCCGAATCAACACAGCTAGCTTGGGCGGCTTTCGTTGTTACTGTTTTTGTAACAAGAAAAGATAAAGAAGAAATATCGCAAAATACGAAATTTTACTCTGGCAGGAAAAATACTTAGAGCCCGTATCCACAAAAGCTGTCTTACGTAAGCGCATTTTCACAACAGCCCGCGTTCAGGCTCACACCATTCATTAGAGGCATCGGCGCGACAACGAAACAATCACCACGGCGATCGCTTACATAAGAAAACACTAGTGCATACTTAGGGACTCGGATACTCTAGCTTCTTATTGAATCATGGCTCAAAGGATTAATGCCATGGTCGAATAATGTCTGGGCCGGGGGCCGCTCCGGGTTTCAGTTAGTCGGCAGCCGTAGAGAGCAGTAAGTGACTAGTTGGCTAAAGCTTCATCAATAGAGGTTGAAAGGTTGGGCTTACTTTTTCGTGACCCTGTAGGATTGTTCCTCATTGCGCTCTTCTGTTTGGTAATCACTCATGTTGCATGGCTCTGTAATCGTGAAAGGCGGAAAGTTGGATTACAGTTTTGCATATGAATATAGGAGACGGTGATCATCAGAGAAGAAAAATGTAATTTGTATATTGCTTCTAAATAAGTAACAGGTACGATGCGATTTCGCTTACTAGGTGGCCTAGGTCTTTTAGAAACTGCTTGAAAAACTGCCCCGCAGTTACACACTCTTATTTAATTTCTGTCAACAGCTCTCACTGCTGAATATTAGTTTGATGTATAAGTTCATACATTTCCAGTCACTTGGAAATGCCCAGTTGTATACTTACTTTAATGCATTACTAAACAACCAGTTGTCAATGTTTTAAGAGACCGAAGGCAATTTTAGCTCAGTATTAGCTTCGCACGTTGCCGACGGGCCTCGTTATAAAGCTACATCACCTACTTGACAAAACAACGCTAAAACAGACGAGGATAAAGAAAAGGAGGCGCACTCTCTCAACTACAATTTATTTGTGAAAACCAGAAGTTTTTTTTTGCCAAGTTGTTCAATGTATAGACTACATGTATTTTGTTTTCACGAGTAAACTGTATATACTTGTGAGTCAGCGCTCGTGTACGTACCTGTATTTCTTTGTCCTCGTCTATTTTAGCGCTGTTTTGTCAAGTATGAACGATCACCAAATAGTATAAATTTCCCGGTTAGCGCATCTTTTATAGCAGACGATGTGTTGCCTTGTTATGCACGTACGCATCAGCAGCATATTCACGCTAGGATCCTTCTCACACACATTCTTAAATGCACATAATCTACCTTTAAGATTTCCCCGACCGATAAATCCGAGACGATGCGTGTAATCAACCGAACACCGAGATTGCAAAGTAAAAAAATGCAGATATGCAATTTTCTTTTTAGATGTATCTAATCCCACGGCTTATGTAGTACTGCTTCTTGTGCATTTAAGAGAACGATGATGATGTGGTGCGTGTAAGTGATGCGTTGCTGTGGAATAAATATACAAGGTGGGCATATATAGTTATTACAAGTGCAGCCCCCGTGGGCGGCATAGTAGGCGCATGCTTTTCTCCCGAAAACATATAACACGAATTCACAAAGCTTTTCTTTTGTAAGTGATTGTGCCATTCACCAGTTGCCTTTGCAGACTTCTACACGGTGCCGAAAAAAAAGTTATCGACTACAACTAAAATTACTTCATTCCAAAAATTAATTCACTACCGCGACCAATTACTGCCCCACAAGAGCAACTGAACAATTACTAGTGACTATAATCGATTGCTTTTACATTAATTTAATCGCAACATTGATTAAAATTTATATGCTGGTAGAATTCGCGGAAAGGAATAAGCTCCGAATAATGAATACCGTCTTCGGGAAGCGTTGTAAAAAAATGGACCTAAAAA
The DNA here is from genome assembly GCF_038994185.2 of Dermacentor albipictus. Classification (NCBI taxonomy): domain Eukaryota; kingdom Metazoa; phylum Arthropoda; class Arachnida; order Ixodida; family Ixodidae; genus Dermacentor; species Dermacentor albipictus. The sequence continues at coordinate 222,519,311 of NC_091821.1, read as the reverse complement.
GCCCTAATGAAGAAACAAGAAATGAAATAGATTTCGTACTTTCTGCCGATCCCAGCATAGTGCAGGATGTAGATGTGTTAGGAAGGATAAAATTCAATGATCATGGTTAGAGAGGTCTAGGATTCACCTAAATATGAAGAGAGAAAGAGTAAAATTAGTCAAGAAGAAACAGGCTAACCAAGACGCAGTGAGGGTAAAAGCAGACAAATTCAGGCTGGTGCTTGGAAACAAATATGCAGCCTTAGACCAGAGAAATGAAGACGACATAGAGGTAATGAATGAGACCGTAACTAGACGTAAATAACTAACTAGGCCTCAGAAGCAGCATTTGAAGTGGCAGGTAAGGCACCGAAGCAACCAGTAGGTAAGCTATCCCAAGTAACGAAGCACCTAATAAAGAAACGACAAAGAATGAAAGTGTCCAACTCAAGAGATAAGATAGAATTCGCGGAACTGTCCAAACTGATCAACAAGAAGAAATGTAAGGGGTATTCGAAATTATAACGTGAGAAAGACTGAGGAAGCAGTAAAAAATGCACGCAGCATGAAATCAGTGAGAAGGAAACTTGACATTGGACAAGCCAAGATGTATGCACTGAAAGATATGCAGGATAATATCATCAGCAATTTCGAAGATATAGTAAAAGCAGCGGAAGAATTCTATACTGACCTGTACAATACCCAGAGCAGGCAGGATACCTTCATTCGAAGTAGTAATGAACAGGATACAGAGGCTCCTTCTATAACTAGCGATGAAGTTAAAAGGACTTTGCAAAACATGAAGCGGGCAAAGACGGCAGGAGAAAATGAAATACCAGTCGATTTAATTAAAGATGGAGGAGATGTCATGCTGGAAAAGCTTGCGGCCCTTTATACAAAAATGTCTATTGACTCCAAGGGTCCCAAAAACTCGAAGAATGCAAACATTATAGTAATCCACAAAAAAAGGAAGGCGATAAAGAAGTGAAAAATTATAGGCCCATTAGCTTACTCCCGGTATTATATAAATTATTTAACAAAATAATAGTGAATAGACCAAGGGCAACACTGGACTTTAGTCAACCAAGGGAACAGGTTGGCTTCAGGAAGGGAAACTAAAATGGATGACATCCACGTCAGTAATCAGGTTATCGAGAAATCCGCAGAGTATAATAAGCCTCTCTATATGGCTTTCATAGATTACGAAAAGGCATTTGATTCAGTAGAGATACCAGCAGTCATAGAGGCATTATGTAATCAAGGAGTACCAGAACGCTTACGTAAATACCTTGGAAAAGATCTACAGAGGTTCTACAGCTACCTTAATTCTACAGAAGAAAAGTAGGAAGATACCTAGAAAGAAAGGGGTAAGACAAGGAAACACAATCTCTCCAATGCTATTCACTGCGTGCTTGGAAGAAGTATTGAAGTTATCAAACTGGAAAGGATTAGGTGTGAGGGTCGATGGCGAATATCTCAGCAACCTCCGGTTTGCAAATCACATTGTCCTGTTCAGCAACACTGAGGACAAATTGCAACAAATGGTTGAGGACCTTAACAGACAGAGTATAAGAGTGGGGTTGAAGATTAATATACAGAAGACTCAATAATAAAGTATAGGAGTTAAGTTGAAGATTAATATGCAGAATATTCACTAATGCTCAATAGCCTGGCAAGGCAACCAGAGTTCAAGATAGCCAGCCAGCCTCTAGAGTCTGTGAAGGAGTATCGTTACCTAAGTCAATTAATCACAGGGAACCCTGACCATGAAAAGGAATTTTACAGAATAATTAAAAAATGGGTTGGAGTGCAACTGACAGACATTGTCCGATTATGACTGGAAGGTTACCGTTATCATTGAAAAAGAAGGTGTATAATCAGGGCATTTTACCGGTGCTAACATATGTGGCAGAAACTTGGAGGTTGACAAAGAAGCTCGAGAACAAGTTAAGGACTGCGCAAAGAGCGATGGAACGAAAAATGTTAGTCGTAACGTTACGAGATAGTAAGAGAGTGGTGTCGATCAGAGAGCAAACGGGAATAGCCGATATTATTATTGACATTAAGAGAAAAAAAATGGCTGTGGCTTAGGTAAGGTTAAGCCCAGGATGCGAAGCATACTAGCCTTTATTTTAGTTGTTGAACCACTGTTTAGCCTGGTGAACTGCTGTTGCTTGGCTATATTTGATTCGGCTAGACGAAGAAACAACTCATGCATTACTTCTTCGCCTTCAAGAGTGGAACGCGACAGCGTTCCCGTCGACCCGCCAAGGGGTGTAAGACAATGGGCTACAGGGCAGCGACTACGCGCCCCGCATTGGACGCGGTGAGCGTCGAGCAAAGCAGCGTTCGGCGCGGCAACGAAATGTGCGCCTGAGCAAGAGACGCACGCCTTAGAAACAGCGCGTTTCTAAGGCAACACCGCATTCACTAGAGGCGCTTTTGTACCGCTTTGAAGCGTTGTACTCGTGGCTCAGTGGTAGCGTCTCCGTCCCACACTCCGGAGACCCTGGTTCGATTCCCACCCAGCCCGTCTTGCAAGAGTTGAGCCAAAGCCACTTCTCCTCTGTCGTGACGTCACGGTGTCACGTGATTTCATGGTCACCGCCGCGCCTGAGGAGCTGGGTTGAGCCCTCGTAATATGCTTCGCATAAAAAAGATAGAGCTTAGCAGGCCATGTAATGCGTAGGATATATAACCGTTGGACCATTAGGGTTACAGAATTGGTACCATGAGAAGGGAAGCGCAGTCGAGGATGGCAGAAGACTAGGTGGAATGATGAAATTAGGAAATTTGCGGGCGCTAGTTGGAATCGGTTGGCGCAGGACAGGGGTAATTGGAGACTGCACGGAGAGGGCTTCGTCCTGCAGTGGACATAAAATGGGCAGATGATGATTTATTAACCTTTTATTAACCTTGTAAAATAGTGTAAATAGAACGAGCTGACCTGGCTCTTTCAGTGCGCCTTGTGCACAGCTCTTGACACGTGGTTATCGTCTTAAAAAATTGCTTTTCAAGATTCCCTTTCATCATTTTCCCTCGTTTTCTTGTGAGGACATCAGCAAGAACACTGAAAGCTCGCTAGATTTGTGTGCTGGAGGCAAGGACGGTTTTGTAACATACGACCACTAGACGGGAAAATCAGCCAACAGAGTTGGGCAAATATCCATTGAGAATAAGGACCAAAAGCAAAGTCTAAATTTATGAACGTTAGTGTTGTGACGCGGTGGTGCTCGTTCCGCATAGTGTCGTGAAACCATCGCTAGATGCAGAATGCGGTGCCTACAAGACAGGCAGAGCGACCTGCCCTTAAGATGAAGAAACAAATACTGAGCATACTATTGCCTCTCGCAGAGTGCGTATCGGTACGGCTATTGTGTGGCACGACTGCATGCATTGCTATATGTAGTTCGTGCTAAATTCAAGGGCTCAAAGCTGCGCCACCTGTTCCAGCTGTCTCGTCAGTAAAGTAACTGGCTAGAGGTCACTGGTTACTGAAAAAAATAATTGAATTAGAGTGAGCGCTACGGAATAAAAAAAGCAGTCGATCAATTACAAAACTAGAATAACGTTCATTGATTACAATTAATTACATGGAATTCTTTGCGTGCAAGTTTGTGCCTTTGCCAAGAATATGTTCAATACCATGATAGGCTAAAATTGTTCCTTACGAACCACTCTTGCGCAAGAGGGATTTGTTAATACAAGCAGTATTCACAAAAAATTTTCTTACGCTTAACCTATTCCTAAGAAAATTTAAGGCAATCCTGGTGTCGTACCTCATATTAGCGGAGTCGGCTGGTCAGTGGCAAACAGCACTTACGAACGAGAAGCTTTGTGAAATCCGGATTTGACTTGAGCGGCATCCAATGATATGGGGCGATGCTAGCGACGTCTTTGCCCTTATTGCCAGTCCAGCCCTATTAACTGAATGAAAATCTGTTCCGACGTCGAACCTTTGCTTTCACTGAAGCGAAATGGTTGCGCGTATCGCCTTCGACGTTTGTTGTAGGCACTTTAGCGCCATTCGGGCTTCGCACTGAAAGAAATGCCAACGCTTAAGCAAACGGCCTTCAAGGCTGAGCCTGTACCTGTGCTGGGCGCACTGCTTGAGGCGGCTTGTTTGGTGCTCATTCCACAGCGTGCTCGTCAGGTAGACAACCGGGTGAAGACGTCCATGGCGATTTCGGCGCCGACAAGCTCGCAACGGAGCGCCCGCTGAACGCCTGTCGCGATACGCTTCTTTCTCTTCGGTTTGCGACTGGACCGGCCTCTAACGCTGTTCCATACACTCTCTGCGACACCATTCCTGTAAGTGCGGAGCGTATCGGTCCATGTTCTTTTATTCGCACTCAAACATTAAAAAATAATAATAATAGAACAAGATATGGTGACATGCACAGGCAGCTCCTAAGAGATATTGAAGAGTGAATTTCGTCGTCTTCTTTGAGTTCTTCACATCAAGAATCCAGTTCGTTTAGCAAAAATGGGTATTCCGTTGCTCGCTTTGGCGCTTCTCTGATCATGCTGTCTAAGCACTTTTCGCAAGGTAAAATTCTGTCTATACCGTTTCTCATATATAGGGAATTATAGAAATAGGCTATCCAAACCACTTTGGGTACAGAAAAATTCATGCTCCGCTGTGTTTTTGTTTTCTACTCCTTTTAAGCTTGCTTGTAGGTCCCCTAATTTGGCTCTTGCAACCAGTAGCAAGGCCAGGCAAAGACCTTTGGAAGCGACTTTGCTTTGAAAAGTCAAGGAATGCAATCTTTGGGTCGCATTCAAGGGATTTAGGTTGAGTGGATTTATTTTACGGCCGCATATTTATGTCTTCTTAGACCGTCCGAATCAAATTTTGCATCAACCGCGTGTGCAACTAAAACTGCGGATCACCACTTCAATGCGAACATTTGTTACACTCGTGGGCCCTCACTCCCCTCCTTCCCATGGACACTTTTTATTCCCTTCTTTTCGCTGTTCTTCTCCGTGCCTTTCTGTGCAATCCTGTCTTCGCCCTCCTGAGACATCGGTTGCCTTGAGATTAAAAAAAGCTCACTCTCCGTAAGAATGCCAGCTTTGGAATCCTACCGTGAACGCGAGATCACTCACAACGTGCTGAGTGAAAGAAGAGAGAAAAGTTAAGGCAAGCATTTCCATCGCCATCCGAGCAAAAGCGCCGGCGCGTTCAAGACGCCAGGTATGAGAGGCACGTTGCCGACCGCGGCTGGGATTCTCCTTGAATTACGTCTAGTTTGTGGCGCTGAACAAGGCACGCAACGCTTATCGTGTCATCGGGCGCGTGTAGCCACCGACAGTCCGGGCACGTATAACGGCGGCCGCACCGTATCATTTCCATGACCCGCCTGGCACACATGCGCGCGCCTGCAGCCTCTCTTTTAGCGCCGTTTTTTTTTCTTTTTTTTTCTTGGCCGTTTTTCTAACGCGAGACTTCTCTAAATAGCGGCGTCGCTGGATTCCGCGCCGCTCCTCCGGGAACAACGCCGCCCTGTGCGCTGGCTCAACGGCGCGGCACCGAAAATGTCACTCGTGTACAAGCGGCGCAAACAGAGGGTGGCTTCCGAATGTCGTCAAGATTGTCCGCGACAGGAACGGAAGTGCTCGGGCGTGCTGCACGTCGCTCCTGCGCCGCCGGGCCCATCCATAAAGGCGCCCCCTCCTCCACTCGCCCTCTCCTCCCCGCTCCTACCCTCCTCCTTCGCCATCAGTATGCGGCGGCGCGCGGCACTTCTTCGCCGGCGAAGACGGCGTTGTAGTAGTAGCACGGTCGCGTGACATCTCCGCCAGTGTTCGACTACCTTTCTCGGTTTTTCACGGTTATGCTGCTCGCTGGGCAAGCCGCGCGATCTCTTGACGACGATTCCTTGTCAGGATGAGGCCCCACTTAGGTGTCTTGTGCCGGGCTGGACTTCTTTCAATATATACGATGTTACATCCTTTGTAAGATAGCCCGCTTTCGGTTGCCAGAAACACAAGTCTGAAGACTCGCTTCCCCTGTGGAGAAGGAAGTGATCCCGAGCAACTTGTAAAGTGGAAAGTGATATGCGCTTTCAAATCTTATACGTGTTAAAAACGTTCCTGAACACCAAGAGAAAAACAAAACTTTATTCCCGTATGCGTTTAGAGGTATTGCTAACCTTTCTGGTTAAAACGTCTGTGCAGCCTAACTTGATGCGGTACGTTTCTGTGTGAGTCTTCATTCAGTTTCTCGCCCGAAATAAAACTAGCGGAGTCATTGGAAGAAAAAGAAAAAGAAAAAAAAAAAGGCACTTTGTCGATAGCACGGATTTAACGCACACAAGCTTTATGGGTGCGTAAGATGTACCTCGCGAGGCGGAAGCATTGTGCTCAGAAGCGACATGGGAAATGACGTAAGGGAAGCTCAAGGAAACGAGCCAAAAGAGGAGCTGCAACCAAGCGTGAGTAGCCTCCTTCAGGCAGTTAGCCGACGCACCGTCCCAAGCCACCTGTCGAGCCGTGTGTGCCGCCGAGGGCACTTGAGAGCCACTCGTAACAGCGGCGAACATTCGCGCATGTCTGTCCACACAGTCGTGTTTGTGCGCGGCGCAAAGCTCAAAAAGTCAGCATTGTTCTTGAACTCAGCGCTTGGGGGAGAGCCGAAACGTGGAAGTGGCCGGTGAAGGACGGGAAGAGGGGGGTCGACAGAAAGAAGGCCGCCGCCAGCAAAAGCGAAAGCAGCGCCTCCTCTCAAGCCGCCCTTTCTCTCTCCCATGCCCCTCACTCGAAGCCCGACGCTCAGGCGCGGCGGCTTTGAAGTTGCCGACGGCCGCGTTATACAACGGGCAATCCGAGTGCGCGGCTCGTTCTATAATCTCCAGGCTCCTTATGACAGAATTTACGACGACTGCTTGTCATCCCTGAATGCCGGCCGGGGGTGCCAATTGCGCCCCTTGGCGCCTCCACCCGTTGCCGGAATGCGTGACTCCGAAAGCGGCCGAGTTGCTCGTAAAGAAGCCACCTCGAAGGAGAACCACCGCGCGCGCGCCCGCGTGCTCGCGCATCGGCTGCCGGCGGTCTCCTCAGCGTGCCAGCACGCCGGCGCGCCGTTGCAGGCAAATTCCGGCGGCTGTCGCCAGCTGACGGCGCAACCCTTGCCCGAGGCACGCTCCACCAGGGGCCCTGTCAGGCGGGGCGGCACGAGCAGTCGCGTGCGGCGAGCACTGCCGGCGGCACGAGCTCCCCGCCAAATCCACGGCACCGCTGGGCTCGACGACCGTCGTAAAAACGTCATCGCGAGCTGCTTCGAGAGAATACTGCTCGTTCGAGGCGATTGCTTCTGAACCGACCGTACGTGCTCTACAGTGGTGCTCGAGGGCTTTGGTAACACCAGTATCCAAATACGAAATACAGCTGAGCAGCAGTGACTAAAGTTTGTCAGCAGCAAATTTTCACCAACTACCACTGGCAATGCTTACTTTTGTGCCTATCTAAAAAAAAAAAACTACTACGTGTACTAGGCTTTGATTACGGGTCCTACAGCATTCTAAGTGTGTTTTCTTCACCCAATAACCAGCGGCTTCGGAAAGAATTGGGGGCGCCCGTGTGAACGAGTGAAAGCAACTGATACTCCAATAGAAGTTAATGCGAATACGAGTTACTATTCCGTTCACTATAGTTCAAATTATGACTAAACAGACTAAATATTTTTTGTAGCCAGTGGCGGCGAGATTCTTTGACGCCAGTGTCCACGCGCAGCACCTAAAAGGCTGACATAGAGGCTTTTGCACTGCTTACTCAGTCGTTGCTACTGAAGCAAAAACTGCCCATGTTCCCTGCTTTTTGCACGTAGTAATTTTTGTGATGGCAGATGACTTAATACGCAGAAGTGTTAAAAAGTGGCTACATACACCTGTGCTATTCTGAAAAGCGACTTCTTCATTTTCCTTTTTTTATATATATACGTCCTTGAAAACACCTGCGTATTCTTAACGCCTGCTGCCGATCGAGCCACTAATACCTTGGCTGACAAAAGGAAGGTGATCAAAGTGTTGAGATAAATGAACAATTATATACGAATTGTTGGTGACGGCAACGCAATGATTGCAACCACCCACAGTCACCTCCGCAAGTGAAATGCTATAAACGCGTAAGGAAGGTAACTTCAAGTATCCATCACCTCGAGTGTGAGTGCAAAGGATATTCAATGCAATGAAGATGTTCCAGTACAAGTGCCAATTTGAGGCCGTGATGTCATCCCAGGACAAGTTCCAACCGTTGGTTAACGTTAAACAGAAACTTGACTCACTATGGAGCCTCGCGTGTGAAGCTTCTATAGTGAGCCACACACAACCCGAACTTCCTTTCCCTGACCCATTGCCCCAAATATATGCCTCAAGCCATCATATATATTTATGAGAACGAAGCTTCCTTTGCCAAGCATTCCACGGCTTCGCCTTGGTCGGTCGGTAGCTGGTCGGGTTCTTGCCGAGTCGATTCGCATTCACTTGAAGTAGTACATGAAGCGTGTCTTAAGGCGGGATTCAAACCTCAGTTCCCGGCCTAGCAGCTCGATGCTCTAACTATCAGGCAACAACTGCTTTTCTTTTCATTTACCGCATGGCGAAAATACAGTAGCCCTTTACAAGCAATAGTTTTAGGTACACACATAGCCAATACTCAGGAAGGCAAACACATACATCTAACAAAGACCTCCACTCAGGATGCGGCTCCGTAGAGCCGCGTGCACACTACTTACATAAGCCACTCTTTCCCGAAAAAGTGGTATCGTTGATTGTGGGGACTGCTACGCAGACATTTTGCGCTGTGCTAATGTCAATTATTAAAAAGTTCCGGATTTTGGTTTGGTATGTGGTGCACTACCGCTTTCAATTATGCTGGAATTCGGAGGAAAGACGATCTGCGATATCTAGGAGTTCCTCTCTCGCAGTTTCGGAACGGTAATTCTCACTGGACGGCAGAAGTTTAGAAGCAGAGTTGAAAGCAAACTCTCGAAAGGACAGGATCTTTCTACTTTCAGCACAGCTGAATCCTGCAATACGCTTCTATAGTAATCAGGCTTATGTACGTGCTACAAGTGCTGCACTGCTCAAAGCTGAAGATACAGGCGCTGCATATGGTGTTTTCGCACGTTCATTTGGAGCTCTCGTTATGAAACAATGAGACGGGGCAATCTCTCTCTGCCTCTTGATCGCAGTGGCCTAAGCCTGGTCCACCTCTTTGTAAGGCAGCTCCACTTATTTTTCATACGTAATGTTGAGCATCCGTTCTTGCGAGAGATGTTGCAGCTCCGCCTTGTCCAATACTTTCCCTACCTGGTTGTGACATGGACCTTTGCGCATGTACCATATTCCTCTTGGGGTTTTCTTGAAGAGGTTGTTGAGAGGTTCCGTTTTGTGAAAGAGTATTTCAGCATAGAGTATATTTTTAATGTTTCTCAAAAAGCGATGTATGCCGCCATAGTACATATGTTTTTTTCTGTCCCTCCTTATCGCGTCCGCTATATATACTTGAGATGTGGATACAAAGACACATTCAAACGCGTGTGCCGAATGTACTTGCCATCAAGCATTAAATCGTTTTTCTTCAAACTGCACACACCAACACTCCCAGCTAAGGCTTGGTTGCAGGCGAGAGGTTGCTATGTCTCATAGTCAACAAATTGCAGGTATACCTCCATGTGAACAGACGATAGAACATCGCTTCATAGGCTGCAGGGATGCTAATTTTTTCCAGGACGTCCTCCAAAGAATCCTGAAAAAGGATATGGATATAACAACATTCTCAAGTCGGTTTTGCCTTTCAAAAGTCCCGAAGATCCCCTTGTATGACATGTCCATGCTAATTGGCCCAGATAGTCTCTGGAATAGGATGTGCGATATGCATGCATTAGGCATAAACCACACGTACATTCCTATCATGCCAACACCAGCTAGCTCTTTGCGATGATCGCCGCGTGTTGATAATTATGATTCCGATACCATGGTACATAACCACAACGGAGGTTCAGTCAAGAAACATGTCGGCATGTTGATTATAATGATGATTTTCAAAATTTGGCGCATAGCCACAACGGGTGTTGGCCAAGAACGTAAACGCCAACTAGCTTTGAGATGATCACCGCGTGTTGATGATGGTCATGATTTCAATACTATGACACCTACAGTTAGCCGCAAATGTTTGAGGGATCTGCAATGCTTGCCGGAGCGACGCAGAACTGCACTGCGGCGCCGTCTACCGTCATGCAGCGTGGTGTTGACTCTACACAAAGCGCGCCTGGAGCGGAAGTGCCGAGGGCCTTGACACCACGCTGTGTGACGGTAGACGGCGCAGCAATGCAGTTTTACGTCACTCCGCCTCGCATTGCAGGTCCCGCAAACTTTTGCGGCTGACTATACCTACACCGAGGTATCAGCTAAGATGGGGGTCAGCGTGTGGTTTATGATGATGATGATTTCGACATAATGGCATGCACACACCCACAACGGGCATGTGCCATGTACCACATAATTTACATAAATAGGAAGAAATGAAGAAACACAAGCCTATAATGAAGTTTGTCACATTGCGCAGCACGACTACGCGAGAGCATATGCGCGCCCGTTTTCTTTATACCAAAGACGCCGGAAAGAAATGGTCAAATTTATAGCATACCATTAACTCCTTCACGCAAGCTTCGCTTCCCATAGATTGCAACAACTGCGTTGGATCTCCATAATTTGTTTATTTCTCTTCAACTGCGCCTGCGTCCTTGTCACCTGCGCTGCTAAAAAGCATTTTATGTGTACAATGAACCGACTTATAGCTGAAAGGCGAACTCCTGATAGTTTTAGTGCACGTGTCGTGTAATATGTGCCATGAAGGGAAGGCATCTTTTTTTTTTATTTATTCCGTACTGCCAGCCTGTTTTAGAGGCCCTAGGCAGGAGTGGGATGTACATAAAGGCTTTAAGAGCCAATAACATGTGAAACACAAGAAAGAAAAAAAAGAGAAAAAGAAAAAAAAAGGTGGAAGCAAGCAAAGCGTCATCTTGGTACAATGCAAAAGAAAGAAACAACAATAAAAAGGAAGGAAGATATCAAAGAATTCTGCAATACAGCGCATGTTTACACAATGGCTTATACACACACACACACACACACACACACACAAAGAAATTAACGGTGCCCTTAACATGATATGATCTATATCACATAGTGTATGGATTAGGATAGAAATCGTGGGAAACGTTTCGGTTCATAGATTAATGAGTGCGTGCATGAAGGACGATATGGTGGAGCTTTGAAGAACGTTTTCAGGCAGGGCGTTCCAGTCATAGATGGTTCGGGGGAAAAAGGACTGCTTAAATAATGTGGTATGGTGCGAATACTCGTCTAACCTGAATGAATGTGATGAACGCGTTGGGCGCCGGCTACAAGGGGTAATATACAATTTTTTATCTAGTTTTACATGCTCCCGATGAATTAAATATAACATTTTGAGCCTCTCTCGATACCCTCTTGCCTCGAGGGTTTCCAGGTTCGCCTGCTGTAAAAGAGCGCTAACTGAAGTATGACGGCGGTAGGAATTAAAAATAAACCTGACTGATTTCCGCTGTATCATTTCAGTCATATTTATGCTTGCTTGGGTGTAAGGATCCCAGACAGGAGTAGCGTACTCTAACAATGGTCTGATGAAAGTCTTGTATGCTAATAATTTTATATTACATGTAGATTTCGCCAAGGTCCTCCTCAGGTATCCGAGCTTATTCATGGCTTTCTTTTTAATGTGAGCTACATGACTATTCCACCTAAGGTCCGACGTAATTACTAAACCAAGGTATTTATATTCTGTAACAGCGGATAAGTTATGGCCATTAATGCTGTATACAAAGGGTAACGGCTTCTTTTTACGTGTAATGATCATTGATACTGTTTTTGTTAGGTTAATGTTCATTTGCCACTCTAAGCACCAAGTCGCTATTGCTGATAAAGATGAATTTAGGATCGTCTGATCTGCCTCGCTGTGAATTTCATGATAAAGTACGCAGTCATCTGCAAACAGTCGAATTTTAACTGGTATATTATTCACTATATCATTGATAAAAACTAGAAAGAACAGAGGGCCCAAGACTGATCCCTGTGTGATTCCAGATTGCACATCGGATAAGTCTGATTTCGCATCATCAACAACGACTGTCTGTCGCCTGCCCGTAAGATACGCCTCAATCCAGTGAAGTAGTTGCTCGTTTTTGAGAATAGGTTTTAACTTTGATAACAACTTTTGGTGGGACACACGGTCGAAGGCTTTCTCAAAATCTAAGAATACCATGTCAATTTGGCCTTGGCCGTCTAGTGCTGCCGCGATTTCATGCACTCTTTCTAATAGTTGTGTTACAGTGGATTTCCCACGACGGAAGCCGTGTTGTCGCGGGTCACAGAGGCCATTAATTTCTATGAACACTGAGATGTGCCTAAATATTATGTGTTCTATCACTTTTGATGAAGTGCAAAGTAGGGAGATAGGACGGTAAGATTGGAGCAATGAACGGTCGCCTGATTTACGGATGGAAATTATTTTTGCATGTTTCCAATCACTTGGGATTTCTGCACATGAAAGTGATTTATTATAAATAACGTAAATATACGTATCCAGCTTTTCTGGACACGAGGGTTTAGTTCGCGTGAATGCCACCACGTGGCGTACTCACCTTAAACTTTTCAAACTTCCCGCGGTGACGCGTGATGACGTCAACCAAACAAAAATAAAAAAAGTAAAAGCTATCCCTGTGCATTGAACTTCGCCACAATGCTTGTCCCGCCGGCGTTATCAGTGTTCTTGATCAAGCGTATTCGCTCGTCGCCTGGAAATTGCTCGTCATCCAGCGTTTACTCGCGACGAGCAATTGTTGATTCTGGGCTTTTGATTCGGTTCTTTTTTTTTCTCTTTTCCTTTTCTTTTTCTTTTTTTTTATTCTACGGAGTAAAGAAGATAGCCTAACCGTCAGAAGCACTTCGGGGCAGCCTTTCTTCAATCGGCATACATTGTTAACGTCCGAACATCGCACCGCGCCTACTAGAGACGCCGTCGTGGATGGATTTTGATTTTCCCTTATCGAATTCGTTAAGGTGCACACAATTATTTCACTAGCGACTTTTCAATGCGCACTCATGGGCTATCGACGCAGCTGCAAATCTAGATGTGCTTAAGTATCAGGACATATACATGGATATGTCGGTTTTTCACCTTGACACAAAAGTCACGAAACAAGAGTTGAGCAAACTGTCGCTGTGTCGTCGCAGGGTGTGAGAGGGGGCTAGTTGGTATTCCATGCTAAAGCGACTAGCGCAAGAGTGGACACGAGACACTAAAGAGGCGACAAGGATAAGCGCAAACTTCCAACTGGGCGCTTGTCCTTGTAGCGTCTCTCTATTGTCCACTCTTGCGCTAGTCACTTCAGTCTGTGTCGTCATCCGTTAGCATGCTATGGCCGAAGCTGCTCACAATATTACGTCACATTTACTGGCCACCAGGCCAGGTACACCCTTGGGTACGACATATACAGTACTTGCAGTTAGTTTCCAAAGTAGTCTCCTATGGCGGCTATCCACGTGTGTGAAGCAAGAACGCTATTTAAAATTATTGTGGAATAATATATGCGGGATTTGTATGTTCTCCACATTTTCTACCATGTTGCCGTTCCACCTTTATTATATAGCCGCAATGTAGACTAGCAGCTATCGAACGCCATAAAGGCTATCCACATATTCAACCCTTAATGACCATCGGTTATCTTCCCTCCTCATTACATGTCCTGCCCATGCCAATTTCTTTTTCTTGATTTCAACTAAGATGTCATTAACTCGCGTTTGTTCCCTCACCCAATCTGCTCTTTTCTTATCCCTTAACGTTACACCCATCATTCTTCTTTCAATAGCTCGTTGCCTCGTCCATAATTTAAGTAGAATCCTTTTCGTAAGCCTCCAAGTTTCTGCCCCGTAGGTGAGTACTGGTAAGACACAGCTGTTATACACAGACTGGATTCCAAGGGAAGGGAAGTGTAGCAGGGGGAGGCAGAAAGTTAGGTGGGCGGATGAGATTAAGAAGTTTGCAGGGATGACATGGCCACAATTAGTAGGTGACCGGGGTTGTTGGAGAAGTATGGGAGAGGTCTTTGCCCTGCAGTGGGCGTAACCAGGCTGATGATGATGATGATGATGACATATTCAAGGACCTCACGCGCAACTCCTGACACTTAATTGTATTCAAATTCAAGAGTTGTGCGACTGCCCAGGACATCCTCAACGAATGTTACATAACGTATTATGGGGTTTTACTTGCCAAAACCACGATTTCATTATGAGGCACGCCGTAGTGGAGGATTCGGGAATAATTTAGACCATTTGGGATTTTTAACGTGCGCCTAACCCTAAGTACGCGGGTTTTCGCATTTCACACCCATTGAAATACGGCTGCCGTGGATGGGATTCGATCCCGAGACCTCGTGATTAGCAGCCGAACCCAATAAAAGCTAAGCAACTACGGAGGGAAAGGAATGTTGGCAGTAGGAGGAAGGTGACGGCCGGCCCGTGAGACAATTTGTTCCCATCCTCATTGCTGGAGAATAGGTACCATCTGTCCAAGAATGACACCGTAGAATGCACTGTATTCAATGTGATGGAGTCCACGTCCAATATTTCAGACCCGAATCATACTGTAATTACTGACGACCAGGCATCTCGCTAATACGTGCAGTCGTTTGACAGCTGCCGAGCGCTGGCGTCGGCCACAGGACCTACTTGACCTTTTTTTAACACTTGCCGACATTCTCACCTTATTTCGCACTTTTGCGTTTCAGCTTAACTGCTTCAACAGCCGATTTATTTGTGCCAGAATTTGGCCACCCTGTCAACGTTATGGTTTCTTATGTTAAGTCATCTTTTATATTGACACGTATACTTATCTTTATCGGGCAACCACGTTTCGCAGCCTAAAAAACGTAATCGCACAGCGTGGGACGCGCCTGTATGTATCCGAAGTTTCTGGAACGTTATCGATGCTTCTATCCGCTGTCTGTTGTCGCCGAACGTTATGTTATCTGATTTCATCACCTGACGCGAATGGTGCAGAACTTTGTGGAAGGCACGCGGGTCCGAACGATTAGTCTGGAACATTCGATGACTGCTCTAAAGAAGCCGACGCGCTTGACCCGCCGATCATATTTTCGACGATCGCCGAGCGTGTTCGCCGCTATCGTTGTGCTATAAGTGTAGCCTGTTTTGTGGGCACAGGTTCGCCCAATAAAAGTTAGTTTTGTCGTTCAGAGTACTGCTACTGTGTTATTCAACGTCACGACCACGTGACAATATTTAGGCTAAGGCTGTCGTGAAATTTCCAGCGGTTTCACCTTTCCCAAAATGCCCGCATTTTCGTCGGCCTCTTAATATTTTGGAGGATTTTTAATAGACGTGGAAACCATTGCATGGCCCCCTGGCCAAGCTGCTCAAAAAGTCATTTTATATCCCTGAGGTCATGCGCAAGCTTCCGCCTTCGTGCCGTTCCTCAACCTCCTGATTTCCCTGTCACCTGTATTCCATTTTGACGACTCCATTCCCACGGAAGTTGGCGAAGATATGTCCATCGGATTAAAGCCATTTAAATCAATTCTACTGTGGATACGACAGCCGCTTATGCTCACTGTGGATGGAAATGTTGCGCTAATGAGCGCCATTCTGAGGAACCTAAATTGATAGTCACAAAATTATGCGGATCCCACGTATGTGCGAATCGATGTAAGCAAAGCTTTCTGTGTTTGTTGTCATTGTTAAACGTAATCTCCACAGAGTAGTCAGGCACCCTCTAATGAAATGCTGTCAATGTTTGCCTGATTACGCCCACCATTGTGATGCAAATAAACGTAACTCCAACTCATTTGCTCAGAAATAAACGCTGAATGAAACGCTGACGTCATCCTGAACAAGATCAACAAGCGCCCTAGTGCTCGATCTTATGATGCCCCTATTCGTAAGCTTATATTCGTGATTTAGTTACTTGGGGGGGGGGGGGCGAGAGCGATGTGTTCTTATACCGTAGAAACATCCCTCGGACCTCTCTGATGTGCTCGTTTTTATTCTCAAGTACCCAATGAAAACTGTAATCGCTGCAACTTCATGATGTCCTGGTGGTAGGCCACCATGGCATGTCGCGCAAGTATGACCGCGCTGATTCATTTGGGTTGGCATATACCATTTGGTGCGTCATACTTCGCCACATGCATTTTTCAAGCAGATCTTGAAAAGGGCGGCCAACTCACTACGTCCCTTTCCTCTGTTTACTTCCGCAAAGTGTGTGTCTATCGCTGTGGTTACCAAATACGCCCAGCGGTATGCTACCACTCAAGCCTTTCTGTCGGCTGAGCAACTGAAGT
This sequence comes from Dermacentor albipictus, assembly GCF_038994185.2. Lineage (NCBI taxonomy): Eukaryota > Metazoa > Arthropoda > Arachnida > Ixodida > Ixodidae > Dermacentor > Dermacentor albipictus. The sequence continues at coordinate 222,502,930 of NC_091821.1, read as the reverse complement.
CGCAGGCTTTCTTCAACACGGCGTCGACGTTCAATACGGCTATCCTCAATTACTTTTCGCGGACTTCGCTCACCGCCTTCCCTCCAGTGTCATCTCTTACACTACTCGCTCCTGCTAGACACAACACAAACACGCAACGACCTTAATGAAGTATCTATAACACGCTAGTTGACATGCTGTCGACGTATATTTCCGCTGAGCACCGGGATTGGAGCGTGGTCATGTCTATGGTGACATTATCGGTCTACAGCTTCGCTCAACAACACCGCTCGTTACTCATCACTTTTTTTTTTGCCGACAAGAGTATAGCGTATCTCCTCTGAATGTACTTCCGCTTTAAGTGGGACCTTGCACGCCCGCTTATTCTGTTGCGTTGACGGCGACCGTTGTCGTCAGGCTGCCGCCTAATTCTGAGCGTCGCAGTCACCAGAGTGCACAGAAAGCTGTCTTCCCAAACAAACCACCGGGATTCGAGCCCATCTCCCAAATGCAGCATCTTGCATTTGGGAGATGGGCACTCTAACCATTACGCTACCACCTGCCTCCACCAATTTCCGTTTATCTGCCTTCCCACTTCTCGTTTTTGCCGCAGACGCAGGAAGAACGGATGCAGAAACGAAAAAAAGAAGTAAAGATTGCTTGAGCCGCCAGTGACGCATGACTTTAACTTTGGCAGGTTACCTTCATTGGATCGCATGTAGGCTTGCGGCTTCGTGCAGATTGTGGGTCGCCTTAGCTTTAATGTAAATTTGCTTTCACCAACTCTTTTCAGCTAGAACTGAAACGCCAGACAAAAATGAGACCTATCGTTGAATATTTTTCTTGTTTTCAAGGTTTAAAGCAAAAATGCTCATTAACACAAATAGTGATTTGTTTAAGAAATGGCATAAGGATACTGTATTTCAAGGTCATGTTTTGTCAATACGGCCCGGCACCACGTATCGACGAAAGGGCATCACAGTGCCGATGCACGCGGCAGGTTACTGAATGAAGAAAACAGGAAACGACTGTTTTTCAGTTCTCGCAACACATTGTACACAGAACACAAGGCACCCACCATCATGACATTCTTTTTTTTTTTACAACAGCGACACACAATGCCGGACTGATATACTTCCTAAAAGGGTCTCATTTGATTTTTCATCGCAGAACTGCAAGCACAGTTGCGTCGCGCGTGCTTGCAGCCACGTACTGTAGCCGTGCTCCTTTTCCTCTAACAATATGGCCGCCGGCGGCTTCAAGCGCTCCCGTAGGTGGCCGATTGGACTGTCACTCGAAAAGTTTAAATACATAACCTCTTTGCATAGAAATGACGGCATGATTGTTAACATCATTGCTCTCCAGACTGATCTTGATGAGCTAACTCATTGGTGCGGTAGGGCAGATGGTAATTAACGCAGACACAACTATACATCTCAAGTTTACTTCCGCTGCTAAGACGATTCCTAATGCCCACACAGTTAATAATACTATCATTGAAACTTCAGCGGCGGTAAAATACCTCGGTGTAAATTTTAGCTCTTATTTATCCTGGTGCACTCATATTGAACTGATTACTACCAAAGACTTAAAAAAACTTTGTCTTCTTAAACGCCGACTACGCCAAGCCAACCAGGATACAAAACTACACGCATACAACGCGCTAATCAAGCCTGTGATAGAATACGCACCCGTGATCTGAAACCCTCATTATATCTATCTTGATAACATGTTGAAATCTATACAAAACAAGGCTGCTCGATTCATCCTTTTCAGTTACTCTCGGTATCAAAGTGTAACGGTACTGAAAATATCGCTCCGTCTCCCGCCTCTGGTCATGCGCAGAAAACTCAGCCGTTTATCTTTTTTCCATACTCTCTACCACAGCAACACACCTTTCGCAAGTTCACATCTTCTCCCGGTGCCGCACACACCGGCTCGTCTAGATCACATGAAGAAGACTAAACCCATTTTCGCTCGGACAGAACGACACAAATACTCACCTCTGGTCCTGACTATTGAAGAGTGGGATTCGCTTCCTTCTAGCATTGCGGCTATCGCTGGAACATCATCATTTCAAACAGCTCTTTGGTACCCCCCCCCCCATACTTAGAACATTCCACTGTACAATGATGTGCGGTTTTTTTTTCGTTTTTTTTGCAGTGTGTGCGTGTGGGCCGTAACGTTCCGTGGAACTTCTGAAGGTGCGATTTTTGTTTTGTTTTGTGGGATTTGCTACATGTGCATTTTTTCAGCACCTGTTCCTAGCCACTTCTTCCCCTGTCAACTTGTACCTGGCTTATTAACTTGTTTATTCCTGTCTTCAGCCATTTATATTCTGTGTTGTATATTGTTAAGTTTCTTTGATGAATCCCCCCCCTACGTAACGCCCGCATTGGGCCTTTAGGGTATTGAAATCAAATAAATATTGTTGGCTTGGATATGTTTGGCACAAGGCCCAAGTCGGTACCCTGTCTTCTAACGCGTTCTTTTATTTTTGTCTCTGTCTTGAAGGGACGCGCACCGTAACATGCTGCAATGGTGATTGCGTTGCGCGTATGTAAGGTGAGAAACGCGGTTCTAAAATGTCTGTTTACTAACTTGTGTAGTAAACCCATGTTTATAGTATTCGCGCAATAGTAAGAGTCACGAGTATGGCAACCGTAACCGCAAGCGCCACGTTATAGTCGTAACTTGTCGTGACAGCGTAGTTGAAATCCACTGACCCTGCCACTAAGAAATACGTGGCGAGGTATGGCTGATGAATAATTAATTGCGAAGATTGGTTTTCAGTAAACGTTTGTTACCAAGAACGGCGGGTGCTTATACTACCGCAAATGACGGATGCTTGGCGGTGACTCCAATCATTTACTCGCCACATCACAGATCTACACTAGAATTCAACTGGTTTCACCAACTCTTGCTTATATTCTCTCGCCCCTAAACTGCGACTTCGCCTACCACCCGGCCTCCAGCTTTTCCTCTTTGTCCCCCGCTTCTTTCCCAATCTGCTGAGACGTGCTTCCACTGATGCTTGGTTTTATTTTTTCTCAATAAATGAAGGCATTCATTCATGCTTTCATCTGTTACTGCAAAAAATAGCGTGTCTTTATCTACATAACCACCCTGTCTCTCACCTGGACTCTCCAATCGCGAAACAAAGTTGCGGTGTTGCAAATGACTGGGCGTCACATATACAATTTTCTAGGAATGGCCAGTAGCACGGCGGGCAATTTTCGGTGGGTGACGAGACAGTATATAGAACACTTTCTCTGCAATATCCACACTCAGTGCTCTGCTTCGTGAGCTACTATTAGCCGCTACTACGAAGTACGAAATGAAAGAAACCTAGCTGGGCTGGTCACGGACAGCCCTTTTTGGATTCGTGATGCGTCAATATAAAATATATATGTTTCGTATATAATCCTAAATGACAGCGATATAAGCGAGGTGAGTTACGCTAGCTCGTTGGTTTTGACTAACGACACTCTTCATGCAGCACTTTCGTCTTATGCGTGTTTGCGAACGGGAATGAAAGACAGGAGGGTAACACGCCTTCCTGAAATTAAACATTCGGAATAACTCTTTGCTTGACGGTTAGACATATGTTGAGGGCCCCGATACGAACCACCTGCAAGTCTGTATCAGCTTGCAAAGAGGAACTCAGATTAAACGTTGTCAAGAGGATAGGCTTTTAATTACCATAAAGATATCTTTATTGAAATTCCTTACCATGAGGTGAAAGCCGACTAATAAGCATTCATATTTTCTGTGTTATTAAAACGTCCTGTTAATAAAAGGTTGCTGTGTTCTACAGCCTCCTAAATTAGGGCATAAAAAATAAATTGATGCGGGAAGTGTGTAAACGCAGACGCAAGAAAAGGCCGTGTCCGTTTCCAAGTATTCACTCAATGAAGAAGGAGCGCCTCTATACTCTCACATTGTAGGGATGTCAAGAACAAAACACTTCCAAAGAGTGAGTCACGAATATAAGTCATTATAAGGTGAGCTTGCGCGGGAAAAGAAAACGCTCAAAGCGCAACGGAGAGGCGCTGCGATCGCCGAGGAGTGTGGACGTGCTCGCGTCGGCTCCGTGTTCGTGAAATGATTTTGCAGCATTTTCTTGCGAATTGTGGCCTAATTTTTACACCAGTCGATCCGTGAAGATACCAGGACTCCGTAGACGCCTCATTTTCAGGTGGGACACTCCATTTCCCTGTGCTACGGACATTTTCCTGTGCTGCGAACGTTTTTGTGAATCGCCCACGCCGCCGCCGCGCGTGCTCGCCGGGCGCACCGGATGCGCGGCGCGCACTCGAGCGAGCTCCGCACCGCCGATCAAGTTTCTCTGCCCCAGCAACGAGCATGGAGCTCGAAGTGGAGACGGGCTGGCGAACAACTCGCCTTCGCCAACCGGCGAAGCTGAGGGACGACTCTTCACCCCAGAATGACTCTACCCAAACCTCAAGCACTCGTTCTCGTTCCAAGACCAGGCCACCAGTCAAGGCACAAGTTCTAAAGGCTGGACGCATGCCTCCGCTACCTTCCAACCAGATCAAGATCATCATTCGCCCCAAGGGAGCCCTCAACATCGCCAAAATTGGTAGTCCTACCGTGACTACAGCCGTTCTCCAAGCCGCACAGCTCAGCCCAGCAGATATTATACAAGACACGGTGTGCCCCAACACCCAACAAAATATTATCGTTGTCTGTACACCAAGTCTGCAGAACGCCGACCGGTATGTCTGCATAAAATCTATTCAAGTCAATGGGGTCACGCACGATGTTAACGCGTATGAGACGGCCGCCGAGGACACCACGAAGGGAGTCATCCGCGGAATCCCCCTCTCCGATACCCCACAGCAAGTCAACGCCAATATCGTCAATACCCGCAACCCCCTCGCACTAGCCGCAAAACGCATTGGAACGACAACCACCGTTGTTATCGCCTTCAGTGGCCCCGACGTGCCATATCTGGTCTGTTACGGAGCTACCTTAATCCCATGCTCATTATTCCGCAAGCAAATAGAAATTTGCTACCAATGCGGCCGCCTCGGACACCGCATGGATGTCTGTCCTTTTCCAAATAACAAGATCTGCAGAGGTTGTGGAGTCCGCAACCCACCTCCCGATCACACGTGTAACCCGAAATGCTCACTGTGCGGCGGCCCTCATCTTACAGCGGACAAATCGTGTACGGCTGGCTACAAGACACCATACGTTATTCGCAAGCGCATTGGGGAACGCCGAGCTGCAATGCAAGCCACCCTTCAAGAAAGCGACTTCCCGCCCTTGAACTCCAAGCCCCGCTCCAGATCCCGGACTCCGTCACGCTCGAGGCAACATTGTTCCCGGACCCCTTCACGTTCGAGACAGCGCCGTTCCCGATCCAGATCTACCTCTACCCCACCCGCCAAGTCTCCTATTAACAAGGTGAGCTTCGCAGAAGCCCTTAAGGGAGCCTCGCGAGAGGGTCGCAACACATCTTCTCCACAGTCCACGAACATCAATGATAACGCAGAAATAGCTCACCTCAAAAAAGAAAATGCCATTATGCGCGACCTAATTCACAAGCTCTCGCAAGAGGTTCGCGATCTTAAACAATCCAAGACACCCGCCCCTACACCACCCGCCGAAGCGCCCCACTCCTCTAGCCACGACGCTCCATTGACACCAGCCCCCAAAAAGCGGGCCCTCCAAGAGGGAGCCACGGGCCAAGTGCGCTCAGAGGTTAAAGACATGCTAGTCTCACTTCAAAGCGCGATGACCACACTCCAGAACGCAGTCGAATCCATGCAACACGCCGTTCTCGCACTGGCACAGCGCGTCACAAACATTGAAACCCACCAACAAACTCTCCCCATGCCCGCTCCTCCTACCCTCCAAACCCCAGCACTGCCCCTGACGGCATCCCCCAATCCCCATCATGGCCCACACTAACAGAGATACACTTATCTGGCAGTGGAACTGCCGAGGCTATCTCCGCAAACAGCCAGTCATCCGTCAACACCTTCGTACCCTCACCCGGCAACCGGACGTCATCATGATTCAGGAAACCCATATCGATTCGGTCACCCTCCCAGGTTACCAACCTTTCATCCCGCCACATGCTTCTCGCCGCCTCTGCACTTTCGTCCACAAGAGAATCACCGCCATCGAACACAATCTCCACGACCGAAACATCGAACACCTTCTCGTTGAACTTATCCCCACCAAGAGACGTAAGGAAAGTATTTTTCTCCTTAACGTGTACAGCCATCCCTCTGCCAAAGTTCGAAGCCGTTTTCTCACCCTCTTCAAGAAGGCCCTTAACGTAGCTGGCACCAACCCCCTCGTTATCGGTGGAGACTTCAATCTCCCCCACACGGTATGGGGATATGGCTACTCGACGACGGCGGCTCAAAACCTCTGGAAAGACTCCCAAGACCTCGGCCTCACTTTCATTACAGACCCCACGTTCCCCACACGCCTCGGTAGCTCCACTTCCCGCGACACGACCCCCGACCTGACATTTACCAAGAACGTCAACAATGCTCAATGGAGCAACACACAACATGATCTCGGTAGTGACCATTCCATCATTGCCATACTTATCCCTCGGATAGCTGCAGTTACTGCCAAACCCCGTGAGTTCACTTGGGTTGACTGGGATGCATTTCGCAAGCATCGTTCCGCTGACCAGCACGCGGAACGCATAGCGGACATTGATGCATGGACCCGAAATCTCCACTCCGATACCAATGCAGCCACGCACACCGTTACCACCGATGCCCCCGTCGAGCGCATGGACAGTAGACTGGCCCATCTCCTCGCGGCTAAAACATCCATCCTATCCCGCTGGAAGGGGCAACGTCTCAACAGGCGCCTCCGCACTAAAATAGCCCTCCTCAATAAGGAAATCGAAGTCCATTGCCTCACTCTGAGCCGTCAGCAGTGGACTGAACTGTGCAATACTGCTGACGGACAGATCCATTGTCCCTCTTCTTGGAAGCTTCTCAAACACCTCCTCGATAGTCAAGCCACCCGCTCTTCCCAACAAGATCGCCTCACTAAACTTCTCTATACAGAAAGGAAGAAACAGGGCCGCGCCCAAGTCTTAGACTACCTCACCAACAAGTATCTCCCAGTGGGCCCAGTGCAATCTCACGGCTCCTACACCGGGGCCCCCAACCCCCCACTGGACGAAGACTTTAGTGTCGCTGAGATCCAAGCCGCCCTGCATAAATTAAATAGCCGTTCTGCCCCTGGGCCCGATGGGGTCACTAACAAAGCCCTCCGTAATCTGGATGATGCCTCCATCACCCACCTGACAGACTATATCAATGACTGCTGGCGTAATGGTGCCATTCCGCCGGCTTGGAAAACAGCAAAGGTCATCCTTATTCCCAAACCTGGCAAACCTTCTAGCCTCGATCATCTTCGCCCCATCTCACTAACCTCATGTGTGGGAAAGGTTATGGAGCATGCCTTCCTCACGCGAATTAACACCCATCTGGAAGACACTGCAGCGTATCCTCACTCTGTCATTGGCTTCCGGGCCCACCTGTCGACCCAAGACGTCATGCTACAACTTAAGCACCATATACTAGAAGATAGAACACGTACTACTAAAGCTATACTCGGCCTCGACCTCGAAAAAGCATTTGACAGCATAGCCCATTCCACCATTCTTGACCGCATCTCACGCCTTAATATCGGTGCGCGAGCTTATAATTACGTCAGAGACTTCCTCTCTAATCGCACGGCCTTCCTTTCGGTGGGGGATCTCCGCTCCGACGCCCAGACTTTGGGCAGCGCGGGAACCCCCCAGGGCTCCGTTATCTCCCCAATGCTTTTTAATCTTGTCATGATCGGTCTTGCCAAGGAGTTGCAGCAAGTGGACGGTGTCACCCACACCATATACGCTGATGATATAACCATCTGGGCCCACAAAGGCAGTGATGGCGAAATAGAAACGGCACTACAATCCGCCATTGAAACAGTCGAGACCTATATCCAAGGCACGGGGCTTCGCTGCTCCCCTGCGAAGTCCGAACTCCTTCTCTACAGGCCTACTCTCCGTGGCCGCCGTCCAAAATGCTGCACCGCTAAACGCCATTACGAAGACATTGCGCTTCATCTCACGGATGGCAGCCCCATACCCCTCGTCACCAATATCCGTGTGCTCGGCTTGCTCATAGAGGAGAACGGAGCGAATGGCATGGCCCTTGCCAAAATCAAGATGAACACAGCTAACACCATGAGACTTTTGAAGCGGGTCTCCAACCGCCGTGGGGGTATGAAAGAGGAGAATCTGCTCCGATTAATCCAGTCATTCGTAATTTGCCACATCACCTACGTTGCTGCGTATCTAAACTGGTACAAGGCTGAACAAACCAAGCTCAACATCCTCCTACGCGGAGTCTATAAACAAGCCCTCGGCCTCCCCGGTTGCACCAGCACTGAGCTCCTCCTTCAACTAGGCGTCCATAACACACTGGACGAGCTCATCGAGGCCCAACGTCGCTCTCAGCTGGAGAGACTCACTCTCACAGCGACGGGTCGCCATATCCTTACCTCGCACGGCATCACCTACCACCATCAACACGGCCATAAGCACCAGATCCCCTCCACCATACGAGCTTGGATTCACGCCGATCCTATCCCCAGAAACATGCACCCCGAATACAACCACGCACGTCGCACAGCACGTGCCACGGTTCTCACCAAATCCCTTACTCGCCACGACGGTGTGAGTTTCGTCGACGCCGCCGAATATCCCCACGGTACCCGCTTTGCAGCCGTCACCACGCGTGAAGGCTCTCTCCACCATGCTATCAGCCTAGTAACCGCACACGCTGAGGAAGCTGAAGAAGTGGCCATCGCGCTAGCCACACTAGACCCAACATGCCATACCATCGTCTCTGACTCCCGCTCCGCCGTTATCAACTATATCAACGGCCGTATTTCACACCAAGCCTTGCGCATCTTGCAACAAGCGCCCCGCTCAACCGACCATCAGGTTACACTCGTCTGGTTCCCGGCTCATGTAGGCACCGTCCACCCGCACCTCCCCAACCTCAACGAGGTTACCCACTCCCTGGCGCGAGGCCTAGTAAACCGCGCGGGAGAAGGGGAGGCTGCCCCCACCGGTAGGGATCGCCTGACACGCTACAATGATCTTGTGAAGTCCTTCTACTTAGAGCGTAGAACCTTCCCCGGCCCACACAACAAACTATCCCGAGCGCAGGCTACAACTTTCCGCCTGCTACAAACCAATACTTACCCCTCGTTACAGCTTTATAACAAGATCTACCCAGACATTTACCCCAATCCCACGTGCCATATCTGCAAGACACAGCCAGCCACACTTCCACACATGCTTTGGGACTGTACACACCAATACCCCGACACTAACCCCACGACCCTCTCGTCGAGGTGGCACGCTGCCCTGCGTAGCCCCAACCTTGACGAACAACTCTGGGCGACCCAGCAGGCCTGCGAGGCGGCGAAGAGGCAACACCTCGACGTCCCCACGTGGGAGGCCTAGGCCCAGCCACCATCTCTTGCTGGTTTCAATAAAGTTTATTCAGTCAGTCAAAGCGCAACGATGGCTGCGCGCAAAGTGCTTGCTCTGATTCCGATCTACGGATCAAGGCGTCAGTTCGTCAGACTGAAATGGTCGTACATTACAGCGCAATCTCGGGTCCTCAAATGTGACGGCGAATGTAGGCCCGTATTCGCTTCACGCGCGCAATCTGATAAGATAACGCTCTTTCGCTATTGAATCCGTGACAACATACTGGATGTTAGAAACACATGCAGGCGCATCTTGAGCTAACTGATAACTCTGGAACTGTGGTTAGACGCTAAAAAAAAGCCTCCCCCCTAAAAAAAGAATACAGTTGCTTTCAATATTAGCTGAAAAATAGTACTTGTCGTTTAAAAAGGGCCTCCAACACTGCACAGCGGCACTGACATACAGGAAATTCAAGCGCGAACTATCAAACCAGCGTATCGTGGTTCAATGTATCCCAATAGTTCAGGGGCCAGTTCCACCACGGGTACTGTGTCGGAGCTCATATTTTATGTCAGCATTAATTGTCACAAAATCACAGTATTTTTTCTTTAGATCTTATCATTACACAGCTAAAATACATCCAGCGAAATCCTCATCTTAATATTTCAGTACTTTTCGTTCTAACGTACACATCCGTGCTGATTCATATGTTACAAAGTACTGAAAATGTACCCTATGCTTTCCTCCAGGCAGCAGTTTTTATTCCATATGATGGCAGGAAACCGAGCCTGATGCCACCAACACTCAGGAACCTAATCGGGAGCGCGCACAATGTTCTCGCACACCTTGTGGGATGTACCGTAACGCTGAGGTGCGTCTTGTATAATATATGAGAATCGGCTGTAAAGGCAGTCGTGCAAGGTTTGACACATGCGCTTAAGCTCATGAAGTTGATTTGTGTCAAGATAACCTGTCCAAGCTTTCACACTTACTTTATAAGAAGTCTACAACACCATCAATACGCCGGCTGCTTTTAACTGCACGAAACAAAACTATTGAAATGATACAAACAATGTTAACATCATTTTATCATTCGAGTGTTCAGATTGGTAATCTCTAGATGCGGAGTAAGTTGAGAAGTTGTTTGCGTAATTAACAAAGCTACGTTAATTAAATTTTCAGTAATGGTTCTTACGTGGCTAAAGAAAGTGAGCAGTTTGGAGCCCGTCCACGAGATTATGCAGCCAATCGAAAAACTTTCGACTAAACATGCTTCTGTAAGAGCCATGCGGACAAAAATTTTCCAAGTAAACACTCTTGGAAGGCGTAACTGACGCAGAAAAGGAACATCTGTAAAGCGACAGAAAGAACAGCAGTTCATGACGGGACACAAAAGAGGAACCACACACAAACTGCGCCAACCTTAAGCGCTGTTCTTTATGTGATAATGAAGCAACTAGACCGTCAGTCATTCCTTCCAAACCTGTAAAGTCAACCTGACCACATCTAGCCTTTCGGGATGCTGTCATCAATAGTATTGCCCCGCGAACATATTCCCCGTGGCCTTATAGTCGCGTTCCATTTTTATTCATGCTGTTTTCTCGAAAGCAAGCAGTTTAAAGTTTTGGTGTCAATGCGGCATTGTACGTGTGCCGCAGAAAGCTTGCTTGGTCGCAGGAGTGATGCATGACGCAATGATGGTGCAGATTTAGCGCGTCGCTGGCATCAAGACAATGCGCTGCCGCCGAGGGAAGGAAGATAACGAAAGTGAACGGCTTGGTAGCTGCTCACGGAGCCGTGCCGATGGGGACGGTGCCATCATGACGAAATCTGAGCCGGCGATATTGATGGCTGCAGCGTTCTTGTATTCTTTTATTCTTTTATGCTTTTTTTTACAGCGAAGTCGTTAAGAGGAAGCTTTAACACGGGCCCTACTCCGACTCGGCCTATTCAAATAGATGTAAAACGCCGAAACGCTTTTCTTAGATAACCCCTGGACCGATTTTAATGAAATTTGTTGGATTCGGGAGAGAAAAGTAAATTCTAGTGACTATTGGAAGCGGAATTTCTATTTAGGGCCTAAATTTTGGTAAAAGATATTCAACAATTCGAAAGTGCGAAAAGTACACAAGCACGAAGTTTACAAATTATTAACTCCACATCAAGAACTGATATCGCTGTTCTGTAAACAGCATCCATTAGACAATTCCAATATGCCGAGTTATACCTTACGTGAAGTCGTTACGTTGTGAACAAGGGTTGTGGAAAAGCTGTATTTCCATATTACTAAATTTTTTGAGATTCATGCGTAATATATCAATTTTGTCTGCTTTAGATGTGCTGTTAGATCCAATGTACATAATTTTGATATCAGTTTTCATTGCCGAAAGAGAGTTGTAAACTTGATGGTTTCGTTTTCTGAAAATGTGCAATTTTTGACAATTTTGGATAAACAAATGATGACCTAATTCAAGAATTCGAAACCAACAGACACTAGATTTTAAGTTTTTGTTTTAAATGCAACAAACCTTGTCAAATTAGATGCAGTGGCTTTCGAGAAAAAAGAATTCTCCTTTTACATTTATTTAGATAGGACCACCAGAGCTAAAGCTTCCTCTTAAAGGCTACTTTCCCCACTATCGCGTCCGCGTGTAGAGCCAAATCTCGAAGATAGCGTAATACCGGCCCGACCCGCAGTGGTGGTGAAGCATGCGTTCAGCGCTCCTCATATGTGGGCTGATCCCGAATGTAACGCCATGCCGGGGAGACCCGCGGCGGAGATGAAGCAGGCGTTAAGCACTCCCCATACGTGGGCCGATCCCGAAGACAGTGCAATGCGGGGCCGACATACGGTGGAGGTGCAGTTCGCCATTAAGGGACCCACATACACAGCTTTGCAGGTCATGTTTCTCCACAGAGTGGAAGGGCACTGAGATTTTTTAGTTATCCGCGTTTACCCTGCATGCGTCTGCGATGAAAACAAGAAGCAGGTATGCCTGGAAAATCTAAGGTGGTGGAAGCAGGTGGTAGCGGAGAGGTTAGCATACTCAGCCCCTGCACGTACTTATATCTGCATTGACATGGGTTCATGGTAATGATAGCGACCAACGCTCTACTTTTTCTTCGTACTCTAGTCATTTTGAAAATAAGGATGTGCTTAGCATCCTTACGAGTGGTGAAATGTGAGTGGCATCCTTACGAGTTACGAGTGGTGAAATCCCACTGGGGCTGATTGTGAAGAAAGCTTCCTTCCTCTGTCCACTCTCGCGATGGTGAAGCTAAAAATGAGGAGGAGGCCTGACGGACACAACGTTGATCGTCACCATAACAGAATGGATGGACGACCTGCGGAAAGGACAAGGCACACAAGTTTTTAGCACTTAATTTGTCCTACAGTAAAGCGCTACAATGGCTAGTATGCCCTCATGGGAATGGTAGACCGAACTGCTGCTGACTGCTAACACTGGACTGATACTAAGAAAATACTCCGTCCGCAGGCACCACGCTACACTGAAACTAGTAAAACAATGTCAGTTTATAAACTGATATTGCCAATTATCTGGTGTCCTTCTTGTGTGTGTGGAGGGCATAGAGGTCCTGGCAATGAAATGGTATTATTTTCGTTTTTGCTGCAGTTGCACACAAACAAAATTCTTTGAAGTTATCCGACAGCGATCTACCGGTGGAGAAGACCAACCCACAAGTTAAAAATAATTGCTGGTTTCAAATCTTCCAATTTACTTCGCGCTTAGCTACCATCTGTTATATTCTTCTTTTTGTGCTCTTATAAAGAAGAAAACTCCACATTACTACAATATCAACAACCGTACACAAAATAGACTGGCTTTGAAGCTGTGACCACGCACCGCACTTTTCTACATTTAGCACATGTAGTATTGGGGCAACACGTTTGAGCAAAATGATTAGGTTTTCGGTCAAAGCACTGTGACAGGCGGGAAAAACTCGTTGTCATGCCCGGTCGAAACAATACCATCTGAAATCTTATTTATTTATATTGATTTTTGAAAAATCACTATAACCGTTTATACATTTGCTTCGTATGAGTTATATACTAGCTTGCCTCGTCAATCTCAAAAATGTATTCTCTTTTCGGGAGACGGCCTTCGTGAAAAACGACGCAACACGACAGTAAAACATCCAGCAAGGCTCTATCCAATGATTGGCGAAATAGTGCACTGAGAGCGTGTCGACTAGCGTGCAATGGAAAGTTGAATTATGATCGTTGTAGGCTTGTGTTACGTCTAGCACGCGCGAGTAGTGTTAACAATGACATTGGTGTGAAAATGGTCAGCTCTATCTGCGATTTGTTCTTGTGGATCTCCACATTGAACGTCGCAGTCGTCACGATGAGAGCACTCCTGTGACATTATTAGCTCAGTGGGCTGGGAAGGCTCGAGTGGTAGCTCACTTTGAGGGGTATTGGCTAACAATTATTAATGTACGTACTTTGCGATGATGAAAAAGATGCAGAAACACCACTGGTGTTGTCTAACTATTCGTAAACAGGCCCCCAAATTTCAATTGGCCCACCCCAAACATTAAGTAGGCTCACCCCCGAATTTCAAGTTGGCACACCCTCAAATTTAAATTGGCCCACCCTCCTCAAATTTAAATTCGGCCACGCCCGATTTTCTTTTCGCCCAGCCTTAGAGGAAGCTTTAGCTCGAGTGCTCCTATCTAAATACATGTATAAGGAGAATTCGTTTTTTTCGGCAACCACTGCACCAAATTTGACGAGGTTTGTTGCATTTAAAAGAAAAACTTAAAATCTAGTGACTGTTGGTTTCGAATTCTTGAGTTAGGTTGTCAATTTTTCGTTAAAAATTGCCGAAAATCGAAAATTTTCAAAAAACGAAACTATGAATTTTACAACTCTGTAACTCAACCACTAAATATGATAATACAATTCTGTGAATTGCATCTAGTAGTACATCCAAAGCGGACAAAATTGATATGTTACACATGAATATAAAAAAAATTTAATTATAGGGAAATACAACTTTTGCAAAACCGTCGTAACCAACGTAACAAATTCATGCAAGATGTAAAATGACATATTGAATTTGTCCGCTTTGAATGATCTAATGGATGCCGTTTACAGAACCGCGATATGAATTCTTTATGCAGAGCTATGAATTTGTAAAGTTCGTGCTTCTATTTTTTTCAAACGGTCAAATATTTGAAAATCGTTTTAAGAAAATTCAAGCCCTAAATAGAAATTCCGCTACAACAGTCACTAGAATTTCACTTTCTCTTTCAAATGCAACAAATTTCATCAAAATCGGTCCAGGGGTTATCTCATAAAAACGTTTTTGCGTTTTACATGTATTTGAATACGCCGCGTCGGAGTTGGGCCCGAGCTAAAGCTTCCTCTTAAACTCAAATCGCAATCCCAAATTTCAATTGGGCCACCTCTAATTTTCAAGTTGGTGCATGCACGCACGAATTTCCGTAAATCGACGTCCAAATTTCGAGTCGGCGCACCCCAAAATTTAGGCTTGTCCACCCCCATATCGCCCCCAAATTCAGATTGGCCGACCTCGAGATTGCCCCCACATTTAGGCAGGACCAACCCCATATCACCGCCGAATACAAATTGTGCTGCCTCCACAACACCACCAAATTTAGGTTGGCCCACTCCAATACCACCTGCAAATCGAGGTTGGCCCACCCCCATATCCGCCCCAAACTAGCGCTGGCCCACCCCTCGATCACCTCAAATTTATGATGGCCCACTGCAAATCACACACCAATTAAGGTTAGTCCACCCATATATCACCCCCCAATTCAGCTTGGCGCCGCCGCACATCACCGCCGTGGTCAGGTTAGCCGGTCCCAATGTCACCCCAAATTTAGGTTGGCCCACCCCCATATCATCCCCGAATCCAGGTTGGCCCACCCCCATATCAGCCCCAAACTTAGCCTGGCCCACCCCTCTATCACCTCAAATTTAGGATGGCCCACCGCAAATCAATCCCACATTTAGGTTAGCCCATCCCCATTACACCCCCGATTCAGCTTCGCCCAGCCCCATGTCACCCCCATGGTTAAGGTGTCCCACTACCCATATCCCACCAAATTTAGGTTCTCCCACCCCCGTATCATCCCCAAATCCAGGCTGGCCCACCCCCCATATTCCCCCGAACTTAGGCTTACCCACCCATATATCACCTCAAATTTAGGTTGGGCCACCCCCATATCAGGCTCAAATTCAGTTTGACTCATTACCATTTCACCCCAAATTTAGGTTGGGCCACTCCCATATCACTACCAAATTCAGCTTGGCCCATCCCTGTATCACGCCCAAATTGATGCTGATGGCACTTCCAATTTCAAGTTGGCCACCCCAACCCTTTTTATGAAGACCTATGTATTCATATGGGAAATGCGTCAAGTTTTTTGGCGTTACAGACACGATTTTGCACGATTTTGCTACCAAATTGCTGGGGTACTCGCCAACGAATGCTGCGCATTAAAAGCAACTGCACCGAACGAGCGACGCCATGTGTTGATCCTAAATACTGACGGCTAGCCAAGCTAGCTTCTCTGTAGAGCGACCGGGGCAGCCACAACACGGGACATTTATTCAAATGGATTTTTTACGGGCACACCTACACATTCATACCACTTGGCTGTAGGCAACACATTAACAGTAGCTATTAATCCACACGCTGCACGTCTTCTCCTAGTTGGCGCATTTTTTATTTGAATGAATCTTTAGAAATAGTTAACGTTCGGGCAGCGACTCAGCTTAGCAGACCCTTTGTTCCGCACGAATGTTGCATAGGAATGGCACTGGCCACCGGGTGGCATTGTGGCCCAGGTGGACCTAATTCGCTCGGAGTATGTGCCATTAAGGACAGGCGAAAGTCGTGAAAACGGACCTTCCAGAAGAACGCAATAAGAATAGCCATTTTGTTCTCCCAGGTTCCACGCTACAAAGCACTAAAGTGTTTTTTTTTTGCATAACACAAAGCTATGCGCAAGCTTCTAGTTATGATGTCCAATGAATAAAATATTCATAAATGCGGTGACCTAACTAATGAACACAACACTGCTATGTTTTAGGAAGGAAAATAGAAAACAAAATATTTCAAGAGAACCACTGGAAAACTAGAACCGAAAGCAAACCATGAGCTTTGTGTTTCTGCCATCTGTTGGGAGACTGTAAAACTAAGTCCTATGCGGCTTCTAAAAAAAAAAAAGAAACTGCAACGCTGCAAAACCAGAACCGAAAGCAAATATTGGATTTTGTGTTTCTGCCATCTAGTGACAGACTATAAAACTAGGCCCTATGCGGCTTAAAAAAAAGTGCGAAGCGGGCATCGAACCGCGGCCACCGCGAAGGGAGACGAAAGGTGCGCGCGATTCTACCGCTCGGCCACGGCTTCCGAGGCTTCGCCCAGTGTTACGCTCACGTTTTTATAGATAACACGTGAATTTTCACGACAGTGTTTCAAAAAACGCTTTTGGGAACAATGTTGCGCCATGTGTGGAGAGTCGAGATAGGCATCAATCGAAAGCTGAGTCTCCGGACTACATACGCTGCACTGCGTATTACGATAGACGTCGTAGGTTAATTACAGGCACCGTTCGTGCCTCGAAAATCGAGTACAAATTTTCGTCGTTTCCATAGGCTCCCATTGCTAAACCTTTAACCGCTGTGGGAACAAAATTCTTACGTGCCGTAGCGTGACCACTGCATTTGGCTCGTGTGGATTGTCTTCCAGAACACGTCTGTCGCCTGCGTTTTTCAATAATCGACCTGCAGCTTTTGTTATTCGCGAAAAACCCGCTCGTTCCATTGAAAACGCGCTAGCTTCGTGCCGGGGCCGCTTGGGGCGCTAGTTGGTACGTGTCCAGAAAAGCTGGATATGTTTGGCGCTCCATTCGGCGTATCTCACCAAAAAAGCATCAGGTATTTCGTCGACGCCTGGCGACTTCTTTATACCAAGATCAAGAAGCAAGGACAGTACACCTGCTTCGTTTACGTCGAGATCATCGATGGGTGGAATATCATTTAAAGCAGCTATGTGCGGTGTATTTTCCATCATCCCTCGTGAACACAGAGCAAAAGTACTTAAGTGCATTTGCAATTTTCAGTTTATCTTTCACTATGAAACCATCCACACAAATATCAGACACGTGAGTTTTCTTTGGCGATAAGTACCGCCAGAACTTATCCGGGGATGAGAGAAGAAAATTTTTTAAAACATTTTGATAATAGTCTTTCGCTTTCGAAATCCCAGTTTTTAGCTGTAGACGCAGGTTGGTTAGCTTTTCGGTGTTAGCCTTTGAGGGTCGTGCTTTATGTTTCTTTCTTACTTGCTTTAGTTTTCGCCCAAGTCATACGAGGTCTCTTGTCATCCACGGATTCGTTTCACATACAATTTTCCGCTTTATGGGCACAAAAGTGTCGATACAGTTGTGAACAATATTTTTTTAAAAAACACCCTAAATTGTCAACGGACACAACGTGAGATTCTGAAAGAGATGCAAATTCAGAAAATTTACTCTCTAAGGCATCAAGTATGTCGACATCACAAGCGCGCAAGAAGTCAGGAATCGAGTACTGGTTTTTAGAGGGTTTGAACCTGAAATTTAGCTCTAGTGTAAGGCATATCATTCTAAGATCCGAAATTCCCTGGAATATGTCGACACTCGGATTACGATTGAGGACTTGGTCGTTTACAAGAAAGAGATCTAATGTGCTTTGCGCGCGAGTCGGTTGTTTTACCAGTTGAATCAAAGCATGAAAAAGAACGATGTCAGTTAAAGGCTCAGCTGCCGCGCAAAGGGCACCGGGGAGATCAGTTGACCAGTCCACCGACGGGACGTTGAAATCACCAGCAAGCAAAACATTCTTGCCCTGTATGCCAGTTGTACACAAAAATTCATTCAGAGCGTCGAAGAATGCGTCACAATGTGGTGGGCGGTAAAAACCACCAATTATCAGATGGAAATCGTCCAAAAACACTTTCGCGATGACGCATTCAGTGCCGGCAATATCAGGTAACCTTAGTACTTGCAAACCGTCTTGAAACAACAAAGCGACTCCGCCTCCGCGGGAATCTCGATCTTTCCTGTATATTTTGTACCCTGGTGGTGTTATCTCGAAGTCCAGGATGCCAGAGTGCAACCAAGTTTCAGTTATTATCATTACATGTGGCTCATGCGCCATTGCAATGCTATGCAAGTCGGAAAGCTTGTTTACAATGCTGCGTGCGTTTAAATTAAGGCATCGGAAGCTTTTTTGAGTGCCCGAAGAAGTTCACTGTTTCTTCCTAGGTTTTTTGGTGGGTGCTAAAACGGGAATTATTTTCATTTCAGTAGCGTCCCAGGTACACATTTCTCCGTTTATAACGATTTTGTCATGCACAAGCCTCACTTTTTCGCCGCCCTTTCTGATATTCGCCGTGCTTTCCCATAGATGCCTTCTTATTTGCCTAGTTTCTGCAGAAACGTCTTCTGCAATCGAGATTTCTTTTCCTTTTAGGTTAGAGCAGTTTCTGAGCACTTTAATCTTTTCACAGTGGTCAATGAGTTTGAGCACAACTGGCCTATTTTTGTTTCGCTTCTTTTGTCCGATTCGGTGAATTCTTTCGACTGTTGACACCTTTATACCGAGCGTGTTCTCAAATATTTCGGAAACCACTGAATTTGTTAGCGATTGAAACGTTTCATCAGGACGTTCCGGTAAACCGAACACGAGAAGATTATTGCTCCTGCTCCGGTCCTCGAGGTCGATCAATTTACTTTGCATGGTATTTATGGTTGGCTCAAGATTAGAAATCTTGGCCGTAAGTTCTGTAAATGTTACTGTGGAATGTTCGACCTTGGATTCGATAGTGTCAAGTCTTGCCTGCATGGTTTTTTGACCATCAAGTATTTGACGCAATAGCTCCTCTGTGCTCGGCCCGGGGTTCGATTGTATGTCACCGCAAAGCATGAGCAATGAAAAAAATCTGATGATGAACGAGATACGCTTCTTGATCAGTGCTTGAAATTGCGAACATGGAGCCCATGTGCAACAAATAGTCGCGTAATGAGAACATTCACTCAGTTCATGTTCTGCGGTCCCTTAAATTTGTTGTCTATCATCATCATCATCATCATCATCATCATCATCATTGTCAGCCTGGTTACGCCCACTGCAGGGCAAAGGCCTCTCCTATACTACTCGAACTACCCCGGTCATGTACTGATTGTGGCCATGTTGTCCCTGCGAACTTCTTTATCTCATCCGCCAACCTAACTTTCTGCCGCCCCTTGCTACGCTTCCCTTCCCGTGGAATCCAGTCCGTCACCCTTAATGACCATCGGTTATCTTCCCTCCTTCTTACATGTCCTGCCCATTCCCATTTCTTTTTCTTGATTTCAACTAAGATGTCATTACCTCGCGTTTATTCCCTCACCCAATTCTTTTCTTATCCCTTAACGTCACACCCATCATTCTTCTTTCCATAGCTCGTTGCGTCGCCCTCAATTTAAGTAGAACCCTTTTCGTAAGCCTCCAGGTTTCTGCTCCGTACGTAAGTACTGGTAAGATGGCGCATCTGTCTAAGGCATCGCGTAAACATATGGATTTACATCGCAACCTCAGCGCTGATGGTAAGATGTGGTGGTGCCGCGTCTAGAGCCAGCGATAAAAAAAGTGATAAAATATTTTACTATAGCACCCAATCCCAAACCGAAATATTCTCTAGTTGCGACTTACAAATGCTATAATGCATAATTAACAAAGCAATAGATAGATAGATAGATAGATAGATAGATAGATAGATAGATAGATAGATAGATAGATAGATAGATAGATAGATAGATAGATAGATAGATAGATAGATAGATAGATAGATAGATAGATAGATAGATAGATAGATAGATAGATAGATAGATAGATAGATAGATAGATAGATAGATAGATAGATAGATAGATAGATAGATAGATAGATAGATAGATAGATAGATAGATAGATAGATAGATAGATAGATAGATAGATAGATAGATAGATAGATAGATAGATAGATAGATAGGGCAGGGAGGTGAGCAAATGGCAGTTTCTGGCTTCTTATTCTACTGAAGTATTGCTTCCAAATTACACATGCTACCAACCCAAACCTACCATACGGGGCAACATAGGGAACACACAGCATCAGGTAACAGGCACAACGGTGCTGGAACAAACCTGAAACTGCCAGAAGGTACTACTTGTCATTTAAGTGCCTACAGCGGACAAAGTCTGCGGCTGTAGTTTCGCAAATTTGTGACATTGTAGAGCATCGTCCTCGTGTACACCGAGGAACCAGTGAAGGCAGAAGCGGGACTCACATTTCTCAAAATGTAAATATGGGGTAATTAACTCGATTGGAGCAACGACTACGTCACGGTAGCATAACAGAACGTCGTTGACACCACTGGGCATCCTTTCGTAGTCGAAGGTGAGGTGTGGGAAACGGTAACTCAACACTATATTCACTAGCAGAGAAAGGTATCGGCAGGGAGGTGGTCGACAACATTGACACATGGTACGTCAGTCTGGGTGGCGAGAGAACATTTTCGTCAACGACAGAATGCGACGCCTCATCAGGATTGGCATTCATAAAAAAAAAGTTCTTACGCCACAACCCTTCGTACGAGCAGATATCATCCACTCGTGATATCAGACATGTTATCAGCAAAGGAGAACCTCCGATAGAAAACAGCACTTACGAACGAAATGCTTTGCGCACTCGGCCACAGTTCTGTTTTCGATTCACGAGAGATTGCTGATGTCCACTCATGTTGTAAAATAAGAAACTAAAAATCACAGACTCCGAGTCACTAACTACGCTAAGCAGCACCAATACCGTGCATCTGCTCGCATGACTTACCAGCCACAGTCAGACGTGCTTACAGAAGCTGTAAGACTGATCTTCTCTCAAAGGTTACTATAAACTGCTCAGTAACAGCTGCTACTTTGTGCCTCTATAAGCGGGAAAATGTGTCCGCCAAGTGGCGGTTAGGGTGGTGACATGGTGAAATGTAATGCGTCAGGAACAACCCAACTAATGGTGATATGATTTTATTTACGATGTCAAGGCGTTAAAGTGTGATGTTACGGTATGTTATTGGGACAACTGGTTTTCCAGCTCGTCTTGGAGCAGCGTATACATATATTTATAATGTATAAGAAACAACGTGAAAGCTAGTCATCCAAGTCTTTTCAAAAATAATTATGGGATACGAAACTTGTCAGTTTGTTACTACTATTCTGTTCGTTTTATTCAGGTTGCCTTAAATCCTCTGTGCCTCTGTGACAATCATCAATAAGGACAGCCCCCTCCCCCTCGTACACATACATACATACATACATACATACATACATACATACATACATACATACATACATACATACATACATACATACATACATACATACATACATACATACATACATACATACATACATACATACATACATACATACATACATACATACATACATACATACATACATACATACATACATACATACATACATACATACATACATACATACATACATACATACATACATACATACATACATACATACATACATACATACATACATACATACATACATACATACATACATAGTGACTTTAATGTTGCGTAAATTGTTTTGCTGTAGTACTGCAGATTTTCACAATCATTGTAAATGCATCTCGAATTCGAGACCGACCTTTTAAGACACTGCGAAAGCCAGAAGGAAGATGCACTGACACGTTGCACTACCTCCTTCCATGTGCACTGGCTTAAATTCTGCACGATACACCGTACACTTTCCCAACGATCAGTACGTTACATGTCTCAGAAAACTTTTCCCACCGACGCCAGTCACCACAAAAAAGAATCTGCCTGTCCGTGCAGTGCCACAAGCCACTCTCAGTTTTGGAAGCAACTGCATCGTACTGCTCCACGCGTGTAGTATGTAAAGCATTCTTTATACAATGACTTGAACATTGCCACTTTTATTAGCTAAGTTACGACGAATCGTCAAGCCGGTGCACGCTAAGCTGAACTGCTACAGTTTATAGGCGAAAACTAACATGAAGAAATTCCAAGCAATGTGCCAATATGGTCTAGTCACACATAGCACCAACAGTGCAACTAGTGTTCACAGCTTTGCGTATGTGGTATTCTCTCGCACTGTGTCATACAGCCAGCGACCTATAATATCAAGTCAAACGAAGTCTAAAGAAGAGAGCGCACGAGGAAGGCGCCAATTCGCGGTTTTACTTTAACGTGATTTAGCGTTCGCTACTGTCAGAAAGCATCACATGTAATAAGTACACCTTCGTTTAGGCGCACAATCTTCTCGCTTCTTCTTTTTAATTATGCGAGTGTGACCTCACGAAATAGTTGAGCGAATGGAAATGCTTTATGTTTTCCTTTTTTTTTTATTCACGCGTCTTAAATGTAAACGCACTGATGACCGTACATCTTGTGCGGACACTCGCATCTAATATGCGAGTGCCACGTCCCGTAATGCCTCCCCATTTCTCTGTCCACGATTCAATCGGTACCAAGTTTATACTGGAATTTCATACTCATATCACACCAAGCATACATTATATGAAAGAATGCTTCTTATAGTGGTCAGGCATGTGGGTTCAGTTTTCATGACGACAAGAGGATACAACAAACTACGTCAGGAATAGTTGTGGACGCTTAATGCTTGCAGCCTGTGTAATTCTAAAGATGAACATAAACGTCTGACGCGGAATAACTATATTCCCCGTTTCAACGACACTGCAGGACAGTGTTGTTCAAGACTTACAAGCAGGGGCTATACTTGTCAAAGCAGTGTGTGATTTTCTCGTGCGCTGTCGCCTGTGAATAGGGATGCGTAATGGGCATGGCGTTTTATTGATGATGACCTTCTCGTGTCAATGATAAATGATGGTCGTTCGTGTCAACTAAAATATTTTTGCTTCATTGGGGCATGGTGAGCTAGACATGCCTATGACGATTCGTGCGCTGGTGCTGCATTGCGCGTGATATGTATATATTTCTGACCTCGGGTTCTTTTTAGTATCGTGTTTTCTTTTTTTTTCTTTTTTAGTGAGTGCGAAATGCTTTAATTTCTTTTTCGTTTGTATTTTTCTCCCGTGCAAAGCTTTGTTTATTCAGCGGCGATGTCAGAATGGAACACTCTGTAGCAACGAAGCTAACGCCGTTTTCATTTTTCCACAGTTAGTAGATATCAACAAGCCCTGACTGATTCAAGTCCCTTGCGGCTCCAAAAACAACGAAGCACGAGTAGACGCCCATCATGGCGCTTAGTGACGTACGACAGCGGCGCCCCGTAGGGCTGGAATCGAACCCGCGCACCTCGGTTCGCGCCAAGCCGCAGTGCCCGCGCTTCGAGTCCTGGGCCTCGGCCATCGGACCGGCGGCGCCCGTCGGGCAGATAACGGACGCCGTCGCCTGTTCCGGGTCGGCGGCGGCGGTCGGGCGGCGCCCCTTTTGATGCTCGAACCGTGTCCTTCGTCGCCAGAGGCCTAATGACGACGGCTGGCTCCAGCGGGGCTCGGCGACAACGAGCTCGGCTCCACAATGCTGCCTCTGTGAGCGAGCCTCATTGATAAATTGTGTTTCGGTTTCGCGTCCTCTCTCCTCTCCTAGTTTCTCGGAATGATCCCCCCCCCCCCCCCACATGTCCCGCTAGCCCCGCTCCGTGCTCCGCGCCATACGCACCTCCGGACCGCCCGCCACCGCAACTTCCATCGCGGCGTCTCGGTGCCACTCTCCTCACCCTTCGCATTTAGCCGTTTTGATTCGACGCTGTCACTTGTTCTAGTTTTGGCTCGTCGACTCGCGTCACGCCGCGAGGCCTCAGACGACCCCACGCGTGTCCCGAGACAGGCTCTTCGGACGTGCCTAGCTCGCCTCCCCCGTTGGGAAAAAGAAAATAAATAAATAAATAAGAAAGGTCAACGGGATGTAGGATCCAATATAAGCCACCAGACAGGGGGTCATCGATTGCGATACAAAGTAATTTCTGCTGTTCCATTAGGTGAGACAGTGAAAGCACCTTTTAAAGGTCTAACCGTGCAGTGAAAGCTGTTTGCGAGCTCACTGTACTGACTTCGTTAACCGCCGCTCTCCAGTATACCGCCTAACATTTTTCTATCGGTATCGGTTTCCTGGTAGGAGAACTAGCTACAAAACCAGCTCTTGTTTTCGCCCAAGATTTCATCTCGGGTCCGCGACCCGTGGGACGTCGTGCAGGGGTGAACGATGTCGTCTTCGTCGTATAGCCGTCGTTGCCGGAGTTATCACAGTCTTCAGTCCACGTGACCGGAGTTGAGGAGGATTAGGGAGGAGGGAGAGGGGTGCGTAGGCCACATACAAATAGAAATTCCTTGGGGAGGGGGGGTGGGGGTGCGAGGAGGGAGGGACTCAATATCGCAGTTGCCAATTTTCGCAGATTATAATTTCTGCATTGTATTAGGTACGACTTTAGCGTCGGACTTAAAGAATACCGTACCTGATTACCCAGTGTTTTACTATTGCAGCATCAAGATGATACTTTATCTTGATTTATTTAATTTTTTTTCAAGGGAGGTGTGGAAGTGAGAACGCAAACGACTGTGATATAAAAAGTAGGGCCTGTACCCATGAAAATTTCTTGCGCCAAGATTGCCATAAGGGAAAATGTCAGCCAATCCTAACGCTGAGCATAATATTGGCGAATAAAGCCGGCCAATGGCAAAACGAAAGGCTTCGTTAATTCGGCCCCAGGGCCCTTATTCACAAAAAGATCTCACTCACGAATTGTTCGTAAGAACAATTTCCTGCCCATCCTGATGATGGGCTAATTATTAGGGAAGGCGGCTGGTCAATCGCAATCAAAGAGCACTTACGAACCAAAAACTTCATGAGAAAATTGCAGTTGATCCCGATGCTGCATATATTATTAGAGAAGGCAGCCAGGTAATGGCAACCAGCGCTTACAAATATAAATCTTTGTAATTTCAGCCCAAGGTCATTTGTTTTGTACTGTTCCTTTCCCGTCCTTCAGCTTAGGGTAGACAACCAAACACATTTCTGGTTAACATCCCTGTCTTAATTTCCCCTTTCTTTCGTCGTCGTCGTCATCCTCCTCCTCCTCCTAGGTTTGCAAGAAAAGTAACAAAAAATCCGAGGACACCTAATCACTTCTTATGGGTTGTAAATGCGAAATCATTAATCTCCAATTGAACGCCGCTGATCGCGGTCAAGCGAGCGCGTCGAGACGCTTGGGCAACGCTTCCTAGATAACGCAAGGGCTGTGCACTTCGATCCGTGACATCGTGATACCTTGCCGGACTGCCATAAAGCCCAACGGGTACGCTGCCGAGTAAGCCCAAGGCCTCCTATAGATAGCAGACCTTAGACTGAAATTTAGACGGAAATACTACTTATATCGAAATGTCCACTGCCAAGCGCGGCGTGACGAAAGCGGTGATGTCAAAATCATCGCGGCTTACTCGAGAGCATTCCCATTAGATTCTATGGCAGTCACGCAAGGTATTATGACGTCATGGATTAAAGTGCACAGGCCATGTGCTATCTAGGAGGCGTTCGTGAGCCCCAGTGATTTTGACGTCATCGCTTTCGTCACGCCGGCTTGGCAATGAAAATTTCGGTCCACATTTTTTTCGGCCAATGAAAATTTCGGTCACGCAACACCTGACGCGCCAGCGTTGCTACAGGTGTACCATATCGCCCGCTATGCTCCGTCGTGGCGCGCACGTGACATGGCGTCGCAGCCAATGGGTATTTAGATGCCGTTTCGCTGCTGAAACCGCCGTGTTTTTCGGTCAATGGGTCAGTCGATGCTTTCGCATCAAAGCTATTGCCTACACTTGCCGAAGCACATTTTGCTCCATGACCACATTATGCACCATACCGTATAGTGCAACCCCGTATACTGTTGCAGCCTATAGGACGTGCGTTTCTTATTTTAGATCATGGAAGCAAAGCAGGAAGTGAGTAAAGCAAGAAGCCAATTCCAAGGAGTAGTTTCAGTTCTCTTAATTAATTAATGACTTTCGCAGCAAGCCGCGATGTCGCTCGCAGATTGAGCAACAAGGAT
Source organism: Dermacentor albipictus (assembly GCF_038994185.2). NCBI lineage: Eukaryota > Metazoa > Arthropoda > Arachnida > Ixodida > Ixodidae > Dermacentor > Dermacentor albipictus. The sequence continues at coordinate 222,476,326 of NC_091821.1, read as the reverse complement.
GCGCTCGCTGAAGTTCGAGACTCGGAGTTCCCGAGACGCCGGTGATGTTTCGTGTATATATATCGCGTGCCTTTGAGCACCGCCGAGACCGTATCTCGTGATGGGCTCCCTTCCTCTGCTCTGCACACCTGCGTCGGAACGAAGAAGCTCGATTTCGTAACGCGCCGGGCCGGGCGCAGACGGCACGGCTGTGTGCCGGTGCTCATTTGTCAAAGCCCCCGGCGTAGAGCACCAACCGGCATCCGGAGGCTGACGTTTCTTCTTAGGGCGCCTTTCACTCACCGCCGGGAACACGAAACTGATGCAGGCAAAACACGGGAGACCACTGCGAAAAAGAAAGAAGAGCGGCACGGCGCTGGCAGGCGCGGCAAAGGAAGAGAGCAACACGGGTTCCGAGGCAGCGTTACGAGACCTCGTCGTCGCGATAGGCTATCCGGTGCAAATGCAAACCAAATGTTTCTGGAGCAGCAGCCTGCTATCGGGCGTCCTCATCCGGACGCCGCAGCCAACGACTATTCCTCACGTCGCCATCGCGCCCCGTGTCCGCGCAACTCGCGATAAGAATTTCCCGGGAGCCTCGGGAGTCGCGACGGAGGAGGACAGGGGCGGCTCCCAGGAGGCCGCGCTCCAAATACTACTACGCCCCGGGAGCATCTGTGTATCGCACACTCTTAATGATTTGTGGATCTGCCCTGGGCCCGGGCTACGGGATGTCACTGAGGCGGCGGGGTCGCTGCGAGACTCCTTGGGCCCAGATTATCGCGCGCGATCATCTGACGTCTGTCATTAGGCGTCGCGAGGGCGCGCGCGCCGCCGTGTCTGCGTAAGCGACGAGGCGGCCTGCCGGGGCCCGTGGCGGCGCCCCAAGGCTCATTAGCCCGAAGTCCGTTTCCCGGGAAGAAGAAGAAAAAGGCAGCAAGGGTGCTCTTTGTGCCTCGCCGGGGCGCACAAGGGGAGCCGTTCTTGTTCCCGACGCAAATTGAGGCCTAATTTGTGTCCCGGAGGCAAGAAAGAGCGCCCAGCTCGCCAACTGACGTCTGAGATTTCTCGGTGACGCATTAGCGGGCGCATTACGGGGCGCATCTATGTAAACCTGCGACCGCCGAGAAGAAGGGGATAAGCGTCGTCTGCGCGGGGAGAAACGAGATCCGCAAAGTTACCCCGCGTGCTTTCTTCTCCCATCTCGAGCGAGCGTCGCGAGAACATCTCGTTCCGCGGCCCTTCTAAGGAGCTGCGCTGACTTCCCTGCTGCCGGCGTTGAGAGACAAAAAAGTGTCTCCGCGCCGGGCGCCACAGCCACCTGAGCCTCACACCAGCTGTGAACTGTGGATGGGCATCACCTCTGCAGTCGCCTCGTAATGCGGCGTAGACACTTGAATGAGCCAGCGAATGAGTAGATTGCTTAGTTGCTTGGAGTTTGCTGCCTGTTCTGGACGTGCTCAAATGACGGAGAGACAGGCGTGAAACGTTATGATGCTGCTGGCCTGGCGTTTCATCCTTCTGTCGCACGCGAAGAAATCGCAGTTCTTGCTGTTATGCCACAAGGTTACTGATCACAAAGCTCACACCATACCACTTACGATGAGCTATTCTTCGTGCTGTGGTTTTACACTATATGCCGTACAGAGGGCTCTGGCAAAACATTATCTTGTTACCATGGCACGGGTAAACTTACTTAAATAATGTAATGAATATATTAAATTAATAAGCAAAATAAGCTACCTCCACTATTGACAGTTTGAACATAAGCTCTTTCGGGAAAGGTAATCGTCCTTCAGTCAATAGTTGCACCTTGGCGATTTCGTCATCGGCTCAGTCCATCACTACGAAGCCTTGCTATACAAGTTCGCTGCGGTATGCGACACAAACAGAAATGAGCTACGAAGTCGAAATTTATTTGTAACGTGGAGCCATAAGCAGCCAGGAAATGGCGGGAAAGCTTTGGAAAACGCGCGCTTCTCCAGAGCGAATGTAATTCCTCCAGTGAAGCATATACGCAACACGAAAATAAGGACCAGTTGAAGCGAAGTTGAAGTTGAAAGTGGACCCCGCGGTAAATGAGGCAAATAATGGGCGCCTTCACAAGAACCGAAAAACAACTCTCTCGAAAAGCTGCAATAGCGAAGTTTTTTTTTTATTGAAATGAAAATAAAACAAAGAGACGTAGTCACCTTATAATGGTGACGGCTACCCCTTTTCTCATAGCGGAAACAATATAAAAAATATATGTAAGAAAACGGAAAAAAAATCACGTCATACGGTCAGAAATCCACAGCACAGTCCTATACGCCCATGAACATAACAATGTAAAAGTCAAATGCAATTTGCACCACACTGAGTTCGTAAACAAAGTCACAAACACACACAAACGGCCGCGATGTAGACTGCGATGAACATATAAACAGATGAGTAATTACACACTGTTAAAATAATTCACGCACAAAACAAAAATGTATAACACTTAATATACAAGCACTAATAATTACAAATAATAGAATAACTTTATAGTGACATCATGTGATTATTCAGTGCAATACCCAGTATTTGTTAAGGATGCCTGTGTCTTCATAAAAATGTTCAAGTGCGTTCAATGCTTTTCGCTGTGCTATTTTCGATGGTCATGGGCCCAGCAATTTTGCGAGTGAGAAAGGCCGGTGAGGATCAATGGAGTGTAGCTCTTGTTCTATAGCTGCCGTCTTCGCATCTCGTATATGGGGCATTCGAGGAGTAGATGGCGAACATCCTCATCGTCGTGGCCACAGGAGCAAGCCGGTGAAGGAGCCCGTTTGATGCAATGTAGGAAATGTTTGGTGTAGGCTGTGCCAAGACGCAGTCGATCAATTGGTGTCTCGGTACTTTTCGAAAGTTCTACATCCAGCTGGTATTTGAGTTGAGTGTCCACTTCGTAAAGAATTGATTCCTTAGTACTTTCATTAAACCAGGTTGAAGTACACAAGCCCTTCTTTAGTACTCTCAATATCCGTTTTGTGTCCATTGGTGATAAAAGGATGAGTTGAATTTATGCATCTTTATGGGCCGATTTTGCCAATGAGTCCGCTAGTTCGTTGCCTGATATATAACAGCATGGCCCGGGACCTACTGTAATATCACTTCGTGTTTCCTTTCATTAGCCTGAGTTAAACTGTTCAGTACTGCGTATGTTATTCGTGCGTGTGGTTGGCTGTCATCAATATTTTCAAGACATGCTAAAGCCGATGGGAGTGCGTGCAAATTATCCACTCTGTTGGCATCTCATATCTTTTGATAAAATGAGTGGCTTGGAGAATTGCCACAAATTTCGCTATTGTTGCTGACGATGTGTGTCGTAGTCGGCAAGCGTACTCTGCCTCTAAATATGGTTTAACATAAGCTGCAGTCGCACTTCCTTTGACTACAGAACCGTCTGTGTGTATACGTGAATAGATTCCTGGTACTTGTCAAATAGGTGATGTAACGCTAATTGTTTTGCTGCTAATGTGGAAACGTCGCTTTTGTTTTTAAGCCCTTCTATTAACGTTTCGAGTTTCGGCGCTAGCAGAAGCCATGGTGGGTAGCAGAGGTCTGAGTGCCAAAAAAATGATCGTGGGAGTCGTGATTTATGCTCTTGAAACAAGGCGTATATATGTGCACCCGGACGGTTCTCTACCAGAGAGAGAAGGGGGTGTGCAGAATGCTAAGTAGAGATTCTGAAGAGATGTCGGCATGTTTTCAGGCTGCGAATCACCGTGAAAAGCGCTTCCCGCGCTTCTGCAATAGTGAGGTGACTGGACGTAGCTTGCGGGACTCCTAGACACACTCGTTAACTCCGAGCCTGCAATAGCTGCATCCGATGGAGGGACGTCGCAGATAATTTGTGCAATATAGGGGCGGAGTAAGCAATTCTCTGACGCACAAGTGCTGAGTGGACGTGAAGCAGGGATGCAGTTGTTCCACCCCACTTCGTGCCTGCGATTCTGCGGAGAACATGCATAACAACTAATTTGGTACTCCAGGGCGGTCAAATGATGAGTCCATCGAAGCTAGTTGTCTAAAATCACGCCGAGAAAACGATGTTTCCGAACGAGCTCGATCTCAAGGCCATCTGTTGAAAGGCCGAAATTTCTAACTTTTTTTTCTTGTGAAAGACTGAACCGCTGATTTGGCATAAGATATCTTCATGCCCCGTTCTCTTAAATAATCACCTATTGCGTTCAAAGCTTCCTGCAGCCGATGCTTGACAACTTCTAGAGACTTGTTCGATGTCCATATGCAAATGTCACAAGCGTACATAGACATGTTTATGTCTGCTGGAATTACTGCTGGTAAACCTGCTATTGCTGCATTGAAGAGAAGTGGACTTAATACACTTCCGGGCGGAACTCTTTTGTTTATGCTGTATACGTCGCTTTGGCCGTCATTTGTATTTATATATATATATATTTCTGTCTTTCAAGAAGTTAGCGATCTATTCGAGAACTTGGCCATGGATTCCGAGAGTTGAGAGTCCAAGCAGAACGTGAAGGTGACTGACTGAGTCAAAGGCCTTCTAAATATCAATAAACACAGCAACAGCAATGTTCCCACAGCTAATCTCCTGGTCAACAAACGCTACCAAGTCAAAGATGCAGTCTATTGTACATCTGTGTTTTCTGAAGCCAGCCATTTGATCTGGTAGACAACCGCTGGATTCTATCCACCATTGCGGTCTAATATCGATCACTTTTTCCATCCCCTCTGAAACACAGCTCGTCAAACTAACAGTACCGATGGAGTCAAGAGACAGTGGCGTTTTGCCAGGTTTTAGCAATGGGACTACGTTAGCGATCCTCCAACTCATAGGAGCATGTGCTTCCTCCCACATCTTGTTGAATACATGTAGGGGAGTGGACGTGCCTGTTGCGCCAAGGTTTTTCAAGGTACAATAAGAAATGTTGTCAGGACCAGTAGCTGTTTTTTGGCGTGTCTTCGAGAGAGCGTGCTGCAGTTCTTTTAGAGAGAACAGAATATACAACTGGGTATGAGGTAAATTGCAAGCATTTTCAATCTGTTGCTGCACCGAAAAGATAGATTGATCTTGAATTGATACAGGATTTGTGAAATTTACCAGTGTTGCGCAGAACGTGTTTGCAATTTCGCGTTCAGATACGCCAAGAGCTGTAGCAAGGCTTTGGAAGGGACTACATTGTGATACCGGATGGCCAAGGGCGTTTATGAATCTCCGAAGTTTCGGCAAGGGAGTGAAGGGGGTAAGTGACGTACAGAACTCACGCCACCACTGCTGTCCCAGTTTTTGCATGTCCCGATTAGATTTTCTGTGTGCAGCTTCACTTTCTTGATAATCTTCAAGCCGTCCAGAACGACGAAACCGACGCTCTGCTCTCCGTCTAACAGCTCGAAGTAGTTCATAGTCTGCGTCGACACTGTTTTGTCCCTCCGGAACAGTTGTGTATCGCGTAGCCCTGGAGTAATTACTTAGTACCGATGACATGAACCTGTCCAGGTCATTTACTTGGTTCAGTGCTGCAGAATTATATTCTCGAGCGAGTGAGACAACTTTATTTCGAACCAGAACGATTTGCGTCCGGCGAGTTAGTGGGCTGGGGCACCCACCGATGTTACGGCCAAGAGTTCTTGCCTCTTGACGGCTTCCTTGGCCCGCTGCACTGCCCGGAGTTGGTCTTCTAGGTTTGAGCTGAGTAGCGCGGCCTGCCATCGCGCGCGGAGGCTGTCGATGGAGGCTGCGCTCGCATTGTCCTGTATTAGTTCCTGACATTCCCATAGCATGTGTTGTAGCGTGGCTCTGGTGCCACATACTTTGCATCTATCTGTTGTGCATATTTCTGAAATAGTTGCCAATTAGTATAGCTACTCTGAGAGATTCTTGCCGGATGGATAAGGGGATGCGCTATGAGAATTGGGTAGTGGTCACTACCCCGTGTCTCATAATATGTGTACCATGTAATACCGCGCGTAAAGTCAGGGGAGGCTGTAGTCAGATGAAGACAACTAGCGTAACTGTAGCTTCTTAAAAAGGTAATCTGTCCATCATTGAGCACAACAAGGCCGCATGAATCTGTAGCTTTTTCTAAAGACCTGCCTCTAGAATTAGTGTGGCTACTGCCCCAGGTAATGTTATGTGCATTGAAGTCCCCGCAGAATAGGACTGGTCCTTGAGTCCTTTGAAAGAAATGCATGAAAGTTGACTCAGTAATGCGCGATGCTGGTTGCATGTAAACGCAAACAATGGTCACTAGCAGCTTTTTAAACTGAACTTTACAGGCAAAGAACTCAGGCACATCAGAGTCCGAGAAGAAGAGAAGACAGGAAGGTAGATCACACCTGACGCATAACATAGTTCGGCTAGGATTCGGAGTTCGCGAAGATGAGCATATTACGTAGTTCGAAAGACGAAAATTATGGTCTACACCGGCTTCGTTAAGACACACAACGGGGAACCTGTACTGCAAGTTAAATTTTGATCACTTGTTTATGAACTTTAAAGAGCTTTTTGTTATAATGTACGCGCCGCTTATAGGAAGAATGTCATTTAGCTTTACAGTCGATTTACTCTGAACTGGTACTCTATGCAGGCGATATTATATGATATATCGACTGCAAATACGCACGAAAACGTCTCAGTATATAGTTATAGCTAACACTCAGCTAGAAAACATACACAGGTGGGTCATGGCCAATGTTGAGGTCAACTTTGATTTTCCTACTCTAATACGTGCGCAAGGTGGTAATGCTGTGGTTATACAACCGCTGAACCGATTTGATGAGTTAAATGAGCAAAAAAAATATAGCGAGAGAGGCACGGAGGATAGAGTAGAGAAGATAACCATATTTACATACATGTAACATAAGGACTAAGTAAAGGTTATCCACAGTTCTCTTGTGGCGTGACTTCCTTAAGAGGGCCTGTCATACACCCCCGCACACCAGCACTATTAGGTCACGTATATAGACCAGTCAGGTGGCGAGGCCCGACTGCTCGAGAAAGTCACACAGAGTTTTGTGACCTGCCTCTGGCGCGTGAGGGGCACCGCGTGACCGTAATAGCGCCTCGGCGCTGCCCTGGCGCAGCGCATGCGCACCGTATAGCGAGCAGCTCGATAGTTCCTCCCGCCAAGCCTCGAAAGCACGGCACAGAAAGAGCAAGTTTTCGAGGATCTCCACTTCACCACGTGCGTTTATTGCTGTCGTCTGTAGCGACTGTCCGTCGCAACAGCGAGGCGGGGCCTGCGCGCTTGCTTCCTCACGCACCCGACTCGCAACCGAAGCAACCTCGCCCGTTGCTGCCGCGAAATATTGCTTGCAGTGATCGCAGGGAGCTTCTACACGCCCCCCCCCCCCCCCACACACACACACACACACCATACCTGGGTCGAGATTCCGTTGTTGGAGGTGGCGTCGGATGGCGAGACGCATGTCTTCGCTGTTCAGAGGAACGTCGGCGAGCAGTGTGGTGGACGCTGGACTGGGACCCAGCCACTGTCCTCTCACTGTCTATGCCGAGTATCATGCTGAGGCCCCAGAGCTTCGCTGTCGTCAACGACCCCTGGTGCGTCGCTAGTTCATGTTCGTAGCACTTGAGCACTATTACGGGCCCAAATTGTTTACTGTCACCATGGACAGTCGCCTAAAGTTTGTTCGGCGCGTGCCAAATCGTACAAAGGTAAAGTCTTTTAATACCTCCAAGGTATAGTTTTGTTGTTAATCTGCTCTGCTTTTTGGTTAATGCTCATTCTAACTACTGCACAAGTAGCCACTAGCCGAACTACATAGAAGAGTCGCTTATTACCAACATTCACGACTCAGAAAAGAAGCTTATGCACATTATATTCAAAAGCGTGCCGAAATGCGGCGCGAACAACCTGTTTTCTGCGCTTTAAATGCTCACTGCCTCATTTCTTCCTCTAGTGCAATTCAGTGTTCACTACACCATAGATTTCTTCTCACTAGAGAGAGAGAGCAAATGATAAAGGAAAGGTAGGGCACTACCCTTCCTACTAACTAACTACTTGTGGTAGTCAGGCATTGCGGTTCTTCGGTATATAATTTGGAATTACTTAATAATATTAATCTGCGCCTTCTCACTGTATCTTTTTAAAAAGCTAAGTTAGTTGCTATTGACACTTACGTGTCACAGTTCGTCGTTGCCTTACTTTAATCTTTGTGATGCGCCATCTTGTTTTTTCCTCTGTCTTTTCCTACTTCATATCCCAAATTTTCTTGCTTTGTCCCCCTTGTGGGGGCCAATTGCCAACCTACCTCCTTCCCTTCATATTATATTTGTACACATGTTATCGAACATAATAATAATAATAATAATAATATTAATAATAATAATAATACCCGCCGTGGTTGCTCAGTGGCGATGGTGTTGGGCTGCTGAGCACGAGGTCGCGGGATCGAATCCCGGCCACGGCGGCCGCATTTCGATGGGGGCGAAATGCGAAAACACCCGTGTACTTAGATTTAGGTGCACGTTAAAGAACCCCAGGTGGTCGAAATTTCCGGAGTCCTCCACTACGGCGTGCCTCATAATCAGAAAGTGGTTTTGGCACATAAAGCCCCATAATTTAAAATAATAATAATGTTTGAGTTCGCACTGGTATGGCGCAAAATTTTCTTTTTTTTTTCCCAAGTTGGCGCGACAGGTGAAGAAAAGTAGCAGCGATGTTTGTTTTCATCCTATGGCAACTTTATGATAACCAAGTGAAGGCTGCTAATCAAAGGCATACCAAACGAACTTTACGCTCATGAGAAAAACTTTTATGTCATAAGAAAGCAAATAACCTCCTCTGCCAAGCCATATCATCGATAAACTGTGTTCACCAGGAACGTTATGCTTCGCGGGGAACAAACCCGTTAATAACATGCCATGATCGCTTTATCTTTGTTTTTGTTTTTTTCGCGTGCTTTTCTTTCAACGCTCTCGCGCCAGTTTCTTGGGCGTGCGGAGCGAATGAAACGACCAGTTAATCCGCCAGCGTATCTAACTGCGCGGTCGAAAGAGCGTCGGGCTCGGCACCTGATACGCGTTGGGGTCTCCTCATGCGCAATCTGGGTGACCGCATATTCGTGCGGCCATCGCTCAGCTGCAGCAACAATGGGACACGGGGTGGAGGCGGTGACAATCCAGCCCGGTGACATCACGGCGCCCGTCATCCCCACAGTGTATACACGAGCGGGGCAGCGCACCACACACCGCCACTCAAGCGATGCTCGCTGGCGCCGGGGTGGCCCGCGCCCCGCCGGGGTAATCGGACAGAAAATCGCTGCAGAGCCGCGCAAGGAGCTGTGAACATTCAACTGTATCATCACGGCCCTGAATTGATGCCGCTCTCTTTTCTGGGAGGGTGAGGATCCTCGCACGCCGGGCTCCCGTACGCGCGAGGTTTGTCTGTGCGTAAGCAATGAAGATGAATGGCGGACAAGCGCCAAGGCGCAGCCGGGTGCGCGCACCCGGTAGCTCTCAGGAATGCGGCGAAGGCGACTGGCTGCTGCTGCTGCTGCTGCCGCCTTTTACTCGTGTAGCGGAACGTTGCTTTGCCACTGCGGCGAATCATGCAACGCCCAGCCCGCACGCGCACAGCGCAGGCGCCTTGCGTGCACGCAGGGCGCGTCTCGCGTCCTCATGGCAACGAGCCGTACCCCCCTCCCCCACTTTAACGGTAGCGTGAGTGCGTTCAGGGCCGCGAGGGCTTGCACAGTGCGACCACGTGTGCCACGGCTGCGTCCAGTTCGCGTCACTGGCTTCAATTTGTCTGGAGTGTAAGTTTTATACTGAGGTGGCCCCTTCGTGTGATTGGGATTCATTTAAATGCAAATCACGTTGCAGGCTGTGCAACTGCATGACTGCAGACAGACCGAAAATATAGTACCTGCACAGTGACTGCCTGGAAACACTGCCAGCTGTGCGTCAGCAAAGAGTTTTCTTCCACTTTGTTTCCGTAGATGGTTCCAGGTTTATCGTAACGTATACGGAACGATTAAGCATGAGGGAACAGCAAGGGGTACCTTCAAACGGATTGATGTATCACTTGTTGTGACTACATAACATGAATGGACCGTCCGGCCTTTTCCATTTGCTGCCCGCACCTGCGCCGCCTTTGGAATGTCGAACTTACCACGCGGGGCTGCGGGCTGCTTCGTGGAGCTGTATGAATTGTTTAAAAGCGAAAATCACGAAACAACCATGAAGCGGCTGGCGAAATCGAAGCGCCCGCTGTCTGCCATGCTTCACCACGGGGCGCCAATAGGTGAAATTGCCGGAGGGATCCCTCTATTTTTCTTCTGCGTACCTCATGCAGTTTGTTTCGGTACAATGCGTTTGCGACTCAAGCATTCATCGACACAACGCTTTTACCGCAGCGTCGCGATAAGCGAGCGTCGGCAATTTGAGGCCAGAGGCCATCTGAGCCCAGAGTCGACCATGCAGCAGGAAGGCGGCAGCAGAAAACGAGGGACGGCGAGCGGGTGGCGAACGCTGGTGCGCACAAGCGCAATTAGCAACGAACTAATTAAAGAAGCAAATGAGACTCGTCGCGGGTCATGATATATTCAATTAAGCGGGCCCCACTGTCCTTCCGCCCCAGCAGTCTCGCGGCAGCAGCCACGCACGCTCGCCATCTTGGTGGCTCTCGCTCGCTCGCCTGCTGCTCGCCGCATTACGCGCGGAGGGGGTCTGGGCGCGCGACTCTGCAATGAGCGGAGGACCCTAACGGCGTCACCGCGGTCGTCGGCGTCGCATCTAGCGCTTTAACACCGCGCTCTACATAATTGAACGGCCCCTCGGCTGGCTGGCTCCGCAGCCTTGTTTGTTTTAGCGGCAGGGCCTGCTTGCTCCCGTGTCTTCCCCGTTCCTCCCCCTTCGCACCCCGCCGCTCGTCGGCTCCCGGAGTTCACGCGTGAAACGAGCTGAGGTATTTTCGAAACAAAGTTGGTTGTCGGAGCAGTTTAGAAAGAACAATCTGGTAGCCGGCCGCAGCTTCGTGTTTTGTTCTCCCGTGGCCGTTCTACGCACCGACGGCCGCGCCTGCGCTTGTTGCTACTGTTTGTAATTCTCTCGTTACAGTTGGCTTTCTCTCCTCTTTGCCGGGTCCTCCCGAGGCGACGGCGGGGACTGCGCGGCTGGTTGTCTCGTGGCAGTTGAACTTGCCGCGTGATGTATGGCCGGCTCGGGAAAGGAAGCATGTTTGGGATGCCTGTCTCGTTCTCGCCGCTGTCGAGGGAGCGCGCTCGTCGAGCGAGGGGGAGGCGCGATGACGACAGTCGGGACGCTGCCGCGCTTCTTCTCGGCGTGCTTTGCTTCTTTGCCGGGCGCTTCTCGCGGAGGGCGCTGCGCGCGATTCGATCTCGCACGCGTTCGTTCGAGATGCCTTGGCCGCCGCTCATTGGCCCCGTTAGATGGCTCCGTTGTCATACCTTGCTTCCTGCCCTTTTCCTTCTTCCTTCCTTTTTTTTTTTTTTTTGCTTTTGGCGCACGCAACTCTCGCTCTTGTGCCATAATATAGGCAGACTGCGGGAAGAGCGTTTGGAGTGGTAGAATGCGCAGTCTGCCAAAAATGATGTGTTATCACTGCAGCGTCGACTAGGACATTAACAGGTGAACGACTATGTCGCATATCACCGTGGCACATTATAATATAGCCTTCAGCGCGCCATGTCACTCCTTCGGTGGCCTAGAAATCTCGTAAACAATGCGATTAGTCGCCTCCCATTTCGATCGCACTTTCTGTTCGACAGCATCCAGACTGGCTTCTATAGCTAAGGTGTTCACTAGAGTTGAAGTTTCTTCTTCTTTTTCTTTTTTCTCCTCGTTTATTGCGCGCTGGTATTTGGCGATCTAAAGGCTTCATTTTGTCCGACAAATTTTGTTGGAACTGCTACAAATACCATTCTTTCATTTCCCCTTGTTCCCGTCGCTCGCCAGTAAGCCCCCCTCCTTTTTTTTCTCAGGTACTATGTGATAAATAAATAATGAAGCTTCTTTGCCGTAGGTACGTTCTGTGTATTCTCTTGCCACTGGCATCGCTTGTATTCTTTAACCCACCGAGGTAGTAAAATGGCCATGGGAATTGCGCTGCTGAGCATGACGACCCGGGTTCAATCCCATCCGCGGCGACCGCATTGCGTCGGGGCGGAATGCAAAGACGCTCGTGTGTCGGTCCACTGCGTGCACGTTCAAGAACCGCAGGTGGTCGAAGATATTGCGGATCCCTCCACTACGGCGTCCCTAATAACCCTCTGTGCAGTTACGAGATATTAAGCATCCCAATATATATATATATATATATATATATATATATATATATATATATATATATATATATATATATATATATATATATATATATATATATATATATATATATATATATATATCAACTCGGCGTTGGTTTATGGGTTACGGGCAAGCAGCAGAGTGTAGCGTCAGCCCATCGTTGTAACGAGCGCTCATGAGGTCAGACACGTAATTGTCCAGGCGAAAAATGCTTTGCTGCACCATCGCCCGACTTGCTGAGCGATACAATTCTGGACTCGCAATCGTAGGTCCTGAAGTCAAATCCTGCCAAGACACTGTGACTTCTTTCTTTGTTTCTTTAAAAAAAATGCTGGAAATTATATTCTGGGATTCCAGCGATGGACACCGGCGGACTTCGAAACTGCTAAAATGGGAATGAGTCCGTAACAGCTGCCGCTGTAAGATATGCTTGCGAATCTTGCGCAGAAGCTTTCCCATGTCGAATGGCTCCGCGTGGCCAGAATTTTTTCTCTCAACACTCTGGTCATGCGTCTCTGCGCGTCCCCTTACCAGGTTAAATGCCCCATTTCGTTTGCATCAAGAATGATATCAACGAAGTCGGTATTTGGCGTACGTAAAACTAGGCTTTTTCGTGGCAAGACAAGTGCAGATTTCTTGGTTTCGAAAGCCTTCATAACAGCATTGGCTATACTTGTAGCCCAATGGGCAATGCCTGCTCTTACGCATTCAAGAAATGCATCTGCTATAGGAAGCGGAAAGCGTGGAGAAAATCAAAACTGCCCAAAACCAGAATGTACCATAATATATCACGCAGGGGACAGTATTCCAGTTAACTAACGATCCTGCCAGATTATCTAGATTATATATCGTCTTTCCGATGGTGAGCAACTGGACAAATTTATTCCATCGGTAACTGTGCAAATAATAGGGCATATAGATATATATATAGGCATATAGGCATAAGGAGTCAGGTAGCGCACGAACAGTTCATCTTTCTATGTCTTTTTTTTTCTGCCAAAACTAGATGCATTTGTGAAAGTTTTAAGCTAGCACATGAAGCACGCGTTACCAAAGCGTCACACAAGCTTCTAAAGATACTTTTATGTAAGGCGAAGCAACGAATTTCTTTTGCAACTACATACACAGACGTTTCACCCTGGCAAGGCTTTACGCGTCAGCGAAATTGCGACTGAGAAATCTAACCTGGCTTGCGTCCTAATTCTGTGTGGATAAGGTGTTCGACTGGCCGGTGTGTTAAAAACAGCCGAATGGAAAATTTTCGTCCGGCAAAACTCACTAGTAACATGCAGTGAATATTGAGGAAAACGGAAACCGCGGAATCTAAAGAAAGTAATAAACACGTTGTAAGAAGCAATAAATGAAGAATGATTTCGTGACCGCCCCTTCATTTCGTCCGCTTCTGCGCCCTCGTCAGCGCTTTGTGATTATGAACAGCCCTGAAAATAGAGTCAAACCAAGTCTGCACGGCTGTGCGCCTTGTTTGCTAGGGCCCTCGGATGAAGAACTTTCCCCGGCAGAAAGAGGGCTCTTTGTTCAGACGGCAGAGAAATTAGCCGACGATCATCAGCGCTCGCATGACATTCTGCCGGGGCAAGGAGTGTCGGGTAGGAGAGAACGGGAGAAGGAGCAAGAAAAACCAGAAGGCAGGAAGGGGCGAGCTATTCTGAGGCGCAAAGAAGCTTCAGAACTCTTTCAAGCATTCCTATACAGAGTGGATCAGACACATGCCATTATAATGTTATAAAGAACGACAGAGTACTTGAAAAAAAAAGGGTGAAAGAAGAAGAAGATGCAGGTGTCTGCATAATGAATCCTTACCAACTAGCTCAGCTTTCTGTCGTTCGAAGAGTATTTTACACGGGCGAACAAGAATTAAGTACAAACGTTGTTGTGGTTTTTACTGGCACTCGCTGAAACGAGCGGCCTTAAAGCAGGGGGGCTGGAAATTACTGTGTACAATAGATATGCTCCATCCCATTCTGTGGGATCAGCGCCGATACCGCAATTAACTATGAGTGCATTTTTTTTTTTCGAGTGCACTTGTTTGCCTTGCAGCTAGTAGTTGTGTCGGTGTGGGATAGCGAACGTTCAATTCTGTCGATTAATTCAGGGTTCCACGCTTTAACACTTGGCTATTTAGCCATGCACGGCGCTATGTATGTGCATCCAAATCTATATCGGCGTGTAATCAGCTACGTGTTCACGTCTATGGAGAAACGCGTCTCCAACACAATTTCTAAATAAAGTGGTGCATGCATGTGTTAACGCGGGCGTAAAAGGGAAGGCAATGAAGGGAGGACAACCACAAGTGGGTCACCTTAGGCAACTACTATGTACCTTAAGCAGGGTAAAGATGGTTAAGCGATAAAAGTAAAGAAACCTGAGAGAACTATGATGGTGCTGCTTCATCCGGACGTACACATCGTGACTATACGGTCATTCACTGAGGTCTGTGGACTTAGAAATTCAGGACAGGTACTTGCCACCTGACGCGCTTAAGACGCATGTGACCATGGTTCGAGGAACTTTCTCCCCAAAAATCCTCTTACATGCAAATCGTTTAACCTGTTAAAGGAGTGTAGGCTTTATCTACAGGCTTATATTGTAACAAAGAAAGGCGCGTCGGTAAGAATGAATTTTCTTTTCATGGTTACAAATAAACAGATGCACAGCCTCATCCACCAGTTCTTTCTTCTCTTTCTCTCTTTGAGTGAAACGCTGAGCATTCCATCTTGCACGCAGCAGGCGCGCTGCTAGTGAACAATAGCAAAAAAATAAATTGTGCAAGCGATGCTTTTTTCGCCCTTGTGAAATGGGGGAAAGGGCAGAAGGATAAAGAGACAGGAAACGAAGATATCAAAAGGCGGCCATGAAGCGTCATGAAGTACCCGACAGATATTAGTCTCTCACGCTGTCCCGATGCTTTCAGGAAACACACCAGTGATTTTAAAGCAATTTTGGCTAACGTCAGCTGGGACTGGGTGTCCAAGGGTTCACGGTTTTTCAGAAGAGACGGCCAACGCAATTGCATGTAACTACATGAGACAGTAGCACAACACGTGACTTTATAAGCAGATACGAGATTTGTTAGAAAAGTATCCGACCTTTTTTTTTTTTTTTGCAAAGACCTGATGGATATGAAACAAGGGCGCTTGCATCAGCCGACCTTGAACGTTCGAGCACATGCGCGAATTTTTTCCCTCCTGCCGATAGCGTCAGTCGCTGGGACGCAGCGTTTGAGTGAGGTAGGTAGTGCGCAGTGCTCTCGTCGACTTTTTATTGCAAGGAAAATGGCGAAGCGACTGCAGCAGCGCTACTGCATCAAATTTTGCCATAAACTGGGCGACAGCCAAGCGGAGACCATTCGGAAGATTCAGACGGCTTTTGGTTATGAAGCTATGTGCAGCACACAGATTAAGGAGTGGTACAACCGGTTTAAAGACGGCTGCACATCGGTGGAGAGCGAGCCACGCTCCGGTCGGCCAATTAACATGCCGAAATGACCAGGTCATTGCCGAAGTGAACGCTGTGGTGATGCGGGACCGTCGTGTGACTATCCGAGAAATTGCAGAAGAGGTGGGCATCAGCCCTTTTTCTGCACATTCCATTATGACCGAAGATTTGGCCATGAAGAGAGTTGAGGCAAAATTCGTGCCGAAGGTGCTCACGGTGGAGCAAGAGCAACTTCGTGTTGAAGTGTCACAGGGCATGCTGGATTCCACAAACAGTGACCCCGACTTCATGGACACCATAGTCACAGGTGACGAGCCTTGGGTATACGGGTACGACCCGGAGACCAGATCCCAGTCGTCACAGTGGAAGCATTCCACGTCACCAAGACCAAAGAAGGCCCGCCAAGTGCGCAGCAACGTCAAAGTGATGTTGACTGCTTTCTTTGACTCCCGCGGTGTGGTACACCACGAGTACGCACCACAGGGTCAAACAATCACCAAAGAGTACTACAGGAATGTCCTCCGTCGCCGGCGTAATGTTGTGCGGCGCTAGACACCGGAGTTGTGGTCAACAGGAAATTGGTGCACCCATCACGACAATGTACCTGCACATTCCTCGCTCTTGATTCCGACTTTTTTGGCGAAAGACCAGACTCCTGCAGTTCAATAGGCTCCTTACTCTCCTGATTTGGCCCCTGCGACTTCTGGCTGTTTCCCAAAATCAAGAGGCCATCGAAAGGAGCGCGATTTCAAACAAGAAAGGCCATTATGGCTACAGCGACAGCTGAGCTAAACTCCATTCCGAAAGAGGCCTTCTCGGAATGCTTCCCACAATGGCAGCACCGCTGGGAGACGTGTGTGGAGTCCCAAGGAGACTACTTTGAGGGTGATTAGGTTTCCAACGCTCCAGTTCTGCCAGTCTTTTTTCTTCGGCCAAAGGTTGGATACTTTTCTAACAGACCTCGTATAACAAGCTTAAACGAACAAGACACAAATATATGACCTCTTGCATACGTAATGGTGGACTCAAACACGAAAATGTTGAATAAATGTAGGGTCTTTGTATATACCAAGAAGATCTTTAAAGTGGTGAGGGCTCTTCTCTGGTAACCAGATATTGGCCGTGTGCCAAGTGGTCGACCATTTAACGAAATTAGACCCACAGTGTTGGCCTCGCAATGTCATGTCATTGCCACTTGACAAGAAGGTGACGCATATTCTCGTCCATGTGGCGCCAAGAGCACTGGTAACCATAGGCGCCGACTACGGGGGGCTCCGGGCCCCAAGCCCCCTCCAGAGTTTTCCGGGGAGGGGGGGAGGGGGGTTCTCCCAGCGATGCCGGACCTTCCCCCTCTCCCCCCCCCTCTCCCCACACACCTAAGGTGTCATTACTAGAGCTTTTTCACCCACATTAATTGAGGTTTCCTTTGACTTGCCTCGACTTTATCACTTAAAATTTTATTGTGGCTACTAGTTTACTATATTATTGTTGGCGTGGACGTGAGAGGCTTTTAACTAATACTTTCGCTTTATTGCTGCAAACCCTGACAATAGGAGGACAAGCGCATTTGAAGAACCAGCGGCGGCTGCGTCATCCGCATTTTCTCACTTCAGCATTGTTTTAAATGTACACTGTAACCACTATGCACATGCACAATATATTTAAATATATATACAGCTAGGGCAAATGTCATTAAATTTTTTCTTTAAAAAAGGAGGTAGCCAATTAACAATTAGTTCTAAAGGTATGGACAGCTTATGCCTAGAGAATGAATATGTTCCTGTATGATCACCTCGCTTCAAATTGCTTTGCGTGCTTTTTTGACCCTGAAAAGACCTACAGACTTCAGTGACCCCTTCGGCAGAGTCCTTTATCAACGGCGTTTGAAATGCACGTGAATGATATGTGTCTCAGTATTGCTTCTCTTTCCAGTATACAATGCTAACGACTCATGAAAAAAAGAACATTTGTAATTGTAATAATTTATAACATTTATTAGGGATGGAAACATCGTCACTTGCATGCAGAGACCATAAATATATACAGGGTGTCCCAATGAACTATCATTCGCAAAGATTTTAAAAAGAGTGATGCATTACTCGAAGAAAACCTGGTGCATATTGTTTCCAGTACAGTGAAGTAGCTGCCAGTAGATTTTTCGTTATTGAGATTTAATTAGGTCATTGTAATTAATTATCTACCTTGAGACGTACTATTCTAATTATCAAAGTGTCAATGAGGCATTCGTAGGCGCATTCAAGGGACATCTAACTGTGTTATTTTCGGCGACGTAATAATTGCGTACTAAGTTTTTACGATTGATAAATAAACACTGCGAAATATAGAGAATACCACTTGACTGCGCTCCCACACGCATCATAAAGCAGCGCGCTCGACCATGCTCCCTCTGAGTTAGCCAGAACGAAATAAACGAAATAAAGAAAAACATCGCGATCGAGCTGGTGACTTATCTGCCGCGCCTCGGCCGAAATAACAAGTCACGTTTGGTGTTATTTGGAAACAAGCTGTGATAGCTGTTGTCTTAGCGTAGATAAAGTGCAGGGATGCCTTTTTTTTTCTCTTGGCCAGAAAACATATCACCACAAAAGCGAATTGACAACGTCAGTGCAAATTTTTAAAGTCGCGTTTTGTTTCATCCCAGTCGCCATGTCGTTCTCTAATGAGCAGAAGGAAAACATGATACTTGCCTTGGGAGCTGCAAATGGCAACAAGAGGAAGTCCGCAAATATATATATCAGCCGTGGAAGTTTGACGGTAGACCAAACCCATGGACTATCGTCAGAAATGATGAAAACCTGAGACAAGCCGGCAGCTTCAAAAACAGCGCCAGAGGATTCCACCTTTGAGTCCCGAAATGGGTCCTCACAAAAGCCGATGCGTCACCGGTCTTTTTGAGCGCCATCATGCGCACAGATGAAACCAATTTTCCCAGAAACGCCCATGTAAAGTTGCACAATGCACACTATTGGAGGGACTCCAATCCACACTGGGTAAAGCGCAATCGGCACCAGTGCCAGTGGTCGCTCACTGTGTGGTTCAGAATTTACGCCGGTGCTATAATCGGTCCCATCTTCTTCGATCACACACTGACTGGACAGCGTTACGTGAACGAAATCTTCCAGGAGTGGTGGGGGAGTTTCTCAGCGAAGTCCCGCTGTCACATCTTCCACTTCTGTGGTGTCAGCAAGATGGGGCACACGCACACAGCAGCAGCCAAGCGCGAAACTAGCTGGATGCGACTTTTCATGCGCAGTAGATTGGAAGGCATGGGCCTGTAAATGGGCCGGCTAGGTCACCTGACCTCTCTCCACTCGATTTCTTTCTTTAGGGTTATGTGCAAGATCGGGCTTACAAAATCAAAACGGACGTCGTATTAGCTCAAGCGAAGGATAACGGATGCCTGCCGTAGAATTCCAGCGTCGGTCATCAAGAAAGCCACTGAAGATGTGATAAAGCGCACTCAGTACTGCGTAGCTGCAGGAGACCTATTCGAACACGTCCTCTAGGCAGAAGCTGGTGTTCAACGGGGCTTACGAATTCATATGTAATAAGGGCACACTGAAATCTGATGTTTTCTTTTTTTGTGCAGGCATCCCGACTGCAAATTCGGCTCATTTAGAAGTGGTGTATATCTCCGTTTTTTGACGCATCGGTTTTGCCTTTTTCTACACTTGGGTAGTTTCTCGGCCTGTTTGTTTCGCTTTTATTTTTTGACGCAAACCTTTTTTTGCAGCACGCATACACTTTTATGAAAAATAATACCGCCACTTTAATTAGGCTTTGGTCCGAAGTAAGTTTCTGGCGCGAAATATAGCTGCGCGCGCACTCTTCAATGCGGTGTGAACAGAGCCGGGATTTTGTAACATCCCATGCCTATTCCATTGCCTTACGCATTTCGTGCGTGGTCAGAGCGGCGCTTCGGCCGCTTTATCAAGGAGCTTTTGTTATCAATGTGATCTGTCGGCCTTGAGAGACGGATAATAAGTGTGACGTAGAGATGAGAGGAAGAATAGCTGCGAAACGCGAAACCTGCTGTTGGTGCTCCTTCCGTACCATCATCAAGGTGATGCGCTGTCTCTTCGGGTTCGCGGCAGGCAATGCAGTTGATTTCAATCAGCTTATTTGAGGGCAGTATTTGAGGGCAGTCTTTGGCGCCTTTATAAAGAAAGGCGTCAGGCAGGGAGATACGATCTCTCCAATGCTATTTACAGCGTGTTTACAGGAGGTATTCAGAGACCTGGATTGGGAAGAAATGGGGATAAAAGGTAATGGAGAATACCTTAGTAACTTGCGATTCGCTGATGATATTGCCTTGCTTAGTAACTCAGGGGACCAACTGCAATGCATGCTCACTGACCTCGAGAGGCAAAGCAGAAGAGTGGGTCTAAAAATTAATCTGCAGAAAACTAAAGTAATGTTTAACAGTCTCGGAAGAGAACAGGAATTTACAATAGGCAGCGAGGCACTGGAAGTCGTAAGGGAATACATCTACTTAGGGCAGGTAGTGACTGCGGATCCGGATCATGAGACGGAAATAATCAGAAGAATAAGAATGGGCTGGGGTGCGTTTGGCAGGCATTCTCAGATCATGAACAGCAGGTTGCCATTATCCCTCAAGAGAAAAGTGTATAATAGCTGTGTCTTACCAGTACTCACCTACGGGGCAGAAACCTGGAGGCTTACGAAAAGGGTTCTACTAAAATTGAGGACGACGCAACGAGCTATGGAAAGAAGAATGATAGGTGTAACGTTAAGGGATAAGAAAAGAGCAGATTGGGTGAGGGAACAAACGCTAGTTAATGACATCTTAGTTGAAATCAAGAAAAAGAAATGGGCATGGGCAGGACATATAATGAGGAGGGAAGATAACCGATGGTCATTAAGGGTTACGGACTGGATTCCAAGGGAAGGGAAGCGTAGCAGGGGGCGGCAGAAAGTTAGGTGGGCGGACGAGATTAAGAAGTTTGCAGGGACGGCATGGCCACAATTAGTACATGACCGGGGTTGTTGGAGAAATATGGGAGAGGCCTTTGCCCTGCAGTGGGCGTAACCAGGCTGATGATGATGATGATGATGATGATGATGATGATGATGATGATGATGATGATGATGATTTGAGGGCACGACGTTATGATGGGTGAGGGAGCGCAGTCACGTGGTTTTTGTTTTTTATTTCGTGAGGTTTCTTTGCCAGTCGGAAAAAAATTGTACGCAATTAGTACGTCGCTGAAAACACCGCAGTTAGATGTCATTTGGGGGTGCCTGCAAATATCCCATTGACGCTTTGATAATTATGACAGTATTTCTCTAGTTAGCTACTTAATTGCAATTACCGAAATAAACCTCAGTAACAAAAAAGCTGGAGTAACGCTACTGCTCTTTCTTTAAGTCTTGGTGCATGATAGTTGGAGCACCCTGTGTAATTCACTCAGTAACCGAAATGTGGCCAAGCCGGATTCACTCGAAATCAGACTCAACAGCAGTCATACGAAGCAAAAGGAAGAGAGAGAGAGAGAGGCTGCAGTTTCACCGGAAAGGCGAAGCAGTATTAGTGATAGCCAAGTATACGACAATTACACGAAGGAAGATTACACCACCGAGAGACGCCAGACTCATTCTTGCTGGTGCGAGAAGACTCAGGCTGTGACGAAACTGAACTGTCTCCTACTAAGAGGTCTTGCAAATTCTCATATTCTCCAACAGGTGGTATATATATATATAGTTCAGAATGCTGGTCGCCCCCCCCCCCCCCTCCGGTAAAATGGAAGCTTTCCGCCTGTGCTGGTGCCTGTAGCAACGTTGTATGCTGTACAATTAGTACGACGTATATGACGCACGACGTCCCATACGACGCAATAAAGATACAAATTATCTCTACTTGCTCAAACTTGACGCAAAAAGACAACCTAATACCAGAGTCAACAAAGAATATCTTTTTATCACTTCGAGTGCTTAACATAGCAGGTATTCATGCTAAGTCTCAGCAACAGGTGGTCTTCCCTACGGGACAGATGGAGATGTAATGTTTTATCATTTTCATGGGCCTGTCTTCCATTTCTGTTTCTGTCCCCTCTTTCTGAAGTGTAGGCAGGCGTTGTGCCCCTTCCGGCGGCAGATGCCAGCGTGCTCCTCGCTTTCCATTTCCTGTCAAATTTATGTATGTTTTCAAAACAAATAATAATAATAACTGCAAGTGAGCCGGCTTTAGTGTATCAAGGACTGTTATGTACATTGCCCGCGCTAAGCTTCTGCGTTGTCTTCGAGGGTTCCACATACATTAAATGTGTTGTATAAATAAAGGTCGGCGAATATTACAACTTCCGAATACGAATATGAATAGTGAGTGTGTAATATTCAATTCGTTTTGAAAATCAACTATTCCCGGTATTCGGATATTCAAAACTAACCAAATATTTCGCAACGACTGACTTTTTGAAGCCTAGCTGCTGTTCTCCGTTTGCGAAAGAAAGGATCGCTAATGATCAGAAGTGCGACAACGATAAAAGTTTTCAATGAAATGCAGAAATAAATAAAATACAACACAAGATTTCTTTATGGTTTTCCGGTGAAGGCCTATGAAAGCTTGGGATTTTTGCCCGCATTCTGTCATTTAGTGCTTTTGGAAGCCTAGCAGTGTAGCAGCTTTTACGCTACAACCAGTGATGTTTTCCTTGCAACAGGCTTTTTTTAATGGGTCTACGGTAGATAAGTCCATCAGCAGCTTCTTTCTTTCTTTATCCGCAATTTCTCATCTTTCGTGTGTGTGTGTGTGCGAGTGTGCGTGCGTGCGTGCGTGTCTGTGTGTGTGTGAAGCTCGTCATAGTACACTCATCTTGGAGTGTTTATTACAGCCGGGCTCTAACGTCGTTAAAACGCTACTCCTGCAGTTATTCTACTGACAATGGTTGATCTTGTGTTTAAAACTAATCCTTCGTTTGACGAATTAATTTGACGTTAAAACTAATTCGTTTGACCTCTAGCAACGACATATTCCCATTGATCGTCGACATATATAACATGCAGACGTAACGCATCGACTGTATATACGCGGCTCTTTGCGAACGGTATGATACCATAGGCACGCGAGTGCGAAAGGGGTATTCCGTCTGCGGGTGCCGTGTACGAGACCCCCCCGTCTTGCCTCATCGCGCGCAACAATGTCCCCGCGCCTTAATGCTTGATTCTTGGGGCCCGCGGGGGCGACGCAACTTATACTTGACACAATTCCGCGCCTTTCAAAAGCACCTCCCAGACCCGGGGGGAGGGGGGGGGGGAGCACGCCTTACGAGCCGCCCGCGGCGTCTGCGCGCTTCAAGAGCACACATACGCGCACACACACACGCCGTGCATCCTGACGCCGTCGCCATACAGTCGCTGTGCGTGCGTGCGTGTGTTTGTACACTGTCGCAACCGCGAACGTCCTGCCTCGCTATTTACTTAATCGGCCGAGAAGCCATGCTGCCTGCGGCCTTGATGAGCGGCGGAGCAAGTGCGACGTCATCGCCAGAGGCGTCGTCCGCGCGGGTCCTCCGTTTCCCGAAACAAAGCCGCGCGCAGAAAAGGCATTGAGAGCGCGCCTTACCTAAAGAACTCGCCTCGGCTGGCAGCCATTTCTGCGTGACGGGCGAGAACGGAGGCGAGTGGCTGCACAGTGCGAAGTTCTTGATGTCGCGCAGTCGGCGCAGCACATGGGGTGCTGTAGCGTGATCGACGCACGCGAAGAGACTTACTTCAGCGGATAAGTAATTTACGCTGAGGAAGCATTGAAACAACAAACACACGGGAAGCGCGCCCCCAAAAACAAGGCATTTGAGGTCAGATCAGCTTAATAACGCCTCAAAGTTCGGTGAACGCTGTAATGCTGGACTCGGGAAAGCGCGGTAGTGGATTCTGTATACTATCGCCTTTTCTCTCGTATTACCGCCGGCTCCCCAGAGGCGCTGCCTACGGGACAAATTACGACTGTACACGCAACCGCATTGAGCAGTGGCTGACATGTTTTCCTGGAAAAGCTAGAAGCACACTGTAAACACCCTGTCGACCTTTAAATGACTGCACCAGTTTCTTGAGGGCCTGCGCGGGCACGTCCGCAAGGGCTTGGCAGCTAATCAATAGCAAGCCGTGAAAATCCGCAAATATTCGGCTGGTTTCGCACAAGCAATTGAAGAGTATTGGTCAGAGCTTCGTACAACCACCGATACAAAAAATGGGTTATTTTTTTATTTTTCTTGTGTTTTCTTCATTAAACTACGGTAATTATATTTCCCACATGTATGATTATTCATTTCTTCGTACTTTACCTATATAGCTCACATATCTGACGTCTTGCGTTTCTTTCTATTTTTCGTCTCCAAATTGCCTCAGAATTTACTGTCCAGTAGCACTTATTCTGTTCGCTTGATCTTGAGGGTTTGTTTCTCCCGACGTCCAAGGTGTTTCTAACGTGCCCCTGCATACTTGCCCTATCCACATGGGAAAGCTGAAGCCTCAACCGACAAGCTACACCCGAGATTATAGCCACTGCGCTGGCGGTCCACATAAAGCATCTTGACGGGTTCGGTCAGTTGGACTCAGCTCCACAAACAGGGACCCAGCTGGACTCCGACAACGACGACTCGGACTACGAGTCATTCAAAAATAAATTGTTTTTCTCGCAAGCTTTTTGTGTTGTGTTGCCCATGAGTGCAAAACGAAATACGGTCAAAAGCGCGCTGTTGCGGCAGAGTGCTTCTACTAACAAGATTCGGTTGCATTTTATACTTTATTCTTTTATTTTCGAGGATAAGTGCCACTTTTTCATACTTTCATGGACCTTCTTACAAAAAGATACACATTTTTCAACACAAGTAAACAGCCAGAAGCAGCTGCAAACTTCGCGGCAAGTAAAGCTCCACAACGTTGTGTCTACGCTGCTGTGTTCGTCTTCGAGTCAGAAATCATGTACCTGCGCGCATTAATGTCCATGTGGTATTTCCTCCAGCGCAAAGCGTCAAATGTCGGGCAAGTGGGTACACGATCGTAAACGAACAGCCAGCATAAAAGGTGAAAAAAACCAACAACCCAAGACAGAAATGTATACAGGAAAGACGCCGGATCGAGGCTGGTCTTCCAGCTACTTTCCTATGCACTTCCTTTCAGAGTCTTTTTCCGCCTATAGGTTGGTGGCTGTCCGGTTATAGCTTCATCAGTACAAGGGCCCTATAAGGTAAAATTATCCCAATATGTTTTTATTCCAATCTCCTGACATCAAATTTGCGTAACCGCCGACACAAGCATCGGACGGTGACCCGCAGGGTTGTCTAAAGAGACCAATCAAACGCTCTCCTCATTTACAGGAGGTCACTTTTGTTTGCTTTAAAAAACGAATAACATTGCCTACACTGAACGAGAAGAAAGGGGGTTAACCGAGGGGCCCGAGTTTTATTAGTCATATCATAAGAAGCCAACAAACACTGACACCAAGAACAACATATATAGGGGAAATTACTTGTGCTTAATAAATGAAAATAAAGAAACGATAAAGTAATGGAAATTAAAGTGGATGAAAAAACAACTTGCCGCAGTTGGGAACCGAACCCACAACCTTCGCATTTCGCGTGCGATGCTCTACCAATTGAGCTACCGCGGCGTCGTTTTCCCATCCACTTTCTTGAGTATTTATGTGTCCTAGTAGAACCCTGGGTGTGTTAGCCAGCGCCACCACTCACAGACCTGGCGGCGGACGTGGAACGTCTTTTTTTGCCGCAGGCTTCACGACAGCGTGATCTTTTTAGGGTGAAGGCAACTGGTCAATAAACCCACATATGCTACCTGAAGGCATCAATGTTGCCGGATTCGAGAGCCTCGTTATGTAATGAACTAGAAGAAAGGGGGTTGCCTACACTGAGTGGCTTGTCTTATCTAATTGGCTGACAAGAGCCGAGGAGCACGATCAAGTGGAGAGGGATTCGATGGAGCCGAGCGACTGCACTGAATATCGATAACTGGATGAAGAGGGTAGTGGCGGCGTCTGCGATTCGTCCGCTTTCCCTTACTGAGCTTAAGGTGGCTGGTTGAAAATCGCGGCGGCATGTAACGGAAGGTTAAGAATGCTGCTAAAACGGATCCTCAGCAAAGAAGGGTTAGCAGATCGAGATCTTAATCATGCCGAAAGTGCCGGAGAACGCTTCACGGCCACATAAAAAGTTGTACGCAAATAAACCCGTGCTCTCCGGCAGGTAATAGTAGCCAGTGCCTGAGCGATCGGCGGCAGCCATCTTTTATTCCTTTCGGAACGGGGCAGCCTGCGGCTATTAAAAAAACAAAATCAGTTTTGTTCGGCATATTAATGCATCTTTAACGCGTACACGTTACTTTGACGCGGTGAGTTTTTGCGGTTTTATGATGTCGCGTGACAGGCAGGTGAAGTGGATGCAGCCCTAAAATATTTGACCAATAGCCGAGGTCGAATGTCGATAAGGCGTCGAATCAGAATTAACTATTTTTCTTTTGTTTGGTCCAATCTTGCATAATTAGTGTGCACACATCAGAGCAGATGGGGAACTATAGCGGTTCTCGTGACGTCTCGTGACAGACAAGCGAAGTGTGGGTGGTTCAAAAATGTTTTTGACCAGTCGCGAAGGGCTGATTGCAGAATTGAAGTAGAAAAGTTTGGAATAGCTTTACGTTATAGAGCCCCAAGTGTTAGATTGGTTTCCATAGTAACCGCGACAGATGTATAGAAGCGGCGAGAAAGAAATCCGTGGCGCGCACGGAAATCCTGCTGGTGGCCACGCGCAGTATCTCACGTGCCGCGTCAGAGGTGGGCTCGCCAGGCGGCGGGGCCAGTCACGCTGAGCACGCCGGCAATTCCGGTGGGAGGAACATGCACGAAGTTCCTTCAAGAGGAACAACGCTGAGGGCTCTGTTATTGCGAGCTTCCCCGCGCGATTCTGTTCGCTCGCGGACTTCCGGTTGTTCCGACATGCCCAGAAATGCACTGAAAGCCGTCAAAGGCAGTAATTTCTCGTAGAAACTAACCTGGTAAGAGCGAAGTAACAGATTTAACGACCTGACGACTTTCTCCTGTGCGTTGGAACGCATGCCTTCACATAGCCGATTTATTTTTTTCTGAAGCACACTTTTTTTTTAATAACTGTCTTTCCGAAGGGCATACCGATAGTAAATTATTCAATGAACTGGTCGCAGTGAGGGTGCAATGGCTGTGTCGTTCTGCTGCTGCGTGAGCACGAGGTCGCGAGTGCGATGCCCGATCGTATTTTGCATTCATAGTGACGGAACGCAAGAACGCTCGTGTACTGAGCTTCAGGTGCATGCTAAAAGAATTTCAAGTAATCAAAGTTAATCTGGAGTTCTCGCCTATGCCACATCTCTCGTAGTTGCTTAGGGACGTTACCTGCCGCCGTATCCCTGTGTCTATGGCGTTGTGCTCTTTGGCTCAAGGTTGTGGGTTCGATATCGGCTGTGGCGGCCGCATTTAAACGGAGGCAAAATGCAATAACGCTCGTGTGCGTAGGTTTAGGTGCGTTCTAAAAAAAAATCCTAGGTGGTCGAAATTATTCCTGGGTCCCCCACTACGGCTCGCTTCTTAATCATATCGTTATTTTGGCACGTCAAACATCAAAATTTAATTTGAAAATTTTGAAGTGAGTAGGTGTAATCATTTCCACCGTACTAAATGACCATGGTGCGATAAAAAGATCGCACTTCGTGAAGCCCGCTTGCTGCAAGCTAACTTCCAGAAGCTGTGACTTAAGCTTCAGTAGGACGTCTGCAAAGTGACGCGCCGCGTACGTGACTTTGCACAAACATACCGAGCTCATGACGATTGGGGTGACGACAGTTGTAGATGACGATAGTTGTGGTGGTGGTGGTCGTTGCGGTGACACTTCTTGTGGCGGCAGTGGCGCTGGCGCCACTGGTGGGTGTTGGTGGCCGCTGAGACGGTGGCGGTATATAGCGGCTTTGTGGAGTTTTATCACGACACAGTGCCACCAGGAGGATGACGGCGCTTTCCTTTTGCACTCTATTTAGCGCGTTTACATTTTTGCGCTGTGCGAGGACCTGCTTTTTTCTCTCTGTATTTGTTTCTCGAGGAAATACATCGTGCTTTCACTCACGCTGGCAAAGTTACGTTGATTAGGCTGGCTAATAGAATAGGTGGTCCTTGGTTCTTGATATTGCAGAGGTGTCATACCGCTCAACTATGCATTAAATGTCGCGGTGGTACAAGGTCGTGTGTCCGGAGGGCGCGCCTTTGAAAAAAGCCGAACCCCCCCCCCCCCCGCCCCTTCCTCCCATTCTTTCGGCCTTGGTCATTCATACTGGTCGTTTGGTTGATGTAGTATAGCAAAGGCCACAATCAAGAGGAATCTGTAAACTACCCTATGCTAATGTAGTACATCGACAAAAGCGCAACGGCATGTATCCGCACCGCTTCTGCTGTCTTTGCTTTGAGCCGCAAATAAAAGGCACTCCATACGAAGTGAGAAAGAGACTGGACATGCCATGGCCTTGCTGATTAGTAGACATCCTGGCATCAGTCGCGCTAAGAGTTTTTACACTTTCATGTATCTCTCTCTGCGTCATTTTCCCAAGCATCTGTATCCGAGCAACCACCTAGCACTTAAATATAGCCAACATAACTACATTTATAACTCTGAGAAACGCGCGAATTGACAGAATTAGCTGAGTCGTATCAAAGCACAAAAGCCATGAATTAGGACCTCGCGCAAGGTGAGAGGGGGGGAGGGGGAGGCGACGGTGCTTAGGCACACCGCACACCTCCTCGCTAAATTTTCATAGACGACGTGCTTTCTTCATTATTTGATAGGTTTAGCGTTCCAAAGCTGCGCTTAAGCTGTTGACAACTCATTTAGTGGAAGCTCCGAAATAATTTTAACCGAATGGTATTCCTTAATTTGCACCAGCACATAACTGTTCCTCTTTTTTTCTTTCCTTTTTTAATACGCTCTCATCTTAATGTTGGTGCAGCTGCTAGGTATTGAAACCACAACATCAATGCTTAACAGCAGACCGTCATATAGCTACTGCGATGCTGTGGTGGGTAGATGAAAGCAGGCTTTCCCACACACTTTGCTTGACCTAACCATGATGGCGGACGTCTGGTTAGAATCGTATTTATGGTGTCAAATAGCGGGCTGCTGACACCAACCTTGCTGCCTTCTCTCCCGCCCACCATCCAAGCATTGAAAACACATGTCTCCGGTTTAATAGGGCTATTAGCTGGGACGCGGCCACCTTGGTTAGGACAAGTGAGCTGCGTGGAAAAGCCTGCTTACGAAATTTCGCAAATCTCCTATGTGAAAGCTGCAGTGTACACATTTACTGGCCTCCCTTCTCCATGTCTCGTCACCTTTTGTATTCAGTTCCGTCCTCGCTTTCCCCTTCCCGTTAATCGTATATATGTGTTCAAAACAAATAATAATAATCATTTCCCTCCTCCTGTAATGTTAAGTATCCAATGGAAGAAGACTAAAGGAACTCGCAACTTCTTTCGTAGTTATAACGTTATAACCAAATATGGATCTGTGAAGCGAAGGTCTCCTGAACAAGCATTGTTGTCCATTAAAGCGAAAATAAATGATAATATTGAATGACGAAAATGTGCTCTTCGCTCATTTCTTAACTTTCGAAAAGCCTTTGACTGCGTCCAACATGATATTTTATTGTATAAATTGGCTGATTATGGAGTTCGCGGTGTACCTCTGGACTTATTAAGAAGTTATTTGTGCGACAGGCTTCAGTTTGTAAGAGTGAATTACTGCTCTTCTGTTCCCATGGTTATACAGCAAGGTGTTCCCCAGGGATCAATTTTGGGGCCGGTGGTATTCATAGTGTATATTAACTATAGAACTAATATTTATGACTCACCGGATCTGGTCACGTACGCTGATGACACCAATGCCTTTTTCACTGACTGTTCCTTGAATAAATTAGAAGTAAGGGTCAATGATTAGTTAAATATATTGGGAAATTGGTTGATGGCAAATAAGCTAAGTATGAGTCTTACTAAAACTACAGATATAATATTTAGGCCGATCAATACTACTGAACGAGGTAGTGTAGTTATCAAATATAAAAATAATATTATAAAACACGTTACCAATCACAAGTTTCTAGGCGTTTGGTGATATATAAAAATATTTTACGGAATGTTCATGTTCTTAATTTATTAAGAGGTTTGAGTAAAACTATAGCATGTCTTTATAAAGTTACTAATTTAGAATCCACATGGCTCAAAATTTCTATTTAATATGCTCTTTTTTAGTCCAAAATATCATATTTTATTCTTGTGTAGGGAACCACTTTATCTGGCAAAACAGATAAGTTGGTTGTTCTGCAAAAAAAAAAAGGCCCTAGAGCGATTGAAGGTTATTATGGCAGACTGCGGGGTTTGCCTACAGAACCATTATTCAGGAATTATACTATTATACCTGCACATCAAATTTATTACTATCGTCTATTGCAATATGTTCATCAAAACAAACTTTAGGCCACTCTACCTGACAGGCCTGCCATAACGTAGCATCTGTGAACACGTAGAAAATTGGTACCTGTCACTCGGACTAACTATACGGAAAGCAGAAATCAACCTTTCAGGTACCATTTGTGATGAACCAAACTACACTAGATGTGGAATTGTCGACTTCAGCAACGGTGTTTAAAAATAATATCAAGCGATATTTGGTTGAATATGCTATATAGTTGAACTCGAAATCTTAAGATTTATTTCACATTGACCCATCGTGTCAGTTTTAAAATCCCGCCAACATTAGATAAAACAAGAGCCTTTGAAACGCTCATTCACCCTCGGTGGCTGGGTACCGCGTTCACAAAACACTTTGTACATAAAATTTCAAGAGCTCATAGTCCGGAATGCACGTGTTTGTGGCCACGCGGATGAGGATGTTCAGCATCTTCTGGTACGCGAGAAACACAGACAACGCTTAGCACGTTATTTAGTGACATTAGGCCGCAGGTCCTTCAGCCTCAGGAAGATTTTAGGTCCATACTCATTGTAACTCATTGTAACTCATTCAGTAACTCATTGTAACTCATTCAGTAACTCATTGTAACTCATTCATGTAACTCACTCACTCATTGTAACTCATTCAGCATACTCGTTGTAAAGATGAGCGTTAGTGGCCCTTCAAATATTTCCTGAAGCGAGCAATATTCTCGGACAGTATTCAGTAGAGCGTTTAAATGTGATAATATCATTCTATGGTATTTTTTTAAAACTTGACTCTGGCCAATTCAGTGCCTGTATTATTGTACGTTCATTTGAATCTTATCCGTGCTTACATATGCACCCTGATTTTAGTGTAGTTATGTGACCGGACTTCGTGTTTACTTTGGTGCACCTATGTGACTGGACTTTGTGTTATTATGATTTGGAATTGACATTTAGTTTTGATGCGTTTAAGTTAATAATTCTTTCGTCTCTGTGTGAAGATGAGTAGCCGGCGCTAACTAAAGACGACATATTTAAGTACTATGTAATTTAAAAAATGCTTGCTAAGCATTATCTCTTCTAATGCGTAGAGCGCGCTGGGAGCGGTTACTTGAGTGAAAAGGGGACACCGGTTACAAAACAAACTTCTATCAGTTTTTTTTCGAGCAAAGCACGTAAAGGCAGTTTAATACGAGAACGCACGCAATCAGCCCCGCAGCTGTGATATCATAAGTGGGAAACGCATTTTTATAATGATCAAGAAAAAGCGGAAACAGCTTGTCGTGGCATAGCATTCTGTAATCATTATATAGATTGCTCATTCAATTCATTATTTCCTTCTTTTCATCAAGTCTGCGTCATTCGTTGCGTCGTTAGATCCTCTATATTATGGCGATCTCGCAGTTCAGTTTTACTCTTGACCGATAGCGACTAGTTCTGTTAATTAGAATACGCTATAAATAGATCACTTGAATGAATTATTCCACGCCAGTCGTGGCCAGACTAGGTACAGCGCCGACGTAAAATAAGCCACGACATTCAACACAAGAGTACCGTGGGCACGTACGTTAACCCTCGGGACATCCATCCCTCTCTGACGGCTGATATACGAAGGTGCAGTTCCTATATACAGGAGGGCGCTTGCTCGAGTCTCGCCTCGCCCACGGCACTGCATCTGAGGGAAGCTGCAAAACGCACAGCCGTTAGCCGCGCAAGTTCGAAAGCAGCGCGCGCACATACACGCACGCACATCCAGAGAACGGGCAAAGAAAAGCCGCCGTGTTCATGGAGGCCGCGCCGTGTAAGCCGAGTCTGATGAGATGGCACTCCCCCCCGTTTTCGCGGGCGACCATCGCCGAAGGGCCGCGCGCTTTATTCGGCGGGTCGGGAGAGAGACGAGCGCGGCCGTTTGGTGCGAGGGTGCGCCGCAGATATATGGCCGCGGCAAATGGCCGCCAGATGAACCGCGGCTGGACGCGCTCGAGGAACAAAGGCCCCTTGACAAATAGCACTGCCGGCCGTCCGGCACGCGCCCACGGCCCCGTCGCGCAGCCGACGGGCAATTTCTGGGGCCAGGAAGTGCTGCATTTGGGTGAAGCCAGACCCGGGATTCAGGGATCCCCGAGGAGTGCGCCGCGCTTTGCACGTCAGGCTCGGGGGCGGCCGTCAACCTGTTTACTCTTTGCGCGCGCGTCTCTTCCTTGACCCCCTAATTAAGTGCCGCGCCAAAGGAGGCGCAATTTCGGCCACACGTTTCTCTGACTGGGCCGCCGGCGTGCTTGATTAAAAGAAATGCTGACTCATCTAAAAGAAACGAATGTATGTCTTCCCCGGTAGCCGGATATTGCGCCGCTTTTTCAGCGCACCGGGCGCGAAGCGCGGTGCGCGCTCCGAGCACGAAAGCTGCCGCGGCGGGAACTCCTCGTAACGACCGTCCGGCGCGCTGCTGCCCGATGACCCGCGGGGGACCCCGGTCAGTCGGCGTCCCATCATTGCCATTGGGATAAATTGTGCCCGACGCGCTGCTCGGCACTCGTTATTGGGCCGTTGCGGTGCGCTTACGCGGGGGCCAATTTCACGGCGGCCATGCCGACCCGAAACACGCGCAGCCTGCCTGGTGCGGAGGCGGCTCTTCTTTTTAGGGCCGACGGCGTCGCTTACCTGGTTCGCGCGCATGCGAGCTGCATGCAGCGCGGCTACTACAACGCGCGTGGAGGCTATCAGTCTATGTCGAATTAACCTAAAGACGGGGCAACAGATTTGCATGTGCGCCATGGCCGCATTATACTATGTGAGCCCATTTATTTGAAAAATGGGCTCTCAACCTTTGGGAGGATAGTAATGGTATACGATAAGACGTTCTCCCAGTTTATAAAAAATTGGCAAAGTTCGCGTTCACGCCTGCATTATGTGAGATGTGTAGGACACACACCCACGCACACACACGTACAGTCGCGGACAGAATAAAATGGACCCCGGCATCTCCGAAAACATTCAATTCCCGAGCAGCCTGTAGCAGTAACCAGTAAAGCTGCCCACGACAACGTTGTTAGCATATTCTAGTCGAGGTCCAAAATGCAAATACCAGATTGCGTTTTGAGGTTGCGGAGATATTCAGCTTTTTCTTAAATTTCATGGTCCATAATATTCTGTCCGCGACTGTACTGCCAAGTGATTTCTCTCTATTTCATACATGCTGTGCATGGAACCTTGTATATTTACGGTACGACGCGAACAGTGTTCGGAATTAGGTAACATTTTAGTGTCCGGCTGCAATATGGTCACAGCACCGATCCATACAAACGGAAATGCATGTACGTCCATTCATGCACCCATCAAAATGAGCAACACTGAATGTACGGTTGCTGAGAGCACTAATGTGAGATGACGTACATAAAGAAATAATAAGAAATAACATGATTTCTCACTAATTAGAAATGCGACTCAAGTTGCTTGCCTTCAGAGAGTTGGTTCCCATAGAAATGTGGGATACCTCAGTCTGAGCATCGGAGTGAGCCCGCATATTTTAATTTCACACCAAGCTGTGTCACAGACACGGTGTTCAGAAACTAATCGTTCACGAAGACCCCCGGTTTGCTTCCACAGCCAACTCTCGCTTAACTGCCGCGAACGTTGCGTGCATGTAGGCACGCACCATCTGATAAAGTCGCGCTCTGAGTGCGCGCGCAAGGCTTCGGTTGAGTCGACCAAGGTTAGAGCGCACAGATGGGCTGCCGGCGAGCAGGGGCCAAATGGCCGCGACGCCTTGGCCAAAGCGCGCGCAGCGGCGGATTAATAACCCTAACTGTGGACAATTAAAGCAACGCGGTCCCGGCAACGGCGTTGGCTGGCACGCCGCACGGAAAGGCGCGCAGTCACAGATGAATCTGCATAGCGGAGCCGCTGGTCATTTACAAAGCATATTCCTCGCGCCGAGAAGAGGTTATAATTAATCCAACGAGCCGAGGCGGAGGAGATTGCGGTCGCGGAATGCGACAAGCTGCGCGCACTGCCACCGTGGGTTAACTGCGCTGAAGCGATGGCAATTAGGCTGGTCGTCGGCGTGTCCGGCGCCGCGAATTGGGTTATATCAGTGCGCTGGCCGCGCGGGCTCCTCACGCTATTTATGACCGGAGCCGTATCCTCTTTCAATTAATACCGCCCCCTCGCGGAGTCCGCGGGATTCCTGCGACGCACGCGGAGGGGCTCGCGCGCGGGGCTACGGCACCGCTCGCAATTTGAAGCAGCGCGGGCCTCGCCGCCGTGGGATAATTCAAGCCGGCAGTGCAGGCATTGGAGTGTACGCTAATTGCGTCTCGCGTGCTTCGCGACCGCGCCTATCTGGGGTCTCCCTGCGTCAAGATGGCGTGCGGCGGCATTCCCCCGCTACTTCGCCGGCCCTTTCACCGGCCCCTGTCCCTCCTCCGAGGGGTTTTGCGCAGCGTTACAAGCGCACCGATCATGAATGCGTGACGCGAGTGTACGCGCATATTTTTCCCCTTCCAAGTGACCTATACGCATTCATTTCGGCGGTCTCCTTTGCGATAGGAGAGCTATTGCCGAGCTGCTCTATGTGGCAAGTAACAGAGTAGCATTATTCAAAAGCTCGTCTTTATAACTAGCTATAGTTCCAGCATTGCTCATTCCGTGGCCAACGCGTTCAGATAATGCAGGTGCGTAAATAGTTCGCGAAATGAAATTGTACTTGTAGAGTTAGTTGGTTCGTTCTTGCGGATTGCCACCTATCACAGGTTTTATACTGTTAAGGACCCGGAAAGATTCACAAAGTTGTCGAGTCGAAGCTTTCAAAACTTAATGTCTTGAGTTCATGCAGGGCCGTAGAAAAGCCTATAGGCCCGAGACTACGAAATTGGGCTAGCTGGTTCGTGCATATAGCATGGCGAACAACGCAAAACGACACGACGAGAAAGAATGCGCATCCACGTGTGTTCCATATTTCTTTCTCCTGTCGTCGGCGTTGTTCGCAATCATGTCGCCACAGTGCTTCGTATAATAAGAAACTTTGCGGCAAAAGCTACTTTGGCCGTAACGCTTGACTTAAGACACTGAAGGGCCACCAAAGGCAACATAGATTACGATCCAGGCGACTTCCGTTTATTGAAGCTTTTTCAAGACGTGTCAAATTACTATGAATTATCTATATTAGAATCAAAGAAGATGTCAAAATTTTCGGCATAACAGCTTTCCTTTTTTTCGTTATTTTTTTTACCTTCAGCATTGCGTAATCAGGAACTGCACTTCCTGTCGAAAGTGGCTGCTGCTAAAGCAACAGGAATAAAATTTTCTTTGACAAAATCCTAAAAGATTATCAGTCACCGGTGTCTCCGTTATCTTGTACACGATGATATAATGGTGGAAATCTAGCTTGCACTTCACACTTAAGTCTACCTCCATCTGTCCTTGTATTATTAGGGGGGGGGGGGGGGGGGGGGCGTCCACCTAGTGACCACCCAGAGCCCACCTAATCGTCTGCTGCTGAAGTTCTGCTGATTGGCTGGGGTGGGGTACGCGTCAGACGCAGACAGGTACTCCAGCAAATCAGTACTTCAGCAGCAGACTAAATGGACCTGTCCACTCAGTGGAGTCTTAAAGAGTACCTTGATGTTGCCAACAGCTCGGAATAATTAGTATCACGATGCGCAGAAGCTCGCTTACGAAGCCATATTGGGGGCGAGCTCCACCACCGGAAAATCTGGCGCTGCGTCGGCGTGACGTGTTATGAGGGATCACGGGGACACAGCGGCCGCGTCGGCTGCTTCGGAGGTGCCGAAGCGACTTGCAAACGAAAGTTTAAAGTCCCACCTGCGCTGCGGTTCTGATAAGTGGGGAGGTTTCCCCTTTCGGGTGCCTGCTTGACAACTCTTGAAAACACTATAATATGTAGTGGCTGCCTTTGAAGGCGTCCAACATGGTAGGACCGCGGTGCTGGACGTACGCAACGGAGCCCAGTGTCAGCTTTCACACGTACCCGCGGGACAAGAAGCTGCGCGTAGCTTGGATCACGAAACTTTGAACAGGCAAGCAGCCATCGACTACAACTAGGGTGTGCAGCAAGCACTACCGCGCAGAAGATTTCTGCTATGGTGTCGGGTTGAGATGTTTGGTGAGTAGCAGAAAGCGCGCACTGAGACACTCACCCGCGCGTGCTGCCATGTCATGAAGCTTTTGTCTTGTTGATGCTAGATACTGGCACGTTCACTGGAATGGAAGGAGAACGGTAAGAAGCAGATTTTAAAAAAAAGAAGAAGGCATGGCACATGCTCAAGCAATAAATGTACTGGATTGAGAAAAAGGGAGCAGAGGGAAATTGCTCGTTGAGAAGACCGATAAATGTAGAGTGCAATGCAACTTGAGAAATAATGATATTGAAACGTCCAAGAATTTAGAAGAAAATAAAAAATGAAAAGTTTGAATCGTCGCGACTGCATATCACAAGTCGCCGTAGGCTTCGAAGTCCTTAGTTATAGCGTAATTATTTTTGAACAGCTCTGATAGCGTCCATGCAACAATGGTTGCTTGTGTGCTATCAAATGCTCATACGCTGTGACCTAAAGCTCGCGGCACGGCGTGAAAACGCTAGCAGCGAAAGTGAAACATTGTGCGCGGACATGCGTGCAGATGCGCAATCGGCCGCTGCGAACCCGTGCGATCGCTGCATTAAAACTTCATTCTATTATGCTCCATTGGCTTATACAGGCAGCCCACTATACGAAAATATTTATACATTTTGCTCTCAGCGGTTGCCTATACCTTTCACGGAAGAAACCGTTTCGGGGGACTCCATCGCGGCGACCGCGCGCAGTGGGCGTTCACTGCATGTATTTGGTAAATAGATAGCCTCTCTAAACCATTCTGTGCTGTCTGTTTGCCCGAGATTATTATTTTGACAGTAAAAAAAAACTTCCGTTGCTTCGAAAGTACCTACAGAAATGTCCACGAGGGCTTCCGCGTGTTATTGTGCGCCGACAGCCAAGCCCATGAGGAGCGCGGCGCATATACGCAAGCAAGGCGCTTCCGACAGATGGCGACACTCCGTAAGTCCTCGCCGCCAATATGCCCGTTGGCATGCATATATACGCGCCGTTTCCCTGATGGCTCCAGTCCCGTTGCACCTGCATGTGGCGTTATTAGCCCGCCTCCGCTAGTTCCCCACTGCTTCTTCCGCTCTCTTATATGGTGCACGAATATATGCGCCACAGACACCGCAACTACAGCATGGAACACCCATATTAGACAATTTTGCCATAACTTTAGCCCTCGTGTTCAAATCATAGGCGCTTGCATCTACTAGCTCGAAATATCCGGCGTTCGACACTCGAATTTTGAATACGCTTTGCCTCCACTTAAAGTATGAGGCCCTCTTGAACCTTTCTGACAAGGCATAGCAGTAACCTACGTCGAATTAAGAAACTTAGACTGCTAATCTTCAGACAGCCGGTAGGTAATTTCGCCAAAAGCAGATGTGCTCGACATACAGTGTATGGCAGAAAACGGCCGATGCCACCTTATAATTTTCAAACCAACTTCTTGTCGTCAGCTACGGCAGAAAGGGCTGGTCGTGGCAAATAAATTGATGGTTAATTTCAATATTGCATTGAATTCAAGAGCGGAAGAATATTCTACCTGGCGAGTTCAGTAATCTCTTTTTGGAGAAAAAGTGATAATGTGTATAAAGAAGATGAAACAAAGGGGTAGGACATACTGGTCTCACCACTGAACGTCACGCTCTCAATATGCGTAGTTTTCTGGGCAAATCAGAAGAGTTCTGCCGGCGAGGGGTCTTCAGCCTTTATGGCGCTTATACAAGAAATGCAGACCTGACATATAAGAGCTATATAGAATAGGCGAGCTGAACTGGCCAAAAGCACAGAACAATTTGTTGTTTCTTCGCCGATAACTGCGTGTATACGGCGAACAGAACCGACGTACTTTCTCGTTTAACCTCCAAGCCAAACGTATAGTGCTGCTGTGCAACCACCATGATCAGCGGGCAGGGTGCTTAACGACTCTATCTCTCGCGGGGACGCTCAGGGAGCCAGCTTCGTTCTTCACGCGGAGCGCGCTGGTTATACATGCGCTTATTATCTCCCCGCTGAGGGATGCATGCATCCGCATTGCACCTAGAGGCTTGGCTCCGGTTGCAATCATTCACCGACCATCTCCTTGCTGACAGAACAAAGGGGGAAGCGCCTACCCTTCGCGCTGACTGAATGGATAGCGCGTATGTTGAAGGTCGTCAGAGGTAGAAGAGCGCCACAGGAGTTCTTATTTCGGCTAGAGACGGGTCTTCTTGATGTACGTGCGGTCCAAAAGAATACTTTCGTTGAAACATGACACCTAACACGAAGTGTGTAGAAACAGGCGGTGACAAAAAATTCCGTCGGAAGCAAAGGTAGAAACTCTAATATCGGAGCTGACGGAGCCGAGAGCCATTGACGTCAATCAGCACACTATGCGTTTCTGCCCAACGGCACAGCCGTTGAATGAGGCTTTGACCCATGTGAGGTTACACCAGTGAAATACGCCTGCGTGACCTCGAGAAAGAGAGGCTATAGGACAGCTGCAGCTGGAGATATTCAGCAAATGGAGTGTACTGTTGTTATTCTAGGGTCCCTTTCAAGCCAACATCCGATATCTTTAAATAGGTCTGCATGTTTGACGCATTAGGTCGACTTTCGAGAAGTTTCACAAAGAAAATGACAACAGGTGTGATAGCATAGTAAAAAGGCTGCGAGTCCAGATAGCGAAGTTAGCTTATGTTTACTGTGGCGCCAGCCTATCCTGTGGCACCGCGGTTTTGGCATTGGTAGTCGATGCGTTTTTGTTCTTTCACAGGCTGACGAACAGCCAGAGGGCTACAGGTTAGACGTCCACGATAAGTATCAAGATGCACAATGAACGTCAAGAAAGTGGAGGAGTGAACAACATTAGTAGTCTACCTCACGCGTCATGCAGGAGCAGGCTGTGGATTCGGCTTTCATCGGCGGCAAGTTATCTTTTCTGCCGCTTTTTATTCCCTTCCGCTAAATTAAGAATATGAATACAAACGTAACTTTAGGCCACCCTTGTTATTATTACGCAATTTGTTAAATAAATTCATTCATGCAATATGCTGCCTTTCTAGCCTTCAATCTCCATTGGTTTTGAGTAACTGTTCCGAAAAGCTAACCCCTCGTTAGGGATGATTCGAATCGAAGCACGTAATTTCTGGACAATTGTGAACACGAGGGGGCAGCTCACTCTCGCGCTATGGTGGCTAGACCATACTCGCGCTCTCTTGAAGCTAATAAGGGTGAGCTTGCAAGAGTTCGTCGAACCAACCCGGGTGGCCCAGAGGCTACACTCTAAAAACTAAGAGAGTGCCGGGCACTCCCTTTGAGGGAGTAGCGGCTTGTCCCATATTTCACTCTCTTTTCGAGAGTAGATCGACCCTCTTTGAGAGAGAGTAGGTCAACTCCTGTTGACAGAGTTTTGTTACTCTACCGCAAGGGATTGCTAGTACTCTTCTGCAGAGTGATAATACTCTTCCCATAGGGAGTGCTAGTACTCTTCTGCAGAGTGGTAATACTCTCACCGCAGGGGTAATGGCACTCCACCAGACCGAGTACTTGTACTCCCCCAAACAGAGTGCTAGTACTCTTCCCAATACCCTCTTAGCGAAGTCCTGGCCACGCATGCAGGCAGGAAATCAGATCAAATTAGGGTCGCTGATACACCGTTCCCTAGGCGGCTCCTCAGACTCAGTGGCCCAATTCCAAGCGGCCTTCAGAATAGGCGTGAGCAATGTTATGCAGGATTTTAAAGTCATTTTTCCAGGCTATTTGCTGCCTACCATGAGTTGTGACTGCTCGGAATCGGCCTATGCGTCTCCCGAACGCCACTGCGGAGAAAAAAAAGCTAATTCACGTTCAATCCGCAAATATCTTCGCATATTTCACAATCAGGAGACACATAATCTAATTAGAACACAGTAGTCGAGGGAATCACACACTTATCTGGAGAACCACATTGCTCTATACATCACGTGGAATCGAACCCGCGTACACTCGCATCTATACAATTCAAAGCACACATCCTAACCATTACACCACAGAGCCACCGCGCTCAGTCGTGTTGTTTTAGATCTTATATACAAAGCAAATGTATTTGAGAAATCGGCTGCGGTGGGTGGAGTTTCTCTGCAGTGTGCTGTGCTGTTGTGTACTGGAATATGTTTGCGTTTGCATCATTTCCATTCCTTGCTACGACTAACGGAGGAATACAACGTAGACGACGACGTGAGAACTATTCACGGCTTGTCGTCACCCCAGGAAAATAACAAATGTGCCGTTCAGCTCACGATCGAGTGCTTTTCCAGTTCATGCATTATATGTTCTCCGAAAATACGCGGATACGAAGTATCGTGCCAACCATACACGTATGTGAATTTAAGTCGCGCGTATACTGGTGAGCATTTCTGTTTATTTTTTCCGCCAGTTCCATTCGTACCAGGCATTTCGACGTGCCTCACGCTGCCGTGTAGGCGTTCTTTTCAAGTGCATAAGTTTAGAGTTTGGTTCAGTCCGCTGTGAGCTGTTCTCCTGCATTAGCAGCGGATCGTTAGCGTTTTGAAGAGCATGCATTCCAGCATTTGGAGACTGCTTATGCCGATAGCCGCGTCACATGCATTGGCACGCATGTTTAAATGACTAATGTGTCCACTTGTTACGCGTGCACAGCTCGTATCCTGTGGCAGTGCTCGTTCTAAAAGCTTCGAAGACCATCTACATTCATACGTGTGTTCAATATATACGCACAGGATAGACTTGCCGGCTAGTTGGTTGAGCATTTTAGAAGAAACAGCGCAACACAAGGACGACGCAAAAACATGGACAACACCACGAAGCGCTGGTGTGGTTGATGCTTTTTTTCGTCGTGGTGTTTGCGCTGTTTCTTCTTCCACGATACACGCACACCACAGGTAGGCGAAAGTTTAGGAGTATAGGGCGTTAACTTTGTTTTCCCCGTTTCCTCTCAGTGTCAATGGCACAATGCGCTGCCCGGAATTGCGCACGCTTACCCCCATATTCAGAAATGCATCATAACTTGAAGCCCATGCTTGACTTGATCTAAATGACGCAAGTCGTGAACGCACCAAAAGAAAGGCAGTGAGCGTCTGGGGGAAAAAATTAAATTATGGGGTTTTACGTGCCAAAACCACTTTCTGATTATGAGGCACGCCGTAGTGGAGGACTCCGGAAATTTCGACCACCTGGGGTTCTTTAACGTGCACCTAAATCTAAGTACACGGGTGTTTTCGCATTTCGCCCCCGTCGAAATGCGGCCGCCGTGGCCGGGATTCGATCCCGCGGCCTCGTGCTCAGCAGCCTAACACCATAGCCACTGAGCAACCACGGCGGGTGGTCTGGGGGACGTTCGCACCAGGCGTCGTTTATATAAAGTCAAGCATGAGCTTTGTATTAATATACATTTCTGAATACGGGGGTTAGTCATCTACTTCTCACAGAAAATGTCGAAGAAACGCCCACCAAAACCAGGCACATTCGTAAACCTAACTAGGCAATACGAAGCTCCATAGAAAAAGAGTGGTATTAAAAGCTTTCAGTATTTTTCTTTACTCCAAAATGGTTGCGCTCTCGTGGCTTCAATGTACAGAGATAGTGCAGCGTTAGCTAAAAAGCATGAATTTCCGAACTCCATGCCAAAATAAGCTTGTCAAATTATTGAGGTGCTAGAAGCCAGCGTTTGTAGCGATCCTTGAAAAACCCTTTATTTCTAAAATGCCATTTTCAAGGCATTGAAAACCCTGGAATTTTTAGAAGTACTGGAAAGTCCTTAAATTTGTACACTTGGCTAGACATAGCAGACATTGCCAAGTGGTATTTTTCCCCTTCTGTGACACTGTTCGCATGTCACAGTGAATTGTCTGTGGAGGTAATAGAAGGAAAGCGACATCCTTAAAGTTGAAATTACAAAGGAGCTGCAGATACCAGTTTTAGGCACATGGAACCGGCGACAAATGTACTTGGAGGAGCAGAAGCAGGAAGCTCAACAGTTCAGGCATTCAAAGCCGTGATGAGTAAATTGAGAGCTACAGACACAATAAAAGGAAATTACAAATGACTATTGCTTATTTGGTGGTGAAAAGCTGAGGCAACAGATGACATCCCATACACTGTCAAACCAAACAGTATTCAAAAACTGCAAATGTTGCAGGTCCAAGTAGTTAATTGTGCTATTGCAGAAAAACTGAGCGCTTTCTTGAAATGCTTCCTTGTGTGCATGAAAGGCAAATTAGCAGTCTTTCAAATTTTTGAAATCAGTGAATTGCGATTTGTTTTGTATTCTTTTGTTTGCATTAAAATTAACAATGTTGTTGAACAAGTTATCGCCTGTCCAAACTACTAAAAAAATCGCACGAGATCCTTGAAGTTACTGTGTCGGGGCCTCGAAAGTTCTTGAAAACCATTGCATCTTTTTCTTCAATATTGCTACGAACCCAGTAGAACAACTGTCATGGAGTAAAAACCTTGGCTGAACCGGGGCTTATACGAAGAGCACAGGAAGACTAGAAATGCAGTAGTAGGCATGGAGGGCCCTGAAAAAAATGTGCCACATCTGCTCGTCTGCTTTATGTTTCTGC
Organism: Dermacentor albipictus; assembly: GCF_038994185.2. Taxonomy (NCBI): domain Eukaryota; kingdom Metazoa; phylum Arthropoda; class Arachnida; order Ixodida; family Ixodidae; genus Dermacentor; species Dermacentor albipictus. The sequence goes on along the minus strand of NC_091821.1, from coordinate 222,433,438 downwards.
ATTGACTGTCACATTTTTAACAGAAGCTCACTTACTGTTCTACTTTAATAAAGGCAACATTACCAACTCCAGTGTGGAGCAGCCCTTCAGCCAGTGCAGAACTTTCTGTACATCCCTGTCAGCTCTGTCATTTTTTCAGCATTGTAGTACAAGATTTGTTAAACTGGTTTCGCAGAATATGAGCAGTATACTCTTAAATTAGCTGTTTATTTGTATGCACAAGTTCAGGTCCTCAGTTTGGTTGCATGACAAATTGCCATACCTCAATAGATACAAGAAAAAATTTTATTAGAGTTTAATAAAATCCAAGCAGTAATAATCACAACAATATAATGACATACATTTCTTTTGGTACGTATACAGCCCATGTCTTGGCACTGTATAAATTCAACTATACATCGCAAGTACTGTATCCTGACCACTATTATTCACAAGTGTAAAACCATCACAGCAATTCTTCAACAAATATCACAGTGATTAGTGACATACACTTTGTAACTGCTTTACATGAGCATAATGTATACAAATGGTCCCTGTGTACCTACACATGACTAGTGCCACCCGAGCACTATTACTCACAGGTGTAAAACCAACAAAGCAGTTCTTTAAAAATATCACAGCGCTTAGTTACGTACATGCTGTAACTCCCTTGTAAAAGCTTAATACGAACACGTGAGCACACAGAAAGCTAGCAGTGGGCCTACATGGAAATACCACCGCCTCAATACTAATTCACAAGTGTAAAACCAACCAAGCAGTTCTTTAAAGAATATCACAATGTTTAGTGACATACATTTAGTAACTAGCTTATATAAGCTTTATACAAACATGAGAACATACACAAAGCTATCGGTGCACCTGCATAGAAGTGCGGCCATCTGAACACTATTATTTGCAAGTGTAAGCTCAACAGAACAGTTCGTTATAGTGACGCCCATTTTGTACCTGCCTTATACAAGCTTAGTGCAAGCACAAGAATGCGGAAAAAAATAAATTAAGAACTTGCTCTATGAATACACAAACACATCAACACAAATGGTAAACACCACTTTGAAGATACATGACCGTGACAAAGCGCAGTGCTGTGCCGGTTGAAACTGTCATCCACAAAAGTATTGAGCAATGCTTAAACCACACGCAATAAAGTGCTGAAAGACTGCGTCTCTAACGTACCTATATTAATTCAAATTTCTTGAATATAGGGCTCCCTTGCAGATAAGGCATCTGATCCAACTGACCTGATAAATGCATACAATGCACTCAGATATAACTGGTAATAATAATTATAAAAGGCATTTAAAAACCTGATAGTATGATGAAGATGCATGACTAGAAAAGTTCTGTTCCCCTCGTACGTGTTAAAAAGGTGCAAGTACGACACACGTTCTTTTTTTCCGCAATTTTTGCATTAATGGACACCCGGGAACCTCGAACCCACAAAAAAAGAAGATACTGCTGTGTTAATAGTGTTATGAATAATTTTTTGTGAAAGCTTTTTACAGACAATTTGCAGTCTCGTTTCTGGAGGTTGAGCTGTATCATGCAAAATAACATGGAAAATGGTCACATGGGAGCATGACACTATGCCATAATGTTCGTTTCAGTTGACTCTCTTGCCCTACAAGTCACTGCTCACTGTGACCAGTGATGGAACAGCAGTGTCTATGTGATTTTCATCACACTTCTGTCCTATGCCATCCTTACCAGAGTTGGCGGCACACAGATACCCAAATTTCGATAGTGTTGCTTTTTCAGGTGCTTGTTCTTGATTTGCTCAATATCAGTTGGCACTTCAGCTGCATCAAACTTCTTTTTTAGCTCTTCAACAACAACATAAACAACAATCTTATGACACCTGTGTTGTCCTTCTAGTTGCCTACAAAGACCAGTTAATCTAACAACAACACTGACAGTCTCTACTATCTTCTAATGGGGAAGAGGTGTGTCCTACCATGTGTTCCACATTGTTGTCGCTATGTGGGCTGGCTGGGGAGGCAACAACTGTCATATGTTTTCATATCTTAAAGTGATGCTTGTACTGTGTTATAACACTTAACTTAGTCTTGCACTTGCTGCACAAGAACACTGGCTCACAGTCGTGGTGAAAAGCTTTCGTATGTTGAGCAAATGAGTTGTATGCACTACAAAAAAAGTCACAGTGATAGCACACATGTTGCTCTACCAGGCCTGGTGCGGTTCCTTCTGACACTGCTCCTGATGCTGACACACTGCTGCTTGCCTCGTACACTGTTGCAGCTGCAGTAGACATGGCCGTCTCTGTATCTATTGCTGCCGTGCCACCTGTCATGGTAACTTCAGGTGGTATCGGGCTCACTTCTGCAACAGAGATGTCGTTTGCCCCTTGAGGGCTCTCGTCATCAGGGCCAATAATTTCGTAGGCATTGCCTCCTGCATCGAAGAACCAATAAGAGCGTGAATTAATAAACATAGCTCTAAAAAGTACGGACATCAAAACTTAACCACAAGCTTTGCACATCAGTGACCAGGCTTAATGAATAATACTTGCAGGAGGAGTTATACAATTGTGTGTGTACATTACAGTTAAGCGTCAGAAGAGATACTCAAGAGGCACGGGAAACATGTCTCTCAATACCAAAAATTTTAAAACACTGAGGAGCCAGACTAGATCACTTTATTATGCATCATCACTAAAGTATGTTTAGATATATCTGAAGGAATAATTGCTCAGGGTGGCTTAAAGGGCCCCTAAACCACTTCTCGACATTTTTTGAACATTTCAAGTAAACACGCGCATCAAAATCAGAATGCCGTCACAATTGACGATGCCAAACGCCACAGTGCGTAGCACTGTGGGAGCACCACAATATGAAGAAAACGACTCCGTGCGCCTCTTTGGACCTATCCTGCACCCCCCAGTTTGTCCTGACTTCACCAGGCTGTCTCTGATGATTCACCAGTTTCCGGTGCTGTCGATTGGTCGAACGAAAGTGTACGACTGCCGGCAAGGCCTGCAAGCAAATACTGAGGAGCCAGACTCAGTACACACTCCTTCTTCCTCGTCGCGTTGCTCGCGATGCCATTGTGGGCAGCCAATGGGGGCAAAGAACAGAAACGCCAACAGAAGGGTCTCCCTATGAGGCTCTTCAACTAGAGTCACCATACAGTTCCATTGTATTGCATTAGCGCCACCCCTCGCAGGACGACGGGCCTGCGCGGCAGCAACAGAGCTCGTTGGTGATGGCCTGTCCCGTAACATTTGGAGGTGTACTAGGCGAGGAAAAGACGATACTATCCAGATGGCGTGTACCAGATGAAAGAGTAAAATGAGCGGGGACTACTTTTTAAAAATCAAACACGTAGGTCCACTATTACTGCACCGTTTCGAAAATCTCTCATGGCTACGTGTTCGTTGCCTTAACATGTACAACTGCAACACCGCAAATAAATTTCAACCTCGGTGGCTTAGGGGCCCTTTAAAGAAGACATTCACAGCTTTTTAGTGACTGTAGATTGTGCTAGCTTCCTTCCTAACTTCTGGAAGTTAAACACTTCACTTCGCAAGCCTTGTTGCTCGCAGTGCCTTTGAGGTGCTCTTAGACGCTCGTCAGCTTCAACTGTCGACACTTTCTGCCCTGCACTGTCCTCGTTGCCTTCCTTTTCTAGTCCATGCTAAAGAGACATGCGCAATTGACTTGTGTGAGGATTGCGTGATCTTTACGCCCTTCAGAGCACACAAGGTGCATGAAGTGAATGTGTCTGGCTTGTGTCCCTTCGAAGTAGTGAATACTTAAAAAGTCGTTAGTAACAAAGGTGTCTCTTGCGTACAGTGTTGTTAACGTTGCAAACATCGAAAAACCAACCAAACCATTTTCATATGTCTCTTACAACCAAGTGTATCTTGTAATGAGATTCTACTGTACTGAATATTTTTCATCTATGGATCATCTGCATGTACATATAGTCACAAAGACATGTTGTGTGGAATGGCGAATCAGGAAAGACCTCGTACTCTTACTTTTTGTCCCTAACATAAGCAGCTGATAACAATATGATAAAAAGCAGGTAATGAGGCTAGCATGGAACATAATCCTTCAGCTCTAAAAAGTTTTTTGGGCCCACATCATTCCCTCATGACATAAGGAAACAACTTGATTGCAGTAATGGCTGCATGTGATCTGAGTTGATTGAAACAAACAATACGTAAGGTTGCCCTGTATGTAATTTTATCGGAGTGCTTTTCAGATGTCCTGCTGGCGATCCTGGCTGCACGATGTTTCTCATGCTTTTTGGCACGATTCCTTTCTTTTCCACTCCTTTTTTCTGGTTTTGTCCCCTTTCCCTTCCCCCTGGCGTAAAATAGCACACCTGAAGTATCAAATCTGTTGAATTATTGTGTGTATCAAACCTGTTAACATGTGGGCTTCTCTGTGGTCAGTGTTGTATTTTTGCGCTGTACAAGTCAATTCAATATGAAAGATGGAATGTCCCTGCCTTTAGTTTAATTGTATATATATATGTCTCTCTCATGTTTTGAAATATATGTACATTCAGGAGTGCCTGCATGCTCTTCTCTCCTGCTCCAGTGACGAAAAGGACAGCCTTTTTATTTACCATAGCAAAACATTCACAGGTTTTCACTGTGCCCATTACATCACTTATCATATGGATCTGTCACAATACAGAGTAGCAGTAGTCCATAATACTAACCCATCCCAACATAACTATAAATTAGCACATACCGACATGCTGTGAAACAGCTGTTGCAAAGCCGCTGGTGCTGGCAATTTCCACAGCACTGCAGTGGTACAGCCGAGTGCCACCTGTATAGTGACAAATGCATATGCATGTTAGTAACTCACTAGTTGCTGATGGTTTCATAAGCTTTACACTACACAATAAAGTAATCTAGACAACTTTGTTGGAACAAATACACATAATTAGGACACCATTTAAAGACTAACACGATTAATTGCCCCCAATCTCTCACTCACTAAGGGATTCACTACTGAAACATCGGTGGAGAGTTCAGATTAACACAGCCCATAAAGGACAAGCTTTCTTTGAGGAAAATAGCTATAACAGCGGTTAGTTTTTTTGATCATTTTATGTGCTAGCTTTGATTTAAATTTCATGCAGTACTATAAAATATGAAGTGCCGCATTTCTAGCAGCAGAAGGCGTCGTCAGCCTCATGGTACAACTGATTTTTGCACTGTTTGTATCAGTGAGCCAACACATACAAAGAAAACCGACTTCACACATACATATACAGTGCCAAGTGCACTCCTCCTTCTGAAAACACAGCCGCCAGTTCCAATGGTGCTGAAAGGAAAGGTTATATAGAGTGCGAGACTGCATGGAACTACCACTTATGACTGTAAGTGTATGATCTGCTGATTGGAGAGGTAGTCACATGCTATTTCTAGTCTCTTTTAGAAGCATTACTAAAGGATGAATTAAAATCTATTCATAAGTCACGAATTTCGCGCATCCAGTTTGGTTAAATACCTTGTGAGAAAAAGACATGTTTACCTGGAATAGCAACCTTTTTTCCCGCTGCAAAATTTTCCTTCGAATTAATGAAATAACTTTACAGCGTCATAATATATTGTGTTTCTCGCAACTACTTGCCGGCAGTGGCGAGTTACAGTGTTTATATCTGACTCATTGGGCGACAATACTGCCAAGCACAAATGCTTCACGAACACGAGAACACGTCCCTCGCAGAGAATAGGAACCATATATGCCTCTGTGAGACATGATCGCACCTTTGTGGTCAAAACGTACATTAGAACGACACCACCATCTCATTAAAAAAAAAGCCTCAGTACAAAGCAGCAGCCAACTTCATAATGTGAAATTGCAACTGATGTCCACTTACTGGTGGCCTGTGTTCGAGTCACTTCTGGCAGTTGACTGGGTGCTGAGAAATGCACGTCCTGGGTTGTCCCTACAAAACATACAGGGTTATGTCAAATGTTGAAAATATATATACACCGGCATTTCATAAGTTGCAAAACAAATGAGTAAACTAATAAACAACTGTAATGTAAACAGAGTACACATGATAAGATAGGCTGTCAACAGGTAATGCATTACGCGAAAAACCTAATGCATAGGAATGACTTTATGTATACACACGAAGCTGACACACAATTTAAGTCGCTCTAGGTTTTTCCGTGCAGTATATTAAAATCATTATCTCTTGTGGTTAGAGCAAAATTAGTGTAAATGACGCACTAAATTATGTACCCTGGAAAACTTTTCTTCAATATGCACCTGTGCGCGCTTCAAATGAGTAGCGTTGTAAAATTTACGTACATGGCATTTAACATAGTTGCTGAACACGGATTTCCTTTGCCCTGTGTCGTGTACAGTGAGCTACATATATCTGAGCCCCCCCCCCTTTTTTTGTACTAGCCATACTGCGTGCCATTGCACCTATACGCACGTAAATAAACCTCACGACACAGAAATAAAAAAAAAGTGCCAATCACCCATGCCTGCATGTTGTAGTGGGCCTAACCTAACCAAGCACGGGCTGTTGTTTTTTTATAGTAAACACAGGCACCGTGCTCATTGCAAGTATGTATCATGTCACTAAGCAAATATGCAATTTCATTGTACCACTATTTTTTTATCACATGGATGTATCTGTTGAGAGGCAAGACAAAAAGCAGTCACTTCTCAGAACTAATCAGCTTTTTTAAAACACATTTCTAACCTTTCAATGACACTTGCTGCTATGTGTTTGTCTCCAGAGAGCATACTTGATTTGACTTTCCAATCGGAGACATTACATAAATATACCATGTTAAGATGACTGCCTTCGAGCGATGACGAGATGACGGCTTCGAGCGACAAAACGGGCCGTCGCTTGAACAGATGGCTCGGTTCTGGAAATCTAGAAATCGTCGCTCGTCGCCCGAAAGTGCTATGAGCGACTAGCCAATAGCGCGAAGCCGGAACAGGATGTATGTACATCGCTCAAATACTACCGATTGTCGCGCGGAACGAGCGAATAATTCAATTTTTATACGTGCAAGGATAAGAACCTACGGCAAGACCTCCGCAAATATTTTATGCTACTTTTTATAGTAAAATACATCAACGTAAATTACTAAAGCACGCGTCACGCGTGATTGCAGCCCTCATGCCGGCAACACCGGGGAGGCGTTGCTCAATATCGTCGCTTGCACGGAGTACGACTTGTAGGCGACGAGCGAACGCGACAGCCATCTCCATCGCGTCGCTTGTAGCTGCCGCGCGCAAGATCGCTTATATATGGGGTTTATACTTTTTTCAGCATAAAACATGGATTCCTCATGCGTTTTCAGAAAGTTCAAGATAACGCGCCTAACTGACCTCTTGCAGCATGCAGCTGAATGCCTGCGGCAAAGTTTCTAACTAGCACTGCTGCTGCACGTAACTTCAGTGGTCGCAGATTCCCCCTGCGCGAAACACCGTCAAGCGCGCGGTTTATTTATAAAAAAAGCACGCTGCCAGCAAAACGACGCCTTCTGTTATGTGATTCCTTAGTTCAACAGCGTTCCGTACACAGTAGACTGCCAAACTGAATAAATTCAAACACACAAAACGCACGCTAATCACGCTCCGCATAGGCTCGGAATCACGGGCTGGTGAACGAACCATTTTAAACGTCCTCTCGCCTGGCGTCTTATTGAACATACCATAGTTCTGGCAGCGTTTGCGATCTTTAAAGCTCTTACGGACAACGGCAAAGTGATAAAATCACATGCAGTTATCGCCACGACTGGCTTTTTCGATTGGCATCGAGAGACACAGCGCGTATGCCTAGTCCTTTGTCAATCGCGTCGGCTAAGCGCAGCGACGACTTCCTGGCGATAGCATGACATATACGGAGAATGTGCACCTAAGTTAGAATTCACTTACCGTGGAAGATTTGTTGTTATATCCAAGGCATGACGAACGACTGTCGTGTTTTCGTGGCAACGCGAGATGGCTGATACACGATCTCCCCTGGCTGCAGGCCTGCGTCGCTGCTCGCTGTCCGGTGCTGTGTTGTTCCGCGATCTTGAGCGCGCGCGCGCGCGGTGGAGAACTCCGAGTGAAAAAGTAGAGCGCTCGCTACGCATTCCTTTGAACTGCGGCGGCCTGTTCTCTTAGAAGTAAAACGATGTGTTCTTTGCTCAGCGAGCGTGCATGAATGATACATTGCCATGTTCGGGGCCAGCCACCTACAGTTGAAGCAGAAGATTACGCTAAGTTTTGTTCTCTATTGCCGCAAGAGTAGAACTACTCTCTCTCTCTGAAGGGGAGAGTGAAAAGCACATTTCACTCTCTCCTTGGTGAGAGAGTGAACAATGCATTTCACTCTCCTCGACATCTTGCGAGAGTAAAACGACGCTTTGAAGAGTGAACCGGCCGCTTCACTCCTGCGATACCCTTCCTAGTTTTTAGAGTGTATGGCCCGGAAGAGCTTTCTTCGAAGAGCTTTCCTTTGAGGAGCCCGGAAGATTCATCCTAAAATTACGGTCATCCCACCAAAGGGCAGAACTAGGCAGGAAAAAAAAAACTGTTTCAACAGGGGAACTTCACTGTCTTGGTCAAGTTTCCTTGACAAAACGTTCTCTCGTTAAAGAAAGGTCGTGCCAGTTACTAAAATATAGTGACGGTTTGCCACAAAGGTAACGAGAGAGAGAGGGAGAGGAATATAGAAAGGCAGGGATGTTAACCAGTCAAGAGTCTGGTTGGCTACTCCACGCTAGGGTAAGAGAGAAGGGGAAGAGAGAGAAGGGAGAGAGAAGGTGTAGAGACGTGTACGGACAGTACTTGAGTTAAAGCCACTCGCGCAAAACCAGAAAGGTAGCGAAGATTCTTGTAACCGTAGGTGGTAACTGCACCGGTAGTAGCATTTACTACCCGACGAAGCTGGTGCCCCCCGTACGACTAGCATAGGTATAGTACAGTTTATGCACCATAGACAGTAATGGCACCGGTATAGTGGCAGTTGCTACCCAATTAAATTAGTAGTAGGCCCTGTTTTGTTTACAAGTGGCACTTTCATAGCCGAAAATTAATTAGGTCGCTGCTGTTCTAAAAGCTTAACGCAACCACGTATATGAAAAAAAAGGTAAAACGATAACGGCATTGCCAGGCAGTTTACTCATACTTACACATCATTAAATAATGGCACGTAACGGTCATGAGTGACAGGAACATGTAATAAACGGCGCTTCACAGGAAGGAACAAACGGTAAAGGGGAACAACGCATCGCGCAGTACAGTGGTCGGGATACTATAGGATATGTTTCGAAGTGCGACCTTATATTATATATATATATAACCCTATTTTTAGGTACACGTTGTACCGGCGAGCACCTACGTATTTGGATAAATAAAGTTCTAAACCTACATTTGTATTACGTGTATCAAGTACAGTTTCCACATATGTGCGCCACGACGTAACACTTAACTATTAATGATGCCTAACTGTCGCATTAGGACTGCAACTGCGCAGCCTGCAGGCAAGTCGAGGTAATACCAGTAGTACTCTTTACCAACTTAATCTCCGTGCATCCGCGGATCTCTTGCTTTAGTACGTAGCTAGTAAAATGCTAGTAACCTTGCGTGAAACATCGTAAATGCTTAGTAAGGACAGCACTTACTAAGTCTGATTTATCGAAGGTAGCAAAGGTCATCTAGCAAAGAGGTAATAATGGGCGGTAGAGTTAGTAGCTCCACTCGTTACTACGCTTGTACGAGTGCTACAATTTTTTTGAGTGTCGGCTTCAGCGACATTCGTTATTCCACCACTGTTAATCACTTCAGACCGCCACTTTCCCGTGAACCTCTGACTTGTTTTGGACTGTCGCACCAGGGACGCTATAACGTAAAGCTACTTCTAACTGTTCCTATTCCCTTTCTGCAATAAGCCCTCCACGATTGGTCGAAAATTTTTTGGGCCAACTCCGGTTCACCTGGCGGTCACATGACGTCACGAAAACCGCGGTACCTCCCCATCTGAAATTATGTGTACGCACTGATTATGCATCATCAGCTAGAACAAAATAAAAAATATATATTATTTTCGTTTTTACACATCTTTGCCATTAGCCTTCGGCTATTGGTTAAGAATTTTCGAGCTGCGCTCACTTCTGTCTGTCAGGCGATGCCACAAAACTGCGAGAACTCGCCACATCAAAATGACGTGTGGGCATTAAACATGCATTAATACGCCGAACAAAGATGAATTTTTTTCGGAATAGCGCAGAAACTTCCCCGTTGCGAAAGAAATAAAGGATGCCTGCCAACCGATCACTCGGACATTGGCTATTCGGAGTTGCGGGAGAGCTTGGACTTATTTGCGTATAATAAACATTTTTTCGTAGCAGTAAAACGTTTTCGAGCCATTTCGGCACGTATACGACATCACTGTGCGACTCTTCTCCGCTGAGGATCCGTTTTAGCGGGATTTTGTAACCTTCCGTTGCACGCCACCGCGATTTTCGAGCAGCCACCGTAAACGGAGGGGAAGCGGCCTAATCGAAGACACCGGCACCACCCTCCTCCTCCCGTTATCTACTTTCACTGTGCTGGCTCGGCCTAATCAAAACCCTCTCCACTTTATCGTGCTCCTTGCCTCTTCTCAGTCAATTAGATAAGAAAAACTGCTCAATGTAGGCAACGCTTTAAATGCAAAAAAAAAAGAAATGGCAGTCCTACAAACGAGGAGCGCGTTTGATTGGGCTTTTCAAACAAGGCTGCGGGATACAGCGCGATGCTTGCGTCGGTAGTAACGTAAATTTGACGTCAGATGATTGGAATAAAAACAGATTGGAATAGTTTTACGTTATAGGGTCCCAGTATCACGAATGTCGAATCAACCGTTGGTCTTACTCTTCTGCGTTTATGCCAAATCAATCAGCTTCGTCTTCTGCACAAGCTCTGTTACAGTTTACCTTATGTATATACGAGAAATGCTTCTGTTATCCCCGTCCTGCTCGTTTTCTCATCTTTACAACTGTCTCAGTATACAACGCTCACTATATGCAAAGGCTTCTTATCAATCGTTCTTACCCTCTGTGATTGAATAATGGAATTGTTCGGCCGACCACGTTGTCAGTGAAAGCCTTAAAAGCATAAATACTTGCTAAAGAAACATGTGACGTACAACACCTGCTGGTATCTTTCGATACATTCATTACGTCCGTTGCTTAACCTTCTTATATTTTCTACTTTTTCTTTGCCCGCCCACTCTCTCTTTTACTTTGTCAGAGCTTGTTTATTCAATGTGTCCTTTTGTATATTAACTCACTTGTCCGAGGAATGTCAGTATTTTAGAACATTGTCTCCACATATGCGATGCCCCGAAAGTGACCTTATATGGTATAATAAAGGCGATAACAATAACGACGATGGCGTTCCGCTGCTGAGCGCGACATCGCGCGTTCGATTGGCGTCCACGGCGGCCGCATTACGACGACGGCGAAATGGTAAAACATTTGTGTGCCATGCTATAATTGGGTTCACGTTAAAGAACCGCAGGAGGTCAAAATTAACCCGGAGCCCTCCACTACTGCGTCCTTCAAAACCCACAGTGCAGTTTCGCGGCGTTAAACCCAATAATAGTTTTTAAAAAGAAGAAAAAAACACTCCGTAATTCACTATGGCGAACGCGGCCAGTACCAAGTAACGGCAGTGTCGGCGGATGTCGCCGGGCTTTCAGCACGAGAGAGCGCAGCGCTGACAAGCACGCAGCAGAAGGAGCCATACATACAATAGCTCTAGCACGCCGTCTGCTGGTGCGCCACACCGCGGAACATCGAACCGACACTCGCGCCGCTTTCCGTGCTGCTCGCGAAAGGGTGTGCACTCGTGAAGATGACACTTCGGCGCCGCGATTCATGCGCAAGCGCCGAGAGAAGGAGAACCGCGCTAGCGCACGCCAAGTGACCGCAGCGAGTTGCGGTGCGCTCAAAGAAACGCGCCGCCCGGAGCCGGGCACATAACGGCCGCGACGTGTCTACGCCTCTCCGCAGAGCGCCGGAGGCCGGGCTCCCGCGGCTCAATTGAAAAGCGTCCAACAAAAGCCCCTTCGCGGCCATTGAGTCCGTCCGGCGAGCCGCGCGCTTCGATTTTCAATTGCCGATCTTCAAGGCGGGTGGCGCAGGTTTGGATCAAATGGCCGATCAGCGGCGGCGCGGCGGCGACGACAGGCGCGAAGACCACTGCTATTGACGCGTCTCCTTTCCCGAGCCTAACTTTCTTTCTCTCATTCGGTCTGTCGCCTTTCGTTTAGAATTCCCCCTTCTCTTTTTTGCCGTTCCTTTTCTTTTTGCGTCACTAAACTGTATATGGTCTCGCTTGAGCGCGCTTCGGCCTTTCGCATGCGCGAGAATATGCGAGGGCGAAGAGGCGAAGCTCGCTCCTCGAGTCATGCGGGCGTGCCATTGTTTGCGCAGTTTCCTGTCCCCTAACGCGCCTCTCGTGCATCGACTGCTCCTTGTACACGGAGTCCCGGTATACGAAGAAGTCGTGAGTGAATCACGCGAGCGAGGGACAGAAAAAGAAGGGTGGCTTTTCTGTCCGCGGGTGCAGATCGGCGAAGCCTGCGTGCACGCGAAGATCTGCGAAACATGGCGCTTTTAGTAAACAGCGGCAATACGTCTCCCTTTTCTTCTGCGCCCTGCTATTCCCGCTTCACTCGCTGGTTTTGTCCTCCCATCACATGTTCCATTTGCCACAAAACGTGCGCCCAAGCCAGCGACCCTTCAAAGCAAAAGCCGGTAGGTAAAGACAGGAATGTAGTGGAAAAGCAGGTGATGCCTCCGGTGAACTGGTCGTGTCCATTTGTTTCTTCAATGCGCGGCAAAACAGAGGCATGCATTTGCAAATATACGATCCATGCGTCCCTCTTTCTTCCGGGTGTGCTGGCGACCGTCACGACTCTGCACCTTCCGTGTCTGCGCGTGTGTCGCGGAGTATTTGTGTGCGATCTGCAGTAAGTGCTTTGCGAACTATCGACGCGGTAAAGGTTCTATTTTTGCTCGTGCCGACGGCTTCATCGTGCACAGGCGCGTGAGTGAGAAAACAGCCGACCGGCTCACGTCTTCCTCGTGAACATATGATGGTTGGGCCAGCTTGTATGTATAGGTTGTATGTAGGTTGTTCTTCAGGGCGCAAATTCACATTGCCGTGGACTCTCCCACAACAATGGTTCGTGACAGCGTGCGCTGATCGAACACGATAGCCAGCTGGATGATTGTGAGGGCACCGATCGACGAAAAACAGTGCGTTCAAAATAAACGCTTCGTAAATCTGCACCCCAGATATCGCAAAAGTTCCCCACTGTAAGATGCGTTCGACATTAAGGCTGATCGAAATGAGCGACAAATAGGATGTACAAGTCGTTAGTGCATGGTACACTCAGTTACTTATTGGTGACTTTACTGGCGTCGTACCCCAAAAAATTAAACCTGTAATCACGCTCCGAAGCTGCATGTTCACCGGAGACATGATGAAGCGGAAAGCAGGAAAAAAAAAATGCTTACCACTTGACCATTTTAACAAATGCGAGAAAGTTTATAGATTATAAAACACTAGTCATAATACCAACGCCATTCTTTATGTAGAGTTAGAACTAATGCCGGATCAGCCTCTCACGATATCTTAAATATTTATTTCAACTTGCAGTTCATCCCGCCGCGAAATCAGAACGCTGTGTGGTCAACTCCTTAGATATGTGTGTAGACCACCTGTCACTGCCGTTTGTTTCGCTAAAGCGAACACCTGTTTGTGGGATGACCCAAACAATTCTAAGAGCTCGCGAGAGTACCAGGGCGCATGTAGAGAAATCTACAACCTGTGCGATCTTGGTGCATGAAGCCTTGTGTCCGGTAGCCTCCCGAACTGCTCAAGTTTGGACCTCCCTAAACTGCTCCAGGAGCATCTCGGACCGGAAGTGTGGAAACAACACAATATATATAGTTTTCGGAACAGCTAAAAAGAGGTGAAAGAAGTCCGCAAACGACTTAAAGGAATTATTGGGCCCGTGGCCAGCAATAAACATTCAAAAGGGCGCTTTCTTTTTTAAAAAAAAATATGCTCAAGACAGCAGCATCGTTGGGCGTTATTAACCCATGTAAACAAAAAAAAAACACGTTTTAAGAACGTTGTTTATTTGCACTGTCACTGTGTGTGATATGTGATCTGCCATATTATCGTTATTTCAGTTGTTGCTTGAGTGTTTCTCTCTAGTGTCGATGCGCCACGTGATGTTGTTGTTGGCACTGTTGCTTTGAGAGCTTCTTTGTAATGTTTTTGTCGTGTTTTGACTGCTATGTGATAAGGTTGTTGTGAGTACGCTAACTGCTCATCTGCTCTTTCCCGTACAGTACTATCTAAAAAAGTACACAAACCTGTATATGCAACTGTACCACCTGCTCAAGAGCCAACGAGTAGTCGGCGCCGCATTTGTGGGCCAAAACCTCCTTCTATCATAACAATAAAAAAAGAAATATGAAAAAAATAAAAGAAAGGAATCAATTGGAAAGTCAATAACTGGGCGCAAGCCTTGGAATTTCATTTCCTTCATACAACAAACACATGGCAACAAACGTGCTGTTCTCCAAGAGCATCGTCCTCTGCTATAGTCCCAAAGCCGGTTCGTCCCGGAAAATCAGGGCTTCTGCCTTTTTCCTTCGTCGTATTTCCTCGCATCTACCTAACACTTCCAACACAATGAAAACGCAGAAGCGATATGAAACAGAGCAGATGAAAAGGAATCCTTCTCTTAGGAGCTGAGCTCGCCGAATTTGAGGACGATGAAAACGGATTGGACACCGCCTCCAAGGGCAGCGCCCACGAATACGCCAATAGCGAACCGTCGTAAGCCTTTCAGGCATAACATATTTGAGGCACGTTTTGTAAACAGAAAGAGACAGAAGTAATTTCACAAAGACTGGAGAGATTTGCCTGGTGGAACTCCTAGCATGCTACTTGAGATGAGGATGATGAGAAATGAAAGGATACGAACAGTGCACAAACTCCTGCACACGCAAAACTAAAAGAACCTCCGTAGCTCGGTCCATGGCCCAAGTACGCCTAGAAGTTCACGGCGGAATTCCTGACGTGTTTTCACTGCGGACATGAGGCAGGACCCTTGGAATGGGAATAGGCTGCAGGAGCAGATAAAGTGGGCCATGTCTTCCAGTACAAGAATGCGCATGGCACAGCGGTGATCCTAACCGTTTAACTTTAAACACGAGTCATTTTGCATTTGTAACATTCAGATGAATACTGCGCAGACATGCACGATCGCGCCTGTCAAGGCCACACTGCGTGTGGAACTCGCACGTTGAGTGTCAATGTAAGTGTGAACAGGCCCGTACGGCTGCTCCGAATCAGTCCGCGCCGCTCAAGAGACACCAACAGCTGATCCGTAACTTCAATATATCTATATCTATATATATATATATATATATATATATATACTTAGACGGTAATGCGCCAAACACAAATAACGTTATTTTAAAATTTGCGCCTTATACTTTTCCTATATAATGGCATTCACTACATGCCTCCGCATTTATCTTGCGAACAGAATAATTCAGGCCAAAACTTTTGATTAGTATGATCTATTAATCTGAAGGCTCACTGCTATCTATACTGCTAAGTTCGTGGTGGGAAAATGTTCATAGAGTATGCAAAGGGTTCCACATTGAGCTTGAGTGTGAAACACTCCACGTTACACTACTTTTTAAGTCAGGTGTATATTTGGTCTGTAAAAGTGACCTTGTTCCTGTAACTTCGTTAACATGGAAGGGTATCATGTTTTGTGCTGAAGACCAATGGATGAAATAAAGCTGCTTCCCAACAATATAGAAAGATTGGTCCGTTCGCTCGCTATTTTGTTATTAGAATGAAAAAAAAACAATTCGAACTAAGTTTACAAACGTAAAACAAAAAAAAAACATGTTCACTCCGTGAGCCCATGCAACATGCGCACTATCAGCGACCAGCTATCCGTCTAAATCCGAACTCACAAATTCTCGGAACGCAGACGTGAGGAAGAAATAAAATTTTATTGCTTATTGTGACAAGCAGACAAGCAGACTTTGCAGCACGAGAACGGATGCTGGCGCAGAGCGAGCCATGGCCGTGCTGTGTTTTGCGCGTCCGACACCTGCAGGTTTGTAGCAATGAAGTCAAAGCAGTGCTCCTGTCCATCCCCAACGCTCACGAAATCTTGTGTTTCTTCCTCATGACGTCTACGCTAGCAATTTTCTTTTCGTCGTCTTCACGATATGTTGGAATGACGCCATGTTATATAAGATCTCAAGAATGCAAGTGTTTATTGCTGTCTAATACAGCCGGATTATGTTTCTTGTTGTTGTTCTCTAACGAGTGTTATCATTCATGGGACACGGCAGCTAGTCTGCTGATATCATACATATATATCCCGAACTTCATGTAACAAAGACAACACAACAACGTACATCACGGCGTAACAGAGCGGATGGACATACTGACGTGAAGAGCCACCCCTCTTTCACGCTCTGAACTGTTCTTGCAGTGAATACACCTATATATATAGAATTTGCACTAAAAAAGAACACATTGGTTGGATAGCTGAGCTTTCAAAGCAATGACTTCTTGTGCGAAGGCTAACAACGCGTGACAGTGGTTCGAACTAGTTTTTACATTCCTTTCATTTGCTCGCTTATAAGAGCTCCGTTCTTGTTTGTTCTTCCTTTCCTTGCACTAACCAAAGTTTCAATCAATTTCTTCCTCAGAGGCGCACTGAAATAATGTTTTCGTTTCTTCGTTTCCTGCGTTAAGTGAAGTTAGTGGATCTCTAAAGCCTGCAAAGAATACTGGCAAACCTCACAGCACCCTAAATAATTTACTGGAATATTTTTTTTATAGCTGGTATAGTTTTTTTACAGTGACATGACGTCATCACTCAGGGAGTGGTCACGTGGGAACAGGAGATGGCGACGTTTTGACACCCGTTCCTGCTCGCTCGGTCGTCTGCTATACTGCAGCATAGAAGGCGACCGAGGTCTAGGAACCTTACTTACTGAAAAGAAAAGAAAAAAGTGAATAGTCGAAAGTATTATGGTGAACGTTTAACAGTGCGAACAGACGAAGCACAGGACGAGTGGGGAGCGACACAAACCAGCGCCCCTTTGTTTCAACTGTTCACGCTGTTAAACGCTTAGGATGATCCAGAAACAACTAGCCCACCCAACAAGCCCGACGAAAATATAATGTTAGTGTTCTTTTAATACGTTAAAAAACGTCATATAAGTTATTTTTATCGCACGTGCCGCATTCTTGCAGAAATAGAGTTGGATTACGTTGACACTGGTCTTTTCTTTTTTTTTTCGCGAGATTATTTCTTGCGGTTCGCATCGAGTAATAATTTTCTCTTATAATTAATATAATACTGGCCTTACAAGTCTCATATATAGAATGTCCGATCTAAGTTGAGCCAAGTAGTGAAGGGCTTGGCGGCGAAACGTCTGGCCGGGTTAAGTCATTGTATAGCAATTATAAATCTCGCAGATCAGTTCTGCGGAAGCCCACAAGGTGTAGGAAATTCACGGAAGGGAAAAATAGTTATATATCTTGTCACTGACTACAACGGCAACATTAACGTGTTGGTGCCTGTACGGGCACCTTGTTCACAGTGCAGAAATGTCCCCGCTGAAACAGCTTAAGTATTCTTGAATATACGCCATAGTGACTGCGCGTAGATGGGGGAAGACTGTCATTCATTCTATTCAGCGTGCACATGAGTCAGACCTTTTAATTGTGAGCGACCCCACAGATCAAGCCATGATGACATATTTCGGTCTGTCGCCAAGGTGCTTATACGCTGTCTCAATCTATATGGTTCGTGCAGACGCCTGCACGCACGTGCTCCGCTTCGCTTTTAGAGATCCACGACAAGCTCGCTATATACGAGACTGTCTCGGTTAAAGCCTCTACAACCTTATACGCACGAATCCGGTATCCACCAACGAGCCGACAGGCAATGAACGCTAGCACCATATCTATTATTATTATTATTATTATTATTATTATTATTATTATCAAAACTTGTTTGTTTTCGCTCCCCACTTAAGACTACTGTTATTAACTTGCCTCTCTACCTGCATGAGTCAGACTGTGTTCATTGTAAATGCGCACCTATTCCATACGTGGATTGTGTGAAATATCTCGGAATCTATTTCGATAGTAATTTATCGTGGCAACATCACTTATCACTTATTTGTTCCAAACTGAGGTCAGTAGCCTGGCTGTTATTTAATATCAAAAGTATTGCACCCTTGTGTGTAAAAAAGATTATAGCACAGGCACTAGGTTACAGTGTGTTAAGGTATGGCATTACAGTCTTTGGCTTTTGCTCGGATCGTTGGAGATGTAGAGTTGACCGGATTCTAAAAAACATTCTTAAAAACGTTGCGTACAATTCCCCAATAGTAACATCTGCAAACATCTTCCGTGAACTTGGGCTACCAAACTTCCATTCATTACTTATAGAAACAGTTGTCGTTAAACATTTCTGGAATTCCGATTTCAAACAAAAACGTGCCGCCGCAAGGGAGCTAAGAAAACATGTCCGTTATGTTGTTCCACGTTCAGCCACAAGGCATGGCGCGGCCAGACGCTGTGCTTATGTGCCTGACATATTTAACAAACTACCTGAAGAGTTATTTAACGCGACATCAAAAAGAACGCTCAAACACATCTTAAAACAGCTAGAGTAAAATTACCCTCTTGTACGTCGCTTTTTTTTTTTTCATCGCAATATTTACCTCTTCAATTTTTGTTATATGTAGATAAACAAATGTTATCTTGTTCTTAATTTTTCGCCTTTCATTTTTTGTGTTTTTTTTTTCTTTTATTCATCTCTCATCAATTTTTGTACATCTTTTGCCTTGTCCATCATATTCATTGGCACGGTCCTACAAGCCAACTAAGGCTTAGACCGGCCTGCTTGTGTTGTTTTGTATATTGTGTGGCAATAAACATTATTATTATTATTATTATTATTATTATTATTATTATTATTATTATTATTATTATTATTATTATTATTATTATTATTATTCAAGAAATATAGAGATGTAGTCATCCTGCCGTTCGTGCCGGCCACATCTAGTTCGTTTTTCTTTGTTCTCGCACGGGAGAGCCCTCGAAACCGAGGCCACGTGCCGGCTGTAAATTACATCCTTCTTATTGACACAAAAACAGTTTCCTGTTGCATACTAGCTCAAGAGCATGTTTCATCACTACGTCTAGCGTATGCACCATATTGGAACGTAAAATTACAGCGGCGTCCTAAATGCGCAGAAGGACAGACAGCATTTTTCGAACACGTATACTGCACAGACACTACCATGTGCACTGTCGGCACGTTTCATCTCAACTTGGGTAAAAACTTTTGTTGCCAGCTTATCGTCGAGCTTTTGCAAACATATCGCAGGCTTTGTCTCAAGGACAGCGCGAGAACACATGGACAACAAAGAAGACGACAACATGGGCGCTGACTCGCAACAGGTAAGCTTATTGAACACATATTTTATGCACGATCACGTCACATGCACCCAAAAAACGTTATACGGAACAAGCGTGATGTGCACACATGAGCAGGCTCATACACCCCGGACATCGACATTATGTGCGCCATGAATTTGCCTAATCTCTGTCAGTTTTCTGAAGAAAATGCAATTGCCTCTGTGATAACGGCATTGAAGGGTGACTGGTGCACAAATCTTTTGCATTAAAAAAGTGGTAGGCTTCTACTATTTCCCCTATGAGTCGATTGCTTTGAACGTGAATGATAGTGCATTGTTCAATACAGGGTTTGCAGCATTGAGTGCAAGTAGCATTTATTACCATTTATTATGGTACAAAAGCTGAGAGGTCGGCCCGCTGCAATTAAAACAGTCAAGTAAATATTTCTGGACGCTGACGTGAATTCGCGCCAATATTGTATACTTGTGAGAGTACTGTCAATGACTTACATTTACGTAGTATCTGTATAGTGCTGCATGGGCCGGGATAATATACCAATTTTATTCCAATTATATTTCTTTTCGCGCTTCGGCAGCGGTCCTTGTGGCGCTTCGCATATGCGTTATCACCCGGATTGACAGATCGCGAGTCGTAGACGATAAAAAGGAAGAAAATCGACCGAAAGCAATCCTAATATTATAGTGGCTTAGTGCCTTTTTCTACGCTGTGTACAAGTTTTTACTTCTTTCTTCTTTTTCTTTTTGTATGCGTAGACTGCATACAAATGTATACTCGTAACGTGCGCTGTTATTGGACGCCCACGTGTTGCCATTACATCGCGCTCTGCAAACTATAGATATAGTGTGGCAGGTTATAGTTGACTTATGTGATGCTTTATTACTGTGATACTTTTATATTATTTGACGTCTGTGTAGGTTTTTCTTGTTGTGTTCGATAGTCTTCTTTCATGTTCTTGTTCAATACATATATATAAATATATAAATATATATATATATATATATATATATATATATATATATATATATATATATATATATATATATATATATATATTAATTTCGGATGTGTCTTCTTTTAGAAGGGGAGGGGGGAGGGTTTATTTGTTATCTTCGTGCAATAACTGGTCCTTCGAGGCATTATTTTCCCATGTCCATTTCGTAAACAACAACCACAGCAACAACAACAATGACAGCTATCAGAACCGATAGCAGGCATCGCACTCCCTCAGTCGTGACATGCTGTATCCGTATCCGTATATTCTGCTTTATCAGATGCCTTTTCGCACTAGCCAATAAGGAATCAATTTTTTGCAACTGCAGCTGATTTCCTGGAAAACCCGCTGCTTCAAATCCTTTGGACACTCCTGAACTGGGCGTATACACTGCTAAGGTAATATAGTGTAACGGCCAAAATGTTCACTATCATTATCATTGCTCTTACTGCAAATTCGTTTTCGGCAGCTGTTGAATAGGCTGAAATAACGCCCCGTTGCAGGTGGGACACAGATACGATTACAGCAGCCTAGCTTCACTCATACCAGTGGTTGCAAGACTTTACCTTCGAGGCCGTCCGCTGGCTGGCTGCAGAAAAGTTGCGCCGTGTGAACAACAGAGAAGCCCAGGACAAAAGCCCGACTAAAGCTTGCCGCATCGAATGCATGTTCTGTCAACATGGTGAAAGTTCGCCTGGTTTGCCAGCTTGTTTTGACGATGCAATTTTGAAGATTGTGTACCAGACTTATCTCCATATTGGAGCCATGTTTTATAGCATATCGTTATTTACTCTCGTTGTCGCCCACACAGTCATCGACGATCAACCACGAACACCGCGCTATACGCATCAAATGAAAACACTCATATACGTTCCTGGCTTGAAGATAAGTAAGGCACGCAATTATTCAATAAGGGCTCTACAATAGCCGCTTCTCGTATACTGCTATAGGATATAAGATGCGTGACAGCTCGCCACCAATCAACTTTATTATAGCGTTTTGTTTTGTATAACGTATGCAATAATTATGAAGTTTTCCGAAACGCAAAATTTGACATAACAGAAGGCACCAATAAACAGTACTGTACAACTAGTATATTGATAATGTGCCTCCTAGGAGTCCTCATTCTAAACATTCTTCAGAAGCGATTCTCTTAAGTGACGCTTGTCACAAACAAAAAAGTACCGACATTTGGGCGCGTTGGTACTGGTTGAACATCTTGAAGGGGCAGCGCAATACGACGAAGACAGAAGGCAGGAACACACAGGACAGCGCTAAACTCACAACTGTATTCGAAGGCATTCACAAACTTACGCACTGTATACAACCCATAGCCCATAGCATGGGAGAGCACGTGGCTATGGGTTGTAGTACATAAGTTTGCGTATGCCTTTGAATAAAGTTAGTTGTGAGTTCAGCGCTGTTTTGTGTGTTCCTGCCTTCTGTCTTCGTCATCTTGAGCTGCCCCTTCAAGATGTTCACAAACAAAGGTCGTTCTTGTTCATCTGAAACCAGCTGGTGATAGCAAACGAGGGCTGACTGCTTTCTTGCAACCTGACCACGCACATACGAGCCATTTCGCCGCTTCCATTGCTGGTAGAAGAGTACCTGACTAGATCTGGTGAGACTCCTTAAATTATTTAATGGCATCGAAGATAAAACGCCCTAACAAAACTCCGAGTCATGCGTAAAGACACCGAAATGTTGTGCTCCTCGACTATTTCGTTTTCCACCGCAGTGACCCTCGCAGGTCAAGGCGTCGCCTCACGACGTAAGACTTCTGTAGCACGCGTGCTCTTCCGTTGTGTTGTCTTTGTCATAACGTCATTGTTGTTACTCGTTGTGGCCGTTAACGACAACGTGAGCACCGGTCAATCACCAACCTTCTTGGTGGACGGACCAAATACTGCGTTGGGTAGAATTTCGCTTCCCAACACGCACTGGAGTTCAACAGTGAAGCCAGCCTTGCTCACACCCGCGTTCTTTATATTATTTATTTATTTTATTTATTTATTTCATTTATTTACATATACTACAGCCTAATACAGCGCTATAGCAGGAGTGGGAACATTATACATTACTATACATTACATTTCCAAAACACAGATATACACAAAAAGATGAATGATCAAAAAGAAACGATTTACATGTTAGCGAAGTGCTTACCAGTGATAGCTATAGAATATTTTGGTGATAGTGAACGAGTATTACCGGGTAGAGAATTACAAAGCTCTATTGTACTTGGAAAAGAAATGTACTTGAATGTGTTAGTACGGGCATGAATAGGTGTTATGTTCAAGGCGTGAGAGCTACGGGTACAACTCGCGTTATAAGTTTGATATAGTTACCACCAGAAAAACCAGAGGTAGAATTATTAATTGCATACAAAAGTTTTAAGGCTTCAATGTGATAAAGTGAAAGTAATGGCGTAATGGTCAAAGACTGTTGAGCCTCTGTTGGTGAGAAACTACGGCTGTAATTTTGGCAAATGAAACGAATAGATTTTTGTTTAATGTTATTGAGCGAGCTTATTTTACATTGTTTGTAGGGGAACCAAACGACAGATGCATATTATAGAACAGGACAAATTAACGATTTATATAATAGCAGTTTAGTATCGCGGGGGGGTCTTGGCTAAAGTGCGGCGCAAATATCCCCCCCCCCCTTTTTTTTACGGCTTTCCCGTTTACAGATTCGATGTGTTTAGACCAAGAATTTGTATTTATCTGGGCTCTACCTAATGTTTACACTTACATTTACGACTCTAACATACGAAAAACATAATTTTGAGATTATTGCTGTCTATTAGCTATTCTTGATACGTATCATAAGAAGAGAGAAAAAAGAAAACGCCCCACAGTATGTCTGTTCCCTTGTTTGTTCTGTCGCTTTTAACGATGATAATTAATTTTAATTATGGGGTATTACGTTTTATGAGGCACGCCATAGTGTGGGACTCCAGAATAATTTGGACCAACTGGGATTCTTTAACGTGCACCTAAATCTAACTACACAGGTGTTTTCGCACTACGCCCCATCGAAATGCGGCAGCCGTGACCGGGATTCGATCCCGCGACTTCATGCTGCGCAGCCCAACAGTATACCCACTGAGCAACGACGACGACAGGTTTTAACGACAATAACGAGTTTCATTAATAACATGTGGTGAACGCAGCATCATGTATCAAAGGAATCCAACTAAATTTGAAAGCATGAAGTAAGGGCACTTTCGACGAGACCTCAGAAAACAGGCTCTTCTGCGCGCTTTGTTGTTTTCCTTAGGTCTCTCCGCTTTGATGTTTGATGATGAACTTAAGAAAGTCAGAAATATTGTTTGTTTAAAGGCTGCAAAGTCGGACGCATTTTTTTTTTCTTTCCTCACAGCAAATTCTGTCCACGCTTGTATTCTGCCCGTGCGTACTTAAACTTTTGAAAAACAAATGAATGCAGCATGATTCGTGGTTCAGCACGGAAACACAACGAACGCATATACGTAGCCAACTTTCTTTTTCTTCTTTGCCGATAGTCTGTTTTTTCTTTCTTTTTAGCACAAGCACCAGCCTTTATTTTGTTGTTGCTTGCTTTCATTCCTTGTGCATTAAAAAAAAAATTAACTCGGTGTTTTCAGTCCGTCCTCGTATATTTTTCGTCCAGAGTAGAGGTCGTCGACCCCGCTCTACACTTTCGGTCCTGCTAAGCGATGTGCCATCGGCAATAGTAAACAACGTTATTTTGGTAGCCATTATATTCACCATTGTAGCCGGCTTGAGCTACATGCACGATACTTCAGCGCTTTAATGAGGTGTCCAGCAAGATATATATACTCACTGAGTTTCTGCCCTTTCAAAGAAAATATATATCTCTCTTTAAAGTTATACTCCAGAGAGAGAAAGAGAGAGAAGGGGAGGAAAGAGAAGGAGACTAGCCAGTGTATGTACTGGCTGGCTACCCTGTGCTGGGTAAAGGGCTAAAGGCAATAAAAGGTGAATGAAGAGAAAGAAAAAGCGAGGCAAATTCACACAGTAACGCGATGCTACGCGCTACAACATTCAAAGAGGGTCGCACAATTTAACAAGCCCTTAAAAACTTCAGCAAAGCCCTCAAGGCCTTGAGTGCCGAAACCCATCTGCACCAGTGTCCTAGAACTTCTTCTGTGAAGGGGCAATTGTGCAGTTTTTCGAGCGCGGTCACGAGCACTTTTCTTAGCACACTGTAACGGGGACAGTCACAGAGGAGGTGCTCGATCATCTCCTCGCGGCCGCAGGTGTCAAGGTACACTCAAGCACACCCACAAGCACACGAGCAGAGATGAAATAGGAACCAGGGGTGCATGAGGTGCACGTAGCTCAGCTTGAAAAACAATCGATGCCTTTGTACCACGGCCAACGAATTGTGCTCAAACATGATTACACCCAAAGCGCCGTTTAGAGGATGTTCTCATAAGATTTTTTGCTTTTTCCAGTGTTAGGTGAATTTCAATAAGACTGAATACAAATCTTAGCTATGGTCACTCCGGCGAGGGGACATATTTGATTAGGACCAACTCGAAAACGAACCGTATCGCAGGAAGATAACGTTAAACTGATCCATTTGACGAAATAGTGCAGGTAAAAACTCGGAAAGGCCTATATCGTTGAAGTGACGGGCACAGGCACCAAGCTTTTCTATAGAGAAAGAAAGAGGCCGACGTATTTAACCAAGTGGTTCTTAGATATACGTGATGGAGGAGATGGAGAAGGTTGAAAGAAATAATTTTTAAACGAAAATTAATGATGGCTTCATGTCAAGCTTCACGATTAGTCTTGCTATTCTGCAGAGCAGACAATACGTGCTTGAAAAAAGCACGCAATGATATATGCAGTGCTGCTTATTACCGTAAGTACAGCACAAAAAAACGCACGCGACCGTGCACGAGAACGCGCCGTAGCAGCAAGCAAAACATGCCAAGAACGTAGTCTATACAAGAAAGCAGCTCCGCTCTAATTGGGCAACAATAAGTAGAAGCGCGTGACTCCTTCGCACGTAAAAATAAAGGAATCAGTGCAGAAATTATCGATCCAACTTCAATTTCCATTAGTTACTTCCAGCCGCTCCCTATAGCGATAGGTTTTGGAGGCAGCACCGTGCCAACAGCCACACGTAAAAATTGGCAATTTGCGCATTCAGTCTGCCTTTTGTCAGGTTCATTTATCGATGTATCACTAATTCCTGAATCCTCTATTTTATGCTCCTTATCATGTTCCTATATTTTATTATTAGCTTTTCTGTCTTTGTTTCTTTGTTATATCTTTATATATCATGTTTTTTTTTTTTTCCGAGGCACCACGTTGTTTATGAAACAATGTTGGCAATAACTGAAAGTCACATGGAGCCAAAGACAATGAAACCAAGGTAAGCTTTCCCTGGCTTTATTGTCAGTTAGCTTCATACTTTTAATTGTTTGAAAAACCATGTCCCTCGGTTCCCCTGTCTCCTCACTCATATACTTCATTGTTACTCTGGAAAATATCTTGTACGGCGTCCTAAAATGCAGACCTATAATTGCTAAGGTCACACAGGCATTGTTTAAAAGAGGATGAGGAGGAAGGAGGGAGGGAGGAAGCGGCAACGCTCTACAACAACAGTCAGTAATGCGCGTCACGGGCTCAAATGTAAAAATGGCTGACTGCAACGTATACGCGACGCAATAGCCCCGTTTTCTATTTTTATCGTGAAAAGAGGTGTTTGTGATATGTTCGCATCATTTGCGGCGTGACTTTATTGCGCGAAAGAATACCGAACTTGCCGCACAGACAGAATATACCGTATACAAGCGTGTGATACGAGAAAGCTTGAATCTAAACGACGAAGTGCTGCCCGATGGCGACGCAGTTTTTATGCACAAGTCGTACGTTCACACCTACGCAATGAGTTCTGTAGTCATAACTTATTTTCACAATAGCACGAAAACGCAGAAAACTTGAATAACATTTTTCTCGTCATGTTCTTGGGGAAGGGGACGAAAAGCTTTGCATTTTGCCTGGTCTCGTGTCAACAGAAGTGCAGTGCAGAATTATTGCTTTGTTTTTGTCGCACAAGCTTTTTTCTGGTCTCGTTAGCTGATATCCCAGATAAAAAAAATAAATGCAAGAGCATACTTGGCTATTTCGTTCACATTGAACATGCACAGAACGCCACCATGCAGCACTGAACATCTACCGGATCAAGTTTACCTGTGAAAATCACCGATATCGCTCAAAAGGAGTACATGTGAGTCATATAACTAAACATCAAGTTCGATACATTTTCGTATTCTGCAATTCTTGTGCTACGCGATGTTGTCACGTGGTCGTGGTCACGATGTGGTCGGTGCAGATAGCTGGGGGAGTTTTCGCACATGATTGCAGCAGTTCTGCAGAAGGCTAAGGCGTTGTGGGGAGTAAAAAGATGGCGTCCGTAAAAAAGTACAAAGTCAGAGGAATAACGCAAGTCCGTGTACTTTTCTAAAATTTAAATTCTGATACTTTACCGTATTAAAAGAAACAAAGCCGCACGACTTTGCTTCTTTCGTTAAAAGTCATTTCTGCATGTTTTATTGAACGTATACACTCTACACAACGTTTCTGCCACTATATGCAACTATTCACCCTGCAAAGTAACT
The DNA here is from genome assembly GCF_038994185.2 of Dermacentor albipictus. NCBI lineage: Eukaryota > Metazoa > Arthropoda > Arachnida > Ixodida > Ixodidae > Dermacentor > Dermacentor albipictus. Next base: position 222,406,293 of record NC_091821.1, on the reverse strand, counting down.
GCAATAGCTCCAAAGCACACAGAGACGGTCAAAAAATGTACGCGCATGATGATTGCACAATCGGCCGCCACTCGGGCGAAGGTACTTAGAAAATCACATCAGGCGTGCAGTGACAGGAAACAATCCAAGTAACTCGAGGCATATGCCGTTTAATATATGTATTTTTCTTCCCCCAATGCGCACCAATCCCACGCACAGCAGGCCGCTGTGGATGGGAGGAAGCGAAGGAGGAGTGAACAAGGCCCGCGCTGCAAACGGAACGTGCGGTCCATTCAGGCTAAAGAGACAAAGTTAGAGCGCCATGGCGGCCCACGCACGTTCAGTGTGCAGTCCACCGACGAAACGGGGCCGCACATTCGCGCGGCAGCCGCCCTTGGGAGCCGCATCGTGACGGCGTGATCCGCGGCCTGTCATCGGCCGCGCGCACGCATAATCCGCATCGGGCGCGCCGGCCGAGCCGGTCCGGCCCGCGCGCCGCGAAGCCCCGCCTCCGTGCGCGCGCCATTGGCCGCCAGGCGAGCGGCGGGCGCGGCCCCCTCGGCGGGCGCCGACAGGGCTGCTTGCGCGGCATGAGTGACCGCGTTGGCGTGTGATGGACTGGCCGCGGGGCAGGCAACGCGACTGAGCCAGAGAGCGTCGCACAGCATGGCGGACGGTGCGGGCCAGCAGCCCGACGAGCCGGCGGCGTCGCCCGCTCACGAGGCCGGCTCGCCGCTGCGGCCGGCGCGCGACGACGAAGAGCTGCTCGACGTGGTGAGCACGGCATCGCTGGACGGCGCTGACTTCTCCGAGGACGAAGAGTACTTTCGGCCCATCAAGCGGCTCTGCATGCTGGAGGCGCCGGCGAACCCGTCGCCCAAGCCGCTCACCTCCTTCTTCATCAAGGACATCCTGAGCCACAAGCCTGCGCGCCGTGCGTCCGGCATTGTGCGGCCCTGGGACCTCGAGTCGGCGAGCCCCGGCCGGCGACGGCCGCGCTCGACCGACGAGGACTCGCGCTCCGAGAGCGACTCTGCCGACAGCCCGGCGGCGCCGCAGCAGCACAGCTCCACGTCGCCGCTGGATGCACTCTTCGAAATGACGAGCAAGGCCTTCGAGGGGCTCGAGTCCGGAGACCGCACGGCCGGTGAGTCCCCCCACCGTACTTTCGAAGGAGGCGCTATGGGTGTCACGTGCCGCCGGCCAAGCGGCACGTGGCACGAGACCCGTTCGTTGCATGTGCCAGGCGCTCTGCGGCTCTCTGTCGCCTTCTCCTGCTCACGGTCCACAGCTCTGACGGCTGATGGACAGCGCTGACAGTACGCCATACAGTGGTGTGACATTCGGGGTTTGTGGCACGAAAACAGAAACCACCGTGACCGTTGTAGATTGTTTCCACAATGTAAACAATTGACAGCATCAACTTGCATTGACTAACTTGCAATTGTTACGATTCTATCGTGCGAATCGTCCTTAAATGTGAACTGAATGTGTGGTTGTTTTGACACATGCAGTTCTGCGTGCATCCTCAAAACAGTCACGAGTTCAGTGCAATGCGTGCGTATAGGCTCCCGCGCTTCGACTGCGTAACATTTCCTGCACAAACGCATGTTTGTGCACCTTATGCCGAAAGTGTGTGTATGAGGAGAAATACGCTGGACGTTAACACTACAATATTTACAATATTACGGCGATGCGTTCACAAACTGATTTATTGATGCACTGATTGAGTGATTCCTGCATGGGATTAAACGTCTAAACCATCACACGGGCAACGAGAAGCTGTAGTGGAGGTTTCTGTACTACGTTTCACCACATGAGACCTGAAGCACACTCCAGTGGAGTTCTCTCATTACGCCCCTATCATTTCGCAATCCTGATGGCAGTCGAACCCGCGACTTGAGCCACAGCGGCGTGTACGAGCATGAACTTATAACCTGAACGTGTCGCACATGAACCCTCGTGGTTTATGTGCTGACTGACGGCCATAGGTATCACATGTTAAAAAGCTGTTGCGATGTTGTTCGCGCAAGAGCTAACACATGCGGTGGCTCCTGCGCTTACATCAAGTGCTGTTCCTTTATGACATGTGCCCATGAACGTACTCGTACAATTACAGGCTAGAAAGTTCAGTTATTGTTCATCGAGGCACATCCAGAAGAATTCTTAACAAATTTGTTTCCACTTAAACTAAATTTTTTTTTTATATTGCATATATCAGCGCCTCCGTTGTTTAGTCTTCCTGTAGTCCTGCATATAGCTACAGCACCATTCTTTCGGAAGGTTGCTCAACAAACTAGATCAGCTCCGCACTCTCGTACAGCACGTCCATTGACAAAATGCAATCGAAATTGGCATAAAATTACCGTTTATCTGGTGCCTTCCTCATGTTCGGTAAAGAATAAGTTGCAGGACGTGACGTATTACAGAATATTTGAATTCTAACCCGACATGAGCGTATTAGTCAGCCGAGAGCGCACCAAGTTAGCTTTCCAGGGGTATCGATAAAACTGTGTCTTAATTGCAGCTGCCTACAGCATGTGAGCTCACACAGAGGAGGGTTACCTTTGAAGTGGTTTCATTGGCTTCTAATTCACCAATGTTAAAGGCGTATTATCAGACACATGGAAACACGCACCACGACATCCTTATTCTGTGCAGAAATATGTACCTACAAACTATGGTATTTTCAGATGCACAAAGCTTTGCATGGAGCTCAACTTTAATATATGCACAACTCTTTCATAGCGTTACAGGCAAGTTATTAACTAGAATATCCGAATACATTTGGGAGCTCCAACAGTTCGTTCGCATAGAGCGCTTCTGTATAGCCCATCCTATTTCATTGTGCACCTTTGGACGCTTAAAGATTGAGCAATGAACCCATTTTTGTCTCATGGCTGAGATATTGTTCGCGTTTGTAGAGTGCCTCCTCCGTATACAATATCGAGGTTGATGGGTCCTTGGGGAAATATGTAAATCGTATATTATTCCTTCGACAAAGGACACAGCCAACTGTTAAATGACGTAGAAATACAGCTTCTTTTGTGAAAGCATTTTTACATCCCGCAACGCAGTCACTTCATTCAGGAACATATATAACAAGCAACAGTGGTACGTAACACACATTAAACACATCTTTTAATCGTGGTTTAACATAGCTACGTATGTTGAAGCGTTCATTTTGTAAGGGGTGTATTAATCCGCGCGTGATGCATTCATCCGTACAGCCTGACTCTGCGTATTAATTATTTCCGTTTTCACAGCTAGTACGTCTTTTCACTCTATGATCGGCCGCTAACACGCTTAATACTTCAGAGTCTAGCTCCAGCAATTAAGTTAACCTACACAAACCCTGATGTGTAAAGAATTTATAGAGATCGCAAAGATTTTGCGCACTCCATTGCGGTTTTGCTCCTAAACTTGCACTCCGTTCGCTTACGCTGCCTAGGATGTTTCGATGCATAACCGAGTTCAAAGGACGTGCCTTCTTCAACTAACATTATATATGTCTGACACAAGTTTCCTGTTTCCGATATTATTATCAGGACATATAAAACAGCAAGAACGGCTTCAGTGTGTTAGATCTTCAGGATACCATATAGTTACAGACTCCTGTAACACGTGATCACGCTGAGCCTCATTCACCGCATATTTTAATGCACAAGAACAGAAAATGCATGTGTACCTGGCCACACAATTTTACGGACCACGGGATCTCGTATGACGATGAATTTCCGAGCAGCCTGTAAAACTAGCCAGTGAAGCAGTGCATCGTTATGTTGCTCGCATATATACTAGCAGCGCTGGAAATGTGAACACCAGGCTCCGTTGTGAGGCTGCTGAGATGTTAAGCATTTTCTCAGATTCCGTGGTCCCAAAACTTTTGTGGCGGGGTGTACGTATTAACGTCCACAATGCTGAATAGGAGTGTTACTATTTCCGTTGTAAAAAGACCAGGAACATTAAGTTTACATCTCAACACTGAACAGAACAAGTGTATGCTAGTTTAGTGTGCATGTCGTGCGCATACGCTTTGTTCTAAAACCAAGTGTTACTGGGATGCAATAGCGAAAGAAATTGTAACCATATACCCACTATGTAATTTTTTTTTCAGCAAAGAACAGTAATTTACCTTCCTATACGTCAGCAATGAGTTTTTGCTATATATAGCCTTCAAACTATGCTAAGCTGCGCAGCGAAAAGTATGCCTATACCTTTTTTTAACGAGCCACACTATGCTCAAAGTATGCGGAAAATAACGTCACACACATGACGGATGCCTCCTGTCGCTCTTAGAAACGGAATAGGCTCGCCTGTAATGAGTGAGCTGCAGAGCATTTTGTTCAGAACTATATATATATATATATATATATATATATATATATATCCTATCCATCGGTAAACACGCACGCAGTCTGTCTAATTGCTGGCTGCGTGCGATTCAGGAAAGCGACACTTACATTGTGTAGGAAATGACCATCCATCAAGTGTAACTCCATGTCGCATATATACGGACGCTCATCTGTACGCTCTAACGCGTTCCCACATGCACGCATAACTTAACGACAGTGTCGGGGTGCACTGCGTTTGCATGTGCTGAAGGAAGCTTGCGGAGTCAGATTGCAGAGCAGGTGTCTCCTTATTAGCCCCTTGAAAACAGAAGCCAGACGAGGTATTACAATGTAATCGGAAACCATAGCACATTGCTTTTAACAAATGCTTCTAGCACGACAGACTTCACATTGTTGTAAGCGAATCCCCGGTGCCGTTACGTTCTCATATTTAGTTTGTTCTGGTGTTACATGCTTGAGTGGATTGCGACATTAGCACATTACGCATGAACGCACCAACTATACATACACGTTGCTCCAGCTTTTTCGCCGCGGCTGACGTAATCATCATGCAACACACTTGTGCGCCTCTGAAGCTTGATGAAAATAGCGAAGTCGTCCTTTCATAGTCTGGGATCTTGCACATCCTTACAAACCTTTTTACTAATTTAGCTATAAATAAACTTGCCGAGTTCTTCCATCTGATCGAAAATATCCATCATGTCGCTTAAGAATTTCATAATATACACCTCACAGGTTGACTCTTGCGCCTGCCACAATGGAAAACCTTGTGCTGGACGAACTCATTATCAGCGCGAACTGCATGCAGGCTGCAATGTTTCGTCCAGGCTTCTCAGTGTAAAATAATTTACACCCTAAAAAGTGAAAAAGGGTGTAAATGTGTCTATAACTCACACCCTTGGGGTGTTATCTATATAACGGGTGTAAATTATTTTACAGTGCTGGCTTCGATAAGTGAACATTTTTTTAAGGATTTGAACTTTAAAAAAAAGCATTGTCGCTTTTAGGTAACATCTCCTCATCGCAGAGCAAACAAACACGCGCACGCACGCACACAAAAAGAAGGGATAGCGCTGAAGAGAACTGGAAGAAATTTAAGAACACGAGCATATGCATACGAAGTTCCGCACATGAGGGAAAAGAAGAACAGGTGAAAAGAGTACTTGTTATGTTTGCTGTATTTCAGATGTTATTCACAGGCCACTTTTATCCTCACTCTCCACGCCTTTCTTTTTTCTCCCTCTTTCTCTCCTAAACCCGCGAAAGAGGGTTCGGAAAGACGTATAATAGATGTGAAAACTATCAATAGAGCGAAAAGTGATGAACCTGTAAGAGGTATCCGAAAGAAAAATGAACAAATGTATCGTTAAGCCCCATAGCAGAGCAGCACCTTGACGTGTATGAAGGCAGGAATACATAGAAAATAGGAAATTTTAGTGTTGTGTAGTCTTGTTAACTGGCAGCGAGGCATTTTCCCATGAACCAATGGCGGTGCAGCTGTGCACCTAAGCCATCGTAACACGATGAGAGTCACAACAGAATGTGCATCTCCTGGCAGTGTGTATAAGTAAGCATGTGGACAGAACTACAAGGCTGTGCACTTAGCACTTGTGTGAATGTACACAAGCTGCATCAATGTGTGAGTAGCCCAAGTTCACATAGCCAAGCTCAACAAACATTGGCGCGATGTTTATGGTGTAGGCAATAAGACCAGGAGCACATAGTACACTATACCCTCTTCTGCCTCGTTGTCCACCGCATAAATAATAATATCCGGCAAAAAGCTTTGAGAACCATGACGCTAGCTATTTGTCCTGCATTTCTTTTCGACGTTGCTGCGTCGACAAACTCCTTGCTGCACGTGAGACTATGGCATGCATGCCTTTTGCGCATACAGCCAGAATGAGAGCAGCATGGCCGCGTCTTTGCAGCGTCTTGCTAACCATGCTTGCTGTCTATGTATACACAACCTACTGCAGAGTACCGCTCGCAAAATTTCCGGCAGCGCCATCAAACCATGTGCCAATTCAGCCTTTTTGTGCCTTGTCTGCCCCTAAAACCAGCCTTATCGGCAGTGTTTGCACTTGTCAAGGGGAAAGACACGTTGGCTGCGCTTGAACTTCCGCAACACCGTAATTACGATGGAGCAATCCCAAGAGGTCCATACGAGCAGACTGCAAGCAAATTTGCACGTGCGTGGTCGCTGCCAGTTAGTTTTACACAAGTTCCTCGCAGCAAAACTGCGCATATAGTAGTATGTAGCTACTCTCGCCAAACGAGCGGACAAGCAAGCAACCAGGCAGGCAGGCACGAAAACAAACAGAAACATGTCGAGCTCTGCCGCCATGCAAGGCACATACAATAATATAACAATATTTAATACAGGCGGTCCGTTTGTGATTGCATACTGTGCAATAGCTAATAACTGCACTCGCAAAACACGAGAAGCCTGGCGTTCTATAACCGGTCTTGCGTAGACTTGCATTAATCCTACCACCCATAACGTCGACGATGAGGGTAGCACTGCTATTCCGCTATCTTGGCAGATCGCATTAAAGGAGTGACCCTTCGACTCCGCTCATTACCGTGGCTGTAAAGATGCACGAAACTATTATTCCTTCAGGCGCTAACGCCTCAAAATCCACTAACGAAAATCACAATGTTTAAAACATTTCGAATGCGTGTTCAGATGCTTCTGATAGGACGCATGTTCTGCAAAACTGATTAACTTGTGCGAAATGTGTTTCAGAGAACTGTTAAAACACGGACGTCTGGATTTGTGCTGTATAGCTGTCGTCAAGTATAGCGGGTTTTCTTCTTTCGTCTTGTCTTTAGAGGAATGGTTTTTACATCAGACAAATTTCAGAGGTGGCGCGGTGTTTTCCAGGTACACGGCATGGAAAAAGTTCTGTTTTGTCCCCGAATTTGCCGTATGCTTAAGAGCGCAGGCGCGCATGCAGTTCACGTTTGTGGACGCCACAAAACTCGTTGAAAATTCAAAATCCGCTATCTGGGTCCACACTCACAAGATATCACTAATTTAAGAGAGTTTATTCCTTCACTGATTTCAGGAACCCGCCATTCGTAGAAGCGATAAGCGCGATAACAAAACCATCGCTGCAGCCAGCGCCAGTTGTAGACGGGGTTTATACGAAAGAGAAGTTTTGTGAATAAGGAGGCCGAATCCACAAAGCTTCTTTCTTGTTTTTAAGGAATGTTTGTCTCTGCGCTGTTAGTTTTGTCAGAAACTGTTAACTGCACCCTGTAACTCTGTATAACGTCAAACGTTGATTTTAACGTTTCAGCTATACAGAGCTGAACACTGCAGAATGACGTATACTATATAATAAGCAAGCTACAAGAGTCTGAAACCCGTGCACGGCTTTATACGGCAGGCACAACCCAACAACAGTTTTCTGCAGTGAATTCACTAACCTTCACTGACGTGCACTGCACTACGTTTCAAGGATAGTAATGACTATATTTTTAGGCTGTACAATATTGCTGCCTAAATCACCGAACAGGAGTAAAGGGCACTCACTCTACGACTTTATACATGTATACCCTGGATATAGCCTGTTCAAACACAGTTTCGCTTTTTATTTCGTTCGATATCTAGTTCCCCCGGAAAACAGCCTTTTCAATGAGTCAATTTTTTTAAATTGTATGCGATGTGGCGATGGCCATCCCATCGCTATTCACGTGCATGCGACTTACAGAACCTACGAAAAACTTAAGCCTAAAATGGCCGATCGTTTTTAGGTTGCTGTTTGCTATTTGCATATATATGTATGCTTATAGTCAGTTGCATGTATAGTGATGCTGCACTTTTGTAAATGATTAGAAATATTCAGCAAAAAAAAACTCCTTTAATCTATGCAGTAATAGAAATGAACGGTATGCGCTGCAGCTGTATACATTAAATGATTGCTAAAGTGGGGACTCTTTGAGCACCAGTGTAGTTCGCGGCAAAAACGCCATGCAGAGGGAAGAGAGAAGGATTTGCTGAAGAGGCGGTGGTATTACTTTGACGAAAGGTATAAGCGATGCAACACATATTACGCCACAAAAGAACTCTCGAACAGATCTCTCCGCCACTTCGGTTGACTAGTTCGCCCTTATACCATAACTAAAGACTGGATGTCTAAACACTTTTTTTTTAACATATGCACTGGAAAAACAGTAATATCCGGCTCTTGCGTTGCACGTGAATAATCGCGAGCGGCTAAAAGTTGGACGCTTCACGGTAAAACAAGGGCTCCGCGGACCGTGTGCAGTGTTTTCGCAGATATATCGAGCGGCTCGTGCACGGTAATTTGAGAATGACATGGCATAAAGGCTTCTGTGACCCACTTCTATAGTGTCCCATAACCGTATACATTATATTTCACAATACATATGTATTACATATGTCATGGAAATTACAGCTTCATTTTCTCATCACATCAAAGCATGGACATATATATTAGGTCTCAATAAATACATTTGATGCTGTTATTATAAATATTCTGCCAGATAGTATGACGAAAGTGCAAATTTCGCTTAATAAAAAACAATGTTGGCGGTACATTTTCAGTACAACCAGCGATTGTTAATGATTCAGGGCTGTGTTTATCAGGATTCGTAAGAACTGTTCTTCGTTGGCCCTATTATCTAATAATGTGATTGCAATCATGATTGGCTGCCGCGTATTCTTATGATCCGATCTAGGTTACGAACTCCTTCGTGAATACGGGCCTATAGAGGTCCTAATAAAAAATACAAAGAAAAAAGTTCTTACGAAGCAACTGTTCGTAAGTGTGGATGCCAGTAAATTATGATGTCGGAAATATTATTAGGGACGGCGAGCGGCCAATAGCAAATAGAACTTACGAACGAAAAGCTGTGCGAATTCGGCCGCAGGTTTCTGGGCCCGTATTCAGAAAGCATTCGCTTCTGAATACGGGCCCAGAAAAAAGCACCAGCCAGTAATAATAGCAAACACAATGCTAGCGAAGGTGGTTGGCCGACGGCAAACGGGCCTTACGAATGAAGACCTTCGTGAATTCGACACCGCGTTCAAACAGCTTTTCTTTCTTAAAACCAATTCTCAAATGCTGAGCGCTCTGCCTTAGCTCTTCGTTTTCGCTCACGATTTATTTGGCCCTCGTTTTTACGAACTGCTGTGCTGTATGAACACAAACTGCTTCATCCTTTCTGGCACAGAAAGCCGGTATGCGCGCATATATACACTTATTATACGTCTGGAAGCTTGCACTCTGTAACTGAAAGCGGCTGCTGCTAAGGCGGGAACAAGATTCTATAGCTACTAATATAGAAGATTACTGTACCGGGGCTTATTTTACAAAGCGTTTCGTTCATAAGTGCTCTTTGCCATTTTCCGGCCGCCTTAGATAATATGTCCAGCATCAGGATTGATTTAAACTTTCTTTTACGAATAATTCTGGCATAAGAGCGTTTAAGTGAATACGGGTCTCCTTCTTTAATCTATACGCGTTATGAGTGTGCGACAGGGCGACTCCTATGAGTATGCTCTCAAAAGAAAGGAGGTGAGTCGTTCACTAGATTTTGTTCACTGGAGTTGTTCAATAGATATTTTTTTTCACGTAAGCTTGTTCGTTTGCTTGCCTGCCTGCTTGCTTGCTTGCTTGCTTGCTTGCTTGCTTGCTTGCTTGCTTGCTTGCTTGCTTGCTTGCTTGCTTGCTTGCTTGCTTCTTCGTTCGTTCTCTGGTTAATACTTGCCCTAACAAAGCACTTCCGTGAGTCAAGCAACAGAGTTGGAACAAGGGATGTGTCAGGACGGAGCCAACATTACGACAATGAGACTTGTCGCCGTCTTCGCACTGACGAAGACAAGAATTGACTCCAGAGCCTTGCTCTGTTCATCAACTCTTCTTCTGTGGATGATTTAAAATCTTCATCTTCCTCTGAAACGCTGTGAAGCATTGTGGATTCGCGCTTTTCTTCCTAAGTTCTGTTCGCCATATATGCAAGCCGCCTTGACTACTAATATGTCCAACGTCGCGATTGGCAGGCATCTGTTCTTACGAATAGCTCTAGCGTGAGAACTTTTGCGAATACGGGTCCTGTAGCTGAGTCCACGCATTCGCAAGACATGCCTTACGCAAGTTCCGTGCGCGATCGTTCAACGCTGGAGCGGTAATCTCCCTATCGCAGCGATCGCCGTCATCAATGACACGCAGCTAAACTCCGGCCAATGAGGAAACGCTCTTGCGCGAGAGGAGTTTAGCGAATGCGGGGCTTGGGGGTGCGTTTGCCGAGCCTCGCGAATGCGTGTATATGCGTGCTCGCCTTGGAGACCCCGTTTGAGAGCGCTGCCAATAGCGAAAGTGCGTCTAAATGCACGGCGTTCGCGCCGCTTTTTCAGCCTGACGGAGGAAGCTCACGCCGCGTACTCTTCCACCACGATATCAGAGGGGGGAAATGTACACTCGCCACTCGCGGCGCGCGAGAAACATTACGAAAAGACACGAATCTCGCCTAATGCGAGAGGGCCCTCCATGGCAGCGAGGCGGTCAAGGTGAGGAAGACGCGTGGTTTTTTTGTCCGCGGGAAAATATGGGGAAATGTACGCATGCAGCTTACCGCCGCCGTGTCCATATATGCGCAGGCCTAACTCGACGATGCCGCTGCAGGGTGCGTGCCCCCCCCCCCCCTTTTATATTTTTTTATTTCCCACTCTCTCTCTCTGTTTTGTTTATATTATTTCTTCTCTTCATTTCTCGTCAAGAGATCGTGCAGCTCTTATGCGCACACACGCACTCCTGGTAAAGAAAAAAAAAAGCCTCGTGCGCGTGACATTCTGTTTACAGCGCTTAGTTTCCACGCTGATGACGCTGTGCATAAGGCGCATTGCGCAACGATGTAGCATTCACTCGAGCGAAGTTCAAAGCGCTGCACTCAGCTTAGCTCTCCTCAGTTTTCTTTTATTTCTCCTGCATCCTCTGCGGTAGTTGAGTGCTTTTATTTTTCTTTCCTCTTTTTTTTCTTCTGTCGTATCTTAGAGAGCGGGAAGGGCAAGCTCCTGTCTGTCTTCATGTAGCGGTAATGTGCTATTTATTTGATGAAAAATGAGCCAAGAAAGTAAGGAAAGAAAAAAGCGTAATGATTAGCGCGTTGGCGCCCGCTTTAACGCGTCCTAAGGTAAGGTGTGCCACTCTGAACACTCTTTTTCCTGTTGCTTAAATGCGTTGCCTTCCTTGCTTGATAGCATGCCTTGACCATTTCAAGAAAGGCACTATATACTTCTTCACATGTCGCCCCTCGGAAGCTGCAAGCCGCGCCTACACACGGCCTGGGTGTTAACACCCACATTTTCACGCAATTCACTGCGTGGATGGCTTGTCGGCTTGTGTCGATATTAAACCGCCTCGTAAATGACGCGCACACTCTGTGGTGATGGCCTGTCCTTGGAAGCTTGGTGTCTATTCACTGTATACAAGCGCGGTCTCTTGGATGAGATCTTTGAAATCTACCTGCATGACGTTAATAAGCACTAAACCTCCCTGCCTCCTACTTTTCTCTTTCCTCCACAAATATGCGCATGCGTATACAAAGGGAGCTTGCAGTTAAGTGTAACATCTATGAAGCCACAGTTAACCGGTGTATACATATGCATAACGCCGTGCCTGGCCAGTACTACCATGCACTCACGCCTGCAGGCTCTTCTCGTATACAGAGGCAGCCATACAAATCCACATACAAATTGTGAAAGCGACAGGAAAAAAGTATGTAATTTTAGGCCTTCTATGACCGTGGCGAAAACGCTGCTGTAACATCTGTGCCGTTTATGCAGCACCAGAAAAACGAGCATGAAATAAAAATATTTGTGTTATTACTTTGCTCATCTCAAAATAAGATATAGAACGATCAAACTAGGTATTTTTTTTCTTTTCCAAAATGGATAAGAAAAAAAAAGCGATTTGTGCAGTATATATCGACATGGCGTCAAAAAAATATCCATGGTCTGTACACGTTGTGCCGTTGCAAGTTGTGTTCTAAGGGACAACGGACGATAAGGCACAAACAGTCCGCCGTGTAACAGTAAGTATTAATAGTACGTATATGCATGTATAGTAACAGTAAGCGATGTTTTTTGTGGGGTTTAATTTAAAAACTGCCCCTAAATATCTCTTTGAGGCGGGACTCGATCATGGCGCTGACGCGCACGGCAAGGTTTTCTAAGCACATTCGCCCTTTCCTCCCGGCAAACCATATACTGGCGCGTGAAGAAAACAGGACTCCCATTCACGAAACTTCTCTTACGCAAGTGCGTTTCCTCATAGGGCGGAGTTCGAGCGCCCGTCACTCATGAGCAGTGGGCGTAATAACGAGAATAAAGCCGCGGCGATGGTCAATCGTGAACGGCACTTGCGTAAGAGAACATTTCTGAACACGAACCCTGATGATTATGGCTCTTTGCACCCTCTTAAGTGTGGATACTGATGGAACTGCGATACTTTGTCTGCATGTTTCATTCGACAGTGGTGCACTAAATGTCCTACGCGCTCGAAAGGCTGTGCTCGCTCAAACCGGCGTGGCCGACAACGTTAGTGCGGATGGAGTGCATGTCAACCCGTTGTTCCTTTTCATGTTTTTTTTTCTTTGTTTGTCCTCCCTATTAAATCAAACTTGTCGCGACAAAGTTAGGATGGATAAGCTCGGAAAACTTCCACGGGGCCGTAAAAGCCTAATTCTCACGTAATAGCGAAGAGGCTATGGTTAACAGAGCCTATAGCTATGGTTAAAGAAATTAGTTTTGCAGAAATACGTAAGCTGGAATGAAGATTAATGCACGAAAATGTTTCTTTCATAACAAGTGCGGTTGATTTCTTTACTGCATTGCACTGCAGGTGCCAAATGAGAGCGGGAACTCAGGACCGACCGTGTTTTACTGTATACTTCTCAGTAGTGCGTTGTCGGAATAGGACAGTGTAATCTCAAATTACGATTTTTACTTCTTCTAAAAGCGGTCTGTGATTATGCATGTCTTTTGGCGGTGACATTGCGAATGTTAGTTTGTTGCAGAGGTGTGAATTTAACCCCAAAGGACCGCCTCAACGTACACTGCGGGGTCACATCGCGCTCTGTTATCATAACAAGTGGTATCATAACAATCATGTTGCTCTCTCTAAAACTCGTTACCTCTTAACCGGCTTTGTTGAGACCCAGCAAACACTTCGTATTCTTTAAGGAGAACTAATACTACAACAAGTGCTCCTGCTACAGCCTGCCTGCAATATCCTACACCTGCAAGATTAACCTGCGCATGATTCACAGTATTCAAGCCCAAGCCCTTAAGATATGTCTTGGCTTACCACGCAGTGCATCACCGGCTGAAACCATTGCCCTTGCGCAGGATTACCCAATCACGATGCACATTACCGTTGAGACAATGCGTATGCATGTCGGGCATTATGCTAGGACCCCTTCCCACCACTTGGCGAGCCTCAATGCTGCAAGGCCCTGCTCGACATTTAACGGTATTGTCAGTGGACATCGTGCGTCGTTTACTTCAGGGTACGCACCTGCGGCCAAGCCAGCATTTCCTCCGTGGTGTTTGAGCCGTCCACAAGTACATATAATGATTCCAGGACTACAGAAGAAGACTGATCTACCGGCCCCTGCTCTAAAACAGCTGAGCTTACTTCTTTTGCATGAAAAGTACAGCAACTACGTGCACAACTATACCGATGGATCGACTACGTCTTGCAGTTCTGGTGGTGCCGCGGTTATACCAACGCGAGGAATGACACTGCGGTTCAAGACATCGCATGTCACGACCTCAACGGCGGCAGAACTAACGGCCCTGCGTCGAGCACTGGAATTCCTTGGTTCTGAAAGACCTAGAAAATGGGCTGTGTTCTGTGATTAAAAACCGGCATCACAGTGCACGCAGTCAGTTCTCCGACACGGATGCCATGACCAATTGACATACGAAATCGCGAAACTTTACCATGACCAACTGACATACGAAATCGCGAAAATTTACGATCACGTCCAACAAAAAGGTCACGAGGTCGTTTTTCAATGGGTGCCTGGCCATTGTGGAATCATTGGCAATGATTCCGCTGATAACGCTGCTGGCACAGCACATCAAGAAGAGCACAGCGTTCCGATTCCGCTTTCGAGGACAGACGCCGCAAGGCAGCTTTGACACCTGGCACGCAGTCTCACACTGACCGAGTGGAACTCGCCAAAGTTACCGCTTACACGACCGCATCGACTAAACCCCTCCCTGTAACTCCGACCTCCACTCGGAGTTCCTCGACCTGAAGCTCCGCTTCTCTGTCGCCTTTGGTTAGGAGTTGCCTTCACAAAGGCATAGTCTACATTAATTGGAGTGACTGACAGTGCAGCATGCGAAGTCTGTGGCACCGAAGAAAACATCGACCAGCTGCTGTGCCACTGTCCAAGATATGCCTCAGAGAGACAAGAACTTGCCAAAGCTTTCCAAAAACTGTACAATCGGCCGCTTTCTGTGCAGGTGCTGCTGGAACACCGCCCCCGTCGCCCGTCGGCCCATAAAGCGGTGAAGGCGCTTTTGTGCTTAAGGACGACGGGCTTGTGCCACCATCTGTGTCTATTAATGCAATTTCTGTAAGACCACACACCTCAGCGAATTCACCGTAATTTGCTTCTTTCCTTCCCTCCTCTCTCTCCATGCTATCTTTGTTTTCCCCTTTCTCATTCCCCCGGTGTAGGGTAGCCAACCGGACGTTATTCTGGTTAACCTCCCTGTCTTCTACTTATCTTTCCCTCCTCCCTCCACCCAACGAAATGTGCGTGGTGCGGAAGTGTTGTTTAAATCGAGCTTCTTCGCGCACATACGCCAATATTATCGTGAAGTGAGATCTCCCACCTTTTTGTTTTGTCATTAGTCGCACTGCTTAGACATAATGGACAGTTAGAAAGAGGCACTGCACTTTTACACGTGATCAACACGGACAGATCTAGCTACAGCAGCAAAATTGCCGGCGAAAACTTTGTCAAAAGGCGCTGTGAACTTCCTTTCACGAAATATGCATCAAACACGCATGTTCAATCGCCACGAAAGGAGTATAGCATAGACAGCACTAAATAAATACGCCATTTTAGCCTGAACATTAATTAGTGTTGTAAATGTCTCGTCTCAGTCACCTATACGGACCCAACCACGAGCAAGACTGAGTGTAATATGCACAGCAAGAAAAAAATTGCGACATAACCATATTGGTGATAATAATAATCACAATTACAGCAATGGTCTCTGAAGTGGTTTGAGTAAGTTTGTGTTTTCGGTGTATATTCTGTAGTTTGCAATCAGGTTTTGCAGGGCAAAAAAGATCCGTACAATTGCGTGTCTGCAATATATCCACGACGCTGTCATACGGAAATGGTTACTCGACATCTTCAGACAGCTGTGACAATCGAGACACGTGCTCCGTGCTCTCTCTATCTGACTGCTGTGCGGATTAAAGAAAAAATTTATGAATCACTCGGGGTCAGATTGTTCTGTAAGCGCGCCTCGGGTTGATGAAAGAGCAGGCCGTACTTTCGCAGCTTGCACGAAGCACTGCCGGAGAGAAATCTGTGATTCTGGAAGATAGTACATTTATCGCCGCATCCTATCAATATCTTTTCCTTTATAGTATACCCGGAAGTAGAACTATTCGCAAACAAGGTAGCGCAGCCTGCACACATTTTATTATCGCTATAGACCGCGTGCAACCTCTCCTAAGCGCCTTGCAGCGAAGGGCAGCAGCTTCGTAAGCATACAGCTTGAAGACAAGGGCTGTGTGTTTACATTTTTTGTTCCGGCTGGAGTGAAGAATGAAGCAGCTTAAATCGTGAAAATAATGCACATTTTCGAGCTGCATTAATTGCAGTGCGGAGCTGTAAGCGCTGTATAAGGTAAATATATTTTTATCGAGGGTGCTTTTCTTTTCGCAGAAGATTTATTACTACGTCGCTTCGTTCGTATAATTCTTCGTAATTACTTCGGGCAATCAATACGAAAGGACACGAGATACTTTCGTTGCGTCTATGTTAGCGAATAACAGCATAACGCGAGTTCTCTATATAAAGTGACAGCTTCCTACAAGGGCCAAGGGATCCTATAGCTTCATCGTGCTTCGTTCGAACTGCACGAAAAAACACGGAAGGGCCTCACGCTGTCATCGTTCAATTATAGCATCTGCCGCGAGACTAACGTTCACGGTTGCAAGTTTCGCTCGAAGAACTTCTCGAAGGTTCACTTGGCACGCGCGCCCAAAATGCTGCCCAACTTCATGTGAGGGAGAAAATCGCCCTTAGTCGTACGATTTCCCGATGACCGAGAAATTAGGAGATCAGGTTAGCGTGTCGCTGTTCCGATACAGCTGCGGAGAAGAGCCGCTCGCGTCGGACCCTCCCGACCTGCGCAACGCGCCTCGCCACGCGCCCCAACGAGGGACGATAGCGCGGCCGCATATACTGCGTTGCACACGCGGGGTCGCGCGACGTCATCTCTCCAGACCCGCGTCCTGTCATAAATCACTATTTACGCGCCGCGGCTTGTGACGCGGCGGCCGTCATTAGTGAGGTGTATAGTATAGCCGGGCCGCAAGCAAAGGCAGAAACAGAGAACGCGAGCCATGGGCACAAAGGAAGAGGAGGTCGTCTCGGCGCGGGCTGCAATGCACACGCCGCTTCGACGAGAACGATGCCGTCGGCTCTCTTTATCCTGCCATCCTCCCGTACTTTCTTTCTTCATTTTTTTGCTGCCTCCCCCGCACTCTCGGCGCTCCTAAAACGACGCGCCAGAGACCTACCGTGCTCCGAACATTCCTGGGCCGGCTAAGGCTCGCGAGTTGCCGCTGCCGCGGCGCGCTGTTTTGCGGCATGCCTCTCGCGGCCGTAATGCGCCGCGCCACGGCCGGAGCATGCATACGGGGGCCAAGCGACTCCCGTTGGCGCGTCCATCTGCAAAGCACATGGACGCGCAGAAAGCGAAACCGTCGCGTGGAGAGCCGCTCACAATAGACGGCTTTATTCGCCGCTCACAACGTTTCTAATTGGACCTAAGGAGGTCGCGCGAGGTTCACATGCAGGCTCTAACGCCCCGCGGCCGTGCACCGTCTGCCGGAATTCCTGCGAAGAAATATATATCTCGACCGTGTGCTCGGTGGTGTCTGCACGTTAGCCGAGCTCCGCTCTCTCGGGAAGGGGGGGGGGGGGGGAGCAGTTAACGCGAACGTGGCAGAGCTCTCCGCTGCATTCTATGAGGCGCGTTGCCAGGGCTGCTTACTTTGTTTTGTTTTTTTCCCCAAGCACGCACTTCGCAGTACGACTAAGACAACGTCGGCCAAGCGTTATCTAGGAGATTCCATCTTTATATGCGCCTTTCGGGGTGATTCGCGTGTACCAAACGTGTGGACGCCAAGCACATGACCCAATTTTATTTTATGCAAAAGTATAGATTTGAACAATAAGGCACCTAAGCTTCTTTTACTGCGAGAACAGTTGCTCTCTCTTAAAATTTGTTGCACTGAACTAGAGCATGTTTGTAGAAATGAAGAAAAAAAAGCATTTCGTCCGAGCCACTGCGAGTGACGTCTATATCATAGCTATAAATAACGCTAACTCCTAACATAGGGTAAAACTTAATTCAATTTAATAGAAGTATTACGTGATCACTCCACTTGACGAGCCCCTCCGTTTTCTGACGTATTTCATTATATTTAAATCTGTATGCAAGGATACGTGCTTCAGCGTTATCCTGCGATATGCAGGTATTTAAGAGATGAATGGATTGTAGAGGATTAGAGAGATGGATTAACGTATGCACGATAGCGATAGACTTGTGGAAGAAATGGTAAAATGAAGCCACGTGACAAGTTTCAAATGCCTGCAAACGGCGTCAAGCACGTTCCACTGGAGTACCTCGCCGATCTTGTTGATCCCTTATAGAGCGTCGCCAAACGCCGGTCGTCATTGGACGCTTTCTATTTAATGTTCTGTCAATTTCGTTTTGAGTGTCCGACGTTTGTTCCGTGAATACGTCACACAAATCAAGAGTGGGCTAGGCTGCAGCGGCACCGGCACGATGTTTAATCGCTGCTTGCTCTTCATGCAGTTCTTCGGCTTCCTTGCTGTACCCCCCCTTTGCGGCGTCACATGGCTTGGAACTGCTTCGTCTGACTTGGCTCCCTTGGCGGTCGAGCACGTGGACGTCATCGAGTGCTTGCCCAAGAACTGCGCTATCGCTACCATACGCGATTACCTCGGTGTGTCCCACTTCAAGCTACAGCATGCCAGTCACCCCATAGCCCTGTCCTATGATCAGCCAATCATCGACAACTCTCGCTCTGTGACGTCAGCAGCCGACGGTATAAATGTCCAGCGCGTGGATCGACTCTTCAGTGGGCTAGGCTGCAGCGGCACCGGCACGATGTTTAATCGCTGCTTGCTCTTCATGCAGTTCTTCGGCTTCCTTGCTGTACCCCCCCTTTGCGGCGTCACATGGCTTGGAACTGCTTCGTCTGACTTGGCTCCCTTGGCGGTCGAGCACGTGGACGTCATCGAGTGCTTGCCCAAGAACTGCGCTATCGCTACCATACGCGATTACCTCGGTGTGTCCCACTTCAAGCTACAGCATGCCAGTCACCCCATAGCCCTGTCCTATGATCAGCCAATCATCGACAACTCTCGCTCTGTGACGTCAGCAGCCGACGGTATAAATGTCCAGCGCGTGGATCGACTCTTCAGTGGGCTAGGCTGCAGCGGCACCGGCACGATGTTTAATCGCTGCTTGCTCTTCATGCAGGTATGTTACTATTCCGATACCGAGTGTATCCGATCTGATGATCGCTTTCTGCTGCTGCTCCCTTGCCCACAACGTCTTGTATCCTGCTGTTCGCATGCATTGTATTGCGCAAGTTGTCTCCTCTTAAGCGGTGATGTGGAAATCAACCCTGGCCCGGGCCCTCGGTCTAAGTGTAGGCGTGCATCCGGTTCTCCTCCCGATGAGAATGACGATGCTCGCCCTTCCTTTGATAGCCGCGATAAAAACGACCCTTCGGTATCCGATATGTTCTCTAAATTATTGGAGGGGCAGACTCAGTTGGCACGAGATGTTGCGGAAATTAAGTCATTTCAGCAGTCAGTCGCGCGTCGCTTTGATGTTTTAGAGTCACGTGTTCATGCACTAGAATCCACTCCTATGTCCAAAGACTCTAGTTTACTGCGTGATTTACGTGCTGAAATAAATGCCTTGACTACTAAGGTAACGGACTTGGTCTTAAAAAATGATAGCCTTGAAAACCATTCTCGTAGAAACAATCTGATAATACACGGTATTTCTGAAGTAATGGATGAAAACGCTACCACCCTGATGACTACAGTTTCATCTGTGTTTACTCAGCACCTGAATACTAGCTGCCCTCGTATTGAGCGCTGCCACAGGCTCGGTAGAGCACGCACTGGTTACATTCGTCCCGTCATTCTTAAACTTTCTAACTTCAGCGACAAAACCGAGGTTCTTAGGAACATTTCAAAACTCAAGGGCTCAAACTTCGTGATTAAAGAAGACTTCTCTTCTAGGGTTCGGTCAATTCGGAAAAAAATCTGGGATGCATCAGCCTCTTTTCGGGACAGCGGTTCGGTTGTGAAGTTGAGATACGATCATGCTTTCATTAACAGGGTTCGTTATAACTGGGATGACAGTTCAAACTCATTAGTAATGGCACCCGCTCAACGTGTTTCTTCTGAGTCTGTCCATTTGACTTCCGTGCCATCCACTTCTTGAATTCATCCTGGTCGTTTTGAGAACCTTGTTGTCTTGAATATAAACGCTCGTAGTATTGTTAAAAAATTTCCTGATTTATTGTCCCTTATATCTATTCATTCCCCCCATGTTATCGGCATCACAGAGACTTGGCTGCACAATGGTATCTATGAATCTGAGTTCACTCCACCCGGTTTTGTTGCCGTGCGCTTAGACAGAGTTAGCGGTACTGGTGGTGGCGTGGCACTGCTTATCCGGTCGGATATACGATTCTCAGTCTTGCCTTCTCCTCCAGAAACAGAATCCGTGTGGTGTAAAATTTACCTTCATAATCGGTGTATTGTGATTACTGTTATATATCGTCCCCCCGGCTCTACTCTTGATGTTCTTCATGCTGTTTCAAACTTCATGAGCGAGATCAACATTGCGTCGTCGAGTTTTATCTGTATGGGCGACTTCAACGCCCCTGGCATCCACTGGCCGTCATTGTCTGGAGTCGGTCGCGACACAGCTATTTGTAAAGAACTAATCAACATCTCCTTGTCCTTTGGTCTCACCCAGGTTGTTCCTAGTGCAACCAGATTAAATTCCGTCCTTGACTTAGTTTTTTTAAGCGCTAACCTAGCCGAACGTGACTTTTCTTGCGACGTAATTGATGGTATTTCAGACCATAAAGGCGTCTTAGTGTCACTCTCCTGTCTAATTTCTAAATCCCCCTACACGTTTACTAGTTTCCCTGATTTCACTCGTGCGGATGACAACTCCATTACTGATGCCTTATCTCATCATTTCGATACGTTTAGTGCACTTGCAGACAACCAGGACGTCAACTGCCTTGCTAATTACTTTGAGCGTCTCGTCAAATCATGTGTCGAACGTTTTGTGCCCATTAAGACTAAGAAAAGAAATTCTAACATTCCTTGGATGACTCGCGATATCTTGCATTTGTCCCGTCGCGTTCGAAGGTTAAGGCGTTCCAGAAGAGGCACTGATCCCATGGCATTGGATAGATATGTTAAGGCAAAGCAAGAACTGAATCTTATGTTGCGAAATGCAAAGGATTTCTTTTGTCGCGTTCGCCTGCACAATTTGTTAAGAACTAACCCACGAAAATTTTGGTCTTCTATTTTACCTCGCGATTCTTCATCCACTTCTTTCAGAATAGATAATGACGTCACCAACGACCCGGCGGTGATATCCGATGCATTCAACAAGTATTTCCAATCCGTGTTTGTTTACGATAACAACTTCATCCCGACACTTACCACTATAGTTTCTTCTGAAGCAATCAGTGACGTTGAGATAAACTGCGAAGGCGTCCTCAACCTTATATTAAACCTGGATGTTAAGAAATGCACCGGTCCGGACGGGATACACAATGCGTTCCTTGTTCGTTATTCGTTGTGGTCATCAAAATATCTGTCCATCATATTCAGAAAGTCCTTATCATCCTCTACTGTACCTTCTTCATGGAAGTTAGCCAAAGTGCTCCCTCTTTATAAATCTGGAGATAAGCAGTGCTTGTCGAATTACAGACCAATTTCACTGACGTCACAGTCATGCAAAATGTTGGAACACATCATTCATAAGCACATCACGCTCTTTCTGGAATCAAATAATTTATTGTCTAACAAGCAACATGGGTTTAGGCGCGGTTTTAGTACGCTAACGCAGCTAGTTGAGTTCACGCATGACATTTCATTTAACCTTGACATAGGCAACCAGGTCGATGCAATTTTTATAGATTTCTCGAAGGCATTTGACACCGTTTTACATTCTAAACTTATTGCTAAACTTAATGCTGTACTGAATAACCCTCATTTGGTTAACTGGATTTTAAGCTTTCTCTCATTTCGCTCCCAGTTCGTCTCTTACAGTTCGACTGACTCCGCTACTGTTGATGTGACATCAGGTGTGCCCCAAGGCTCCGTCCTTGGGCCACTTCTTTTTTTATTATACATAAACGATTTGCCACTTCACTGCTCTTCTAACATCCGTCTCTATGCTGATGACTGCGTTTTATATGAAGTGATTAAATCTTCTAATGATCATTATCGCCTTCAAGAGTCGTTTTCTAGGTTTTCCGATTGGTGTAACACTTGGCAAATGAACATTAATTTCAATAAAACCGTTCTGATGTGTTTCTGCAACAAATCTTCCCCCTCCCTTTTCAGTTACTCGTCCAATGGCCGTACAGTAGATAAGGTTTCTGAGTATAAGTATCTTGGTGTCATTTTTACGCATAACATGTCATGGTCCAAACACATTGACTACATATGCAGTAAAGCACTAAAAAAATTAGGTTACTTACGACGAACGCTAACCCGATCTCCTAAAGACACAAAGGTACTAATGTATAAATCTCTAATCCGCCCTGTTCTTGATTATGCATCTGTAGTTTGGAGCCCGCATAAGCAGTTAGAAATTAATAAACTAGAGGCTATACAGAAAAAAGCTGTGCGATTTATATGTCATCGTTACGATCGAGACTTTTCGCCCTCTTTAGCACTTTCTTCCTTGAACCTAAACACGCTCTCTTCGCGTCGCCGTGTCGACTCATTAAAATTCTTGCACTCCATTGTCAATTCTTCAGTTAGGCTCTCAAATGATAATTACATTAACTTCACGCCGGGATCATCAACAAGAAGACATCATGACCTAAACTTAATACCCTACTACGCACGTACTAACATGTTCAAATTCAGCTTCTTTCCCCGCTCAATCGAAGACTGGAATTCATTACCTGGATCCTTTCGCTCATGTTCATCCCAAATTTTTGCAACCGCCATCCCAGATGCATAATTATGAGTATGGGTATGGGCATAATCAGGCATGGGTATGCCTGGCAGCATTTGTATAACATTTGTATAACTTGTGTATTCTTTCACCAGTGCTCTTTTGTAAAAGTGTTCACTTGTATTTTTTTGTATTTTCCTTTTCATCTGTGCTCTTTAATAGTGTTCACTTGTGTTTACCGCTGTATATTCCCATGCATTTTCTGTATATTTTCTTAACCCACTCCTGCTATAGCGCAAATTGCGCTGCAGTATGTATAAATAAATAAATAAATAAAATAAAAATCAATAAGCAGCCAACTAGCGCAGCTTTCCGGTTTAACCAGCACTTGAACCGTGGTACCCGCCGTGGTTGCTCAGTGGCTATGGTGTTGGGCTGCTGAGCACGAGGTCGTGGGATCGAATCCCGGCCGCGGCGGCCGCATTTCGATGGGGGCGAAATGCGAAAACACCCGTGTGCTTAGATTTAGGTGCACGTTAAAGAACCCCAGGTGGTCGAAATTTCCGGAGTCCTCCACTGCGGCGTGCCTCATAATCAGAAAATGGTTTTGGCGCGTAAAACACCATAATTTTTTTTGAACCGTGGTCTCGTTATTGCGCGGCGATAAACTGAGTGAACGACGAGATCAACAACAACGGCGTGATGCCAGAGCGAATGCACGACCTTTGGCAAAGTGTGTACCTCGTGTCGCAGGACGAACAGGCGAAAATCAAGCATATATACAGTATAGTGACATTGATATCAGAAGTATAGAATAAATCGTAGAGTTTGACGATTAAGAATCGCCATATAAAGAGCGCCCGGCGCACAAAGATACCAATGATGAAGGGATGCGATTATTTTTTTCAGAACAACGACAGTAAAGGCGTTATATGGCGCGTCCACCCGACAAGCAGTGCAAGGTTGCGGAAAACGCACACTTGCACAGCATTCTAACACTCCTCAAGACGGTAATCCTGCGCCGACGTTTCGCCATATAGATCGCAGGCATGACTCAGAAGCAAACTGGAAATACGACGCGTATATATCGGTGACAAAATTAGCAGTATTCTATGTTGAAATATCCACTATATATATATATATATATATATATATATATATATATATATATATATATATATATATATATATATATATATATATATATATATAGAACTTGAGTGGTGCTACAAGGTAAACAGAACAAGTATTTAATTTCGACAGTTTCGATCGGTGGACCGATCTTCATCAGGGTTTACAAAAAAAAAGCACCACTGAAGTTCTTTACGTTTGAAAGGTAGCCCGAAGAATTCCGCTTTGCCTACTATATATATATATATATATATATATATATATATATATATATATATATATATATATATATATATATATATATATATATATATATATATATATATATGTGTGTGTGTGTGTGTGTGTGTGTGTGTGTGTACGCGTGTGCGCGCGTGTGTGTGTGTGTTTGTGTGTGTCAATTACATTGAGGTTGAAATGACTTGTAAACACGTCCGTTAATACAAAGATTAATTAACTGATATGCGTAGGCCGCATGTGTGCTGCGTACTTCTTGGAACATATCCTCGTTCACTACAGACGGATGTCTTCTACAGCGCCATGGCTTCATCCTTATAGGTGCTAGAAAAACCCGCTTCACAATGATAAGAACGCGAAGTCGTACGTAAGCGCAGAGCTGTCTGTGTGTGTGAAAAAAATTCATTTACATAAGTTCTGCACAAACACTAGGTGGGCTCCACCTTACGGGAGCCCGTTGGCGTCGGCCGCAGCCCGGGCCCGCTCGACCACGGCCCGTTGGGCCATCAGGTCAGAGCAGCCGAGCAGGGCTGCCTCCCAGTGCAGAACTGCAAACATACGTGAAATGAGACGAAAAGTAACATCGGGTGGCTATCGGTGCAATGCGCAGCTTCCTTATTTTAGCATTTTTACATCATGCAGCGGTTTCTACTCTTGCGACCGCGCGATCGATCAGCATGCCTGCCGCTATCAAGTTTTTGTTTGGAAAAGAGCGTGGATACGTACGTACACGCATGCTATATAGTATGTAGCAAGAGATTCCAGTTTTCTGCTTTCTAAGGCAGATTCGCAAATATTCTCTTTTGTAAGATTTGTTGATTGTTATTGTCGGTAATTTTCAGCGATGTTATGTATGTTCACTATCATGCAATGGAAGGCGTGGTTCTTACGAACATCTCAGACATATGAACTGCAGCGCTTTTTGCATATATTGGCCCAGGGAAGGGATTTGCAAAAATTGCTTCGCGAAAGTCTGACTTGCGGTTCGCGTGGGCAAGGCAAACTTGGTGGTTTGTGAACAATTACCGGCATTCATTCTGTTCCAACCGTGATTTTGGGGATCATACTCCTACTTAAATAGAGAGTTTTAGCCCAGCGGGTTTACGGCCAGCGGAGCGGAGCGGTCTCCGCCGTTGCGCCAGCGGAGCGGCTCGCGAAAAAAGAATTTTAGCCCAGCGGATCACCCGCTCGAGCGGGGTAAAGAGCGGGGCGCTTTGCTGCACCACCTAGTGGTTCGAATAGGAGTTACTGAGAAATGAAATTGAATTACGCTTGCTTTTATTATGCAAGAAATGTTGAATAAAGATATATTACATGTTCTCAGGGTATTATTTGTTAATAATGTACTGAGTACTAATGTACGGGTCAGCGCGGCAGTCGCCGTTTTCGATGCAGAACTGCCGGCGTTCATGTTCGCGGCTGCCGTCTTGCATTTCCCATACACGCCCGCGCGCCCTTACGCACGCTCGCGCGCTGCGTATTGGCGGCGAGGAGTTACGGAGTCGCCATCTATCGGAAGCGCCTCGCTGGCGTAGTATGAGGGATCACGTGGCGCGCTCCTCATAGGTTTTGCTGTCAGCGCTCACTGAAAACATCACGCGCGAGCTCTCCCGGACATTTCTGTAAGTATTTTCGAAACGAGAGAAGTTTCTTACTGTCTAAATAATAATCTTGGGCAAACGGAAACCAAACAATCGTTTACAGACGCTATCTCTTTACCGAATACGTACAGTGAACGCCACTGCGCGCGGTCGCTGCGATGGAGTCTCCCGAACCGGCTTCTTGCGTGAAAGGTAGGCAAACGCTGAGAGCAAACTATGTGAAATATGTTCTTATAGTGTTTGTATAACTAAATTGAGTGTAATAGAACGAAGCCTCAATGCAGCGATCGCGCAGATTCGCAGCGACCGAGTGCGCGTCTGCATGCTTGTCCGCGCACTGTTTCGCTTTCTCCGCGCGCGCGTTTTCGCACCGTGCCATGAGCTTTAGGCCGCAGAATATGAGCATTTGACAGTATACAAGCAACCATTGTTGCGTGGGCGCTATCAGAGCTGTTCAAAAATAATTTCATTGTAGAGACTTCGACGCCTACGGGGACTGTGATGTGGCGTCGCGACTATTCAATCTTTTTTTTTCTTCTAAATTATTTGATCTTTCAATACTATTTCTCAAGTTGCGTCGCGCTGTATGTTTATCGGTGCTCTCAGCGTGCAATTTCGTTCTGCTCCTTTTTTGTAATCCAGTGCATTAATTCATAACACAAACATGACCATAAGCCATGCTTTTTTTTAAATGCGCTTCTTACCGCTGCCTTTCCACTCCACTGAACTTGCCAGTATCTATAGCATCGACAAGTTCATACACCAAACCGTCATAACATTAGTCGGGCAGCGAACTCGGGCGAGCGTCTCAGCGCGCGTTTTCAGAACATCGCAGACCGGGCGCCGTAGCAGAAATCTTCCTCGCGTCTGTGCTTGCTGCACACCCGAGTTGTAGCCGATGACTGTTTGCTGGTTTTATGTTTCGCGAGCCAAGCTTCACGCAGCTTCTTGTCCTGCGGCTACGTCTGAATAAGGCTGACACCGGCCTCCGTTACGTGCGTCCGGCCCTGCGGCACCGAGCAGTAGCCTACCATGTTGCGCGCCTTCAAAGGCAGACACTACCTATTGTAGTGCTTTCAAGCGTTGTAAAGGAGACACTCGAAGCGGGAAAATTTCGCCACTAAATGAGGATAGCAGCGTTCGAGGGAATTTAAACTCGTTTTCAGCTCCCTTCGGCGCGCCCGAAGCAGCCGACGCGGCCGCTATGTCCACGTGATCCCTCCTAGCACGTCACGCCGACGGTGGCGCCAGCTTTTCCAGTGGTGGAGCTCGAGGCCAATACCCTCCGCTGGGGAGTGCTTTCCAGCGGGCGTAAACGCTGCTCCGTAAAACCGCTGGCCGCCTCAGCGTGGTGCGCATGCGCAGTTGCGTCTCCGCTCGCCCGCTCCGCTCCGCTGGCCGTAAACCCGCTGGGCTAAAACTCTCTAATGTGTGACTCGTCTTTTACGTACACACAAATACGCTCACAAGCGCATGCACATACGCAAGCGCGCATGCGCGTGCTTGAGCATACGTGTGCATTTTCTGTAAGTGCAATGCTCCGAGCCTTTCTTGCCATTAAATGACCCCCTTTCAATTCAGGATTGTGACACCTATGATAATCTGTTATAATAAGAAAAATGTGACACGGATTTTTCTTGATCATTTTATTTCTCGAACCTTTTTATCAAATATCCGTAGTACATTCGTCACCCTTACCTATACACGGTCAACAACTGCACGGTTTAATAGCCACATATTGTCCCAGTATCGTAGCAGAGGGTCAATGCTTTTTGCGGTTTAGCATCGCGTAGGCAAGTTCCATGTTAGGACAGCCCTAATCGGTGTCCCACCTTTGTGTGCATAGCCGAGAGAGCTCCAATTTTCCAAAAGCTGCGTGGCGCGATGCTGTCGCGCAGGGATACGCGTGTGTGCATGT
This sequence comes from Dermacentor albipictus, assembly GCF_038994185.2. Taxonomy (NCBI): domain Eukaryota; kingdom Metazoa; phylum Arthropoda; class Arachnida; order Ixodida; family Ixodidae; genus Dermacentor; species Dermacentor albipictus. Next base: position 222,378,570 of record NC_091821.1, on the reverse strand, counting down.
TCGGGTGCACAGAATCGATGCGGCTCAAAAACCAGGTATGCGCGTTCGAGGAGTCGCAGTCCTCGCGGTCACGATGGAGAGAGGGCTATACAGCGCGGGCCCACAGCATGGGCGTTAGGCCCAGCGGCAGCTATCTAAACAGAGGCGGGCGGGCGCGTGAAGTCGGCCGCCGCAGCCGCGTGCCGCGCTGTCACGTTCGCCACGCCGCCGACGCGTTACCGGGCGCCGGAGAAGCGCGCGCCGATTGCGAGGCCGAGGGAGCGCGGATCGAAGCGCCGAGTTGACAGGCGCTGTTCATCACGGCCGCTTCAAAACAAAAGCAGGAAGGGCCGCCTCGGGCCGACGCTGCGCCGGCCTCGCTATCGCGGCACCGTCCGCCGCGCCAACGCATGCGGCAGAAACCATCAGACGCCTGAAAAATGGACTGTCCGCTGCTTGGGGACCGCTGTGTTGTTTCGAGGGAAGAGCCCGAGAAAGCTCTCATTTACAGAGCTGGCTTCTCCTGTTCCTCCGCCCTCGCCCGCTGGTCCTTTTACTGCTTGGCCCCCGCGTTTCCTCTTGCTTTTTTTTTTATTTCGCTCGAGTCGCTTTTACGTCGCGTTCTTTGCGACTCCTCTCCGGCTCGCTGCGCCCGGGCGTATACAGCGCGCGCGCTGTTTTTCTGCTCCTCTGGGCAGCATCGATTCACGGGCGCTATACAAGAGCCGTGATTTATCGCGACACCCGCCGCTTGTAATTTGCCGCCGATAAATATTTGAGCGTCGTTTCGGCCTGTGCCTCGCTGCTCTGGGCATACTCTCGATCGACACCTCGAGAAAAGAGGAATACAAGGGAATGTGACACCCTCCTCTCCCCCCTTTAATTGTTTGCATGCTCAACAGTGTCGGCCTCAAGGAAACGTTGCACTCGCGTGGAAGCTTTGCACTAATATACATTTCGAAGCACGCACTCCCATTTGTGTGCAACGAGATTGCGAGCATCGCTGTTTGTTGTACTGCTATTTGGCTGCAATGTTCCGTTAAGACCAAATGGTACGCTGATAACACACTCATTGTTTAATAGCAAAATCCAAGCTTACATAAAATTTTACGTTTAGATAGCTGCACAAAGAGCTGTTAAGAGGTAGAAGAGGTATGCCCTGTGACACTATCGATTGCGGGCTTCTGAGTTACTTGTCACTTGACCTATGGGAAGGGAGCCCTCCTCTGTGCTGCCACTGCGCAATTGCGAACGCCGTTGAATGGGAGATTTCACTAAGACAACGGCAATGACGATTTGTGTGCAAAACGTCCTTAGTCCAGCCAAAGGCTTCTGCTGTCGGTAGCTTTGCCGCCACTTGCACGTTTACACATTTGTCGTTGATCATTAATCCCTGCCTGGAGTCGCGCTATACCACAACGCCCTTCATAACTCCGAAGCCGCCGGCGCAGCGGAAATAGCGTGGGCCTTCCGCTGTTCTCGCCTTGCCCGCATGCGCACCGAACACCACTGCGCGTCTTCCCTGTCCTGTTGAACTCGTGTAAGTTCCCGTCGTGTGCCCTTTTTCCTCGAAGCACACTCAAGTGCCAAGGTGAGACCAAGACGGCCACAGTGTCAAAGGGCGCCAGCATGCTAGCGAGCACTCGAAGTTTCGCCAGTGTTGTTCCGCGCGCGTCTTGAGACGCCGCGCCGCCGCGGGTCGTTAGTCATTTTCCGCTCCAATCAAGAACCGTTAGTCACGCGGAAAGGACGCAAAGGAAACACCCTCGCTCATCCGTCTCGCTCCTGTTCGCCGCGCGACGCGTGCGAGCCTGTCGCCTCGGCCCGCGGCGTCAGCAGCAGCGCGAGGGCGCCTCGGTAAACACGCCGAGGAAGCCGTTAATCACCAACGCACACGTCGCGCTCGGCTCCGCCATCGACACGCGGCGACAACGGCGCCCATGACGCGCTGACGCGCGTTTTATGCTAATCGCGCCGTTGGCGAGGCGACTGGCCATGAATGAGCAAAACGCCTCCGCCTCAGGAATCCGACATGCGTGCGCGCGTTGACAACGCGCGCGGAGCTGTTCGAAATCCCGACAGCAATCTCTGTTTGCCGAGCTCTATGGAGCGGACGACCGAGCGGCGCGACATGCGCCGCATTTCGATGAGCTGCCTTCCCCTCGCTTCGCTCGCGTCGAGCGCGCAGATAAACGGGGCTCCGCGCGGCAGCGGCCTCCTTTCCTTGCCCGGCGCGCGCTGCTGTCGACGCGCAGCCACGCCGTCTCCTATACATAGGCACTGAGGCCCCTGCGGCGAGAGGTACGTCCGAAATGTTGCCCACTTAGAGTTATTTATACGGTGTCGTGAATGTAAGTTAAATGACAGGTGCAGTTACGCCGCCTACAGAGCACCCATGTTCAGCTGGCGGGACCGCAAGGAACAGAATCACTTTGCATATTGTATACCCACCAAGCTAGACGTGCTCGTCGGGTTTTGCGCGCATATTCGGAGTGCTTCTGAAAGGAAGCTGAATCCGTTGCTTTTAAAGGAACCGCTCTGCTTGTTTGTTTGTTTGCTTGCTTACTTCCATGTTTCTTTCTTCCTTCCTTGTCTATTTCTACACAGCTTACACATAGTCTATGACTGACGTGTACCTGCAGCTTTTCCTGGCATCTATGACGGCGGAATACCGTAGTCCATTATAGTAAGAGCAAGGTAGGGTGGCTCTTGTCGGGAGCTTTATTCGCAAAGTTTATTTCACATTCGAAACTGCACTTATTCTGTAGTTAACGTGTCAGGTTAGTTTAATGGCATTATCATTACTGTGTTCATGCCACCCAGAACTTTTTCACTCGGAGCTGTGGGTTAAACGGCACGCAGTGAAAGTCAACAAATAAATGGAGAGCCAGATCGCGAAGCCTTCATTTTATGAACGTGATTCTTTTTTCTTTTTTTTTTATACAGAGGCATGGAGCAAGCTCGTGAATATTCAAAAAAAAAAGGGAGGGTAATAATAATGACGGTACCTTTTTCAGGCCCGAAGGCGAAAGTACGAAAACTTTACGAAGCTTCGATGGACAAGGCCACGTCGTAATGATCTCGTTTAAGGAGGACAGCCCAGCATTAAGACTGCCGGAACGCGACGCGCGCACTGCAGGGCGTATAACGAGGACACGTTAGGAGGAGCGGGTGCCGCGGGATCGATGGCGCACGTCAGGAAATATGAGCGAACAGAGCTGAACCAAATCGAGTAGAGTGAACGAATTTCAGCTTCGGCGAACGTAAGACGTCGAGGTAGAGGGAAAGAAAAAAAAAACGCAAATAAAGGAGAACGAAACAATGAGTGACAGACCAAGGAGAAACTGGAGGCTTTAATTAAAGTGACAACGAGCGTAGTACGAATAACTAAACAAAGCACTCAGAGGCGCACGAATCGTGCGCTTTCCCTCGTTTTTTTTTTCCTCACTCTCTCCCCCCATTTAACGTTGAACGTGCTGACTTATGCTAAGCCGTCCGCTATCATTACCTAGAAGTGCGCGTTCTCACTTTTATTTTCGCGCCAAACGCCGCACCGTGCGAATGGGAACGTTCCTCCGTTCGAGTAAGGTGAGCGAAACCGAGGGAGAGAGAGAGAAGGGGAAAGAAAGAAAAGAAAGCAGCAGAGCGCGCGCGTCTCGGGAGGACGATGGCTGCTGCGCTGCGGGCCTCGGCGAGTCGCAGCGAAGCCCAAGCAAAGCGGCTGGCGACAGAAGCGCGGGCGCGGGAGCGTGGCGCCGTGCGACGACTGGCTAATTGTAATTTCCGACGCTCTCTCGCCTGGGCTGCAGCCGTATATACTTGTCCGTGTTTTTGTCTCGCCCGCCGGCGGGGACCGCCCTCCCCGTTTTGTTTCACGCATTTTAAAGCACAGAAAAGGCCAGTCACGTGAGCTTGCCGGGGATAAGTGGCGGGAACAGCCGTGCCAAAAGAGCCCGTGAGTGCGCTTCTCCCCCCAACTTTGTTGGGCTCGGACGCTGCAACGCTGCTGCTCCATGCATTATATATATATGCGCCCGCGCCGCCGCCGTGTCTCCGGTGTCGAGGCTCTCGTGAATTCTTCACCAGCGTTCTCGTGCTTAGCGCGCGGGCTCCCTCCTGCCCATTGCTTCCTTATTTTTATTAATAATGATATTAATATTGTTGGCTGTTGTTGTTCTTGTAGAGCGTATGCAGCAGTTTGTACTTTTTGCGTAAAGCTCAATAATACATCGTTCTTGTTGATCCGAATTTCTTTTTATTATGAAATAAAACTTTGAGGGCCTGATTCTCGACCCTTTCTCTAATATATCTGCGGTCAGTACGCAGGGTCGTGCTGTCATACTAAGGAATGCTGAGTCAAATACGTAATATAGGCCAGAGGGCCTTCTGGAGGTCCTCTTTGATAGTTAAGTTATAATGTATAGTGCAGTTCTGTTTATAAAAAAACACATCAGTCCACTGACCGCAACACGGAGCAGTTTGCACAAGTATGCCTTCATCTATACATTAGATGGGGAAATATATTTAACAGGCTACATCCACTCGACTCACCATAATCTATCTCTATGCTGAAAGTGAGCGCTCAATGTTAGCATACCACTGCCTCCCAATAGCACCATGCGCTGCTCTTGGTCGAAAAAATTCCGCAGTGATAGTACAATGTATTGAGAGTGAAATGCCGGCAGAATGGACACAACCGCACAAAAACTGTAATTTATGTCCGGCAAAAAAAGTTTTCGAAAATTTAGCAGGATAAGTAACGGCGGGCCCCATTGCGCGTGTTCACGAAGCCTTTGACGTCTCTTACGTAAGTGTCATCCGCGATTGGCCGTTGCTCCCTCCAGCGATCATTTGGGGCGGTATTCTCGAGCGATCACTTTCGCGGAGAGGATCACGTCCACGAAATTTCGCTTGACTGGGCACCGGACGCGTCTCAGTCCACAGCCGACGGCGTTTCTGGTACTGCGCAATGATAGCCAGCTTAGAGGGCAACGTAAGAAAAATTGCCAACCGCACACGCCGTCGCGTCCAGTGCCGGGTGACGCGAAATTTCGCGAAAGTGATCGCATCCCCGAAAGAATACCTCCCCTGAATCGCTTTCGTAAGTGAATAAGCTGCCAGCGCCGGCTAACGAGGAGACGCTATAGGAGAAGTTAGGGGAAGTTTTGTGAATGCGGGCCCATGTTTCGGTAATATTGCCTTTATGTAACTGTTGAAGAATAACTTATACGTCCTGAAACGTCTTTTAAACTTAATATGCCTGATATTAACTTTACAACCCGAATTTTGTAATCCTTGGCCAAAACCATTTTTCCTTGGTGCGTTACATAATCGAGCAGCAACCAATGTTAAGTTTCCAAGAGCAGACAACCTTCATCCATATATATAACTCAGTGGTTATGGCGTTCTCCTGTACAGCACAAGTTATCGAATCCTTGTCTCGCTGGCAGCGCTTCGATAGCAGCGGAAGGCTAAAACGATCACACTTAGGATCACGTTAATAGGTGCCAGGTCGTCAGGAGTGTCAACTGGAGAAGATGAGGTATTGACATCCAGTGATATCAAACGAAGCGCGATTCGGGTGCAATTTATTGATCGACGAACGTTATTGTTTTTCAAGGGATGGCTCAAAGGCCTAATACAAGAAACATGAAAGGCAAAGGTAAGGATGCGTATTGGAGGGCGAAGGCGCACTGTGAGGAGAAAGATCTATGCGTAAGTTGGAATATGACGTATCCTCAACGCACGCACGCAAACACACAGCCACAAAAAGTCCCAAACGTACAGTCGAGTCTCGATACAACTAAGGCGGTTTGATATAACAAATTATAGTACATAATGAAGCAGATCTAAAACTTTTCTAACCCGTATTAGCGTGTAAAGAATACATTCTTACAAGGAATATCGGACACGACTTAGCTATTTTCCTGGTCGGATGCGAATTCGTTTCGAGGTTTTGTATTATAGGCACCCGTCAATCCAAGGAAGTTCCCTATCGGCCATTTCGTTGGCCCCGCGGAGCCTGTATGCGCAAGTGAGGCGACTCTTCTTTCGCGAGGCCCCGAAGGGCTTCCGTCCCATGCATCTCCTGCCGCGACTTCCGCTCACCGGGGTTGAAACGCGTCGCCTGTCACTCTGACAGCTGTAAGCGCGAGGCGCGAAGGTGTCGCCCTGTTCCCGCCACTCGTGCGTCCTGTCCGCGAGCTATAATAAGACACCGAGCTCGGAGCGCGCGCAATTTTGCCGCTGGATGCGAACGTGTATATGTGCTGCGCGACTGCTTCCCCCCCCCCCCTTTTTTAATCTTTCTTTTGAGTCTTTCTTTCACGCGCTCTGTGACGGGTCAGAATATATAACGGTTTTCTTTCTCTAAGTGTTGTGCCAAGCACGCGGTAGCATCGAGCAAATTAAAAAGGTACTGCTCTACTTGACCTGCAGCGTATACTGTGGGAGCAGCGTCAAACGAAACAGAAAAAAAAAGGAAGGAAGTGTGAGAGAGAGGGAGAGAATGCAATATCTTCCGGGACCCCTCCAGTATCACTGCACGTTATCGCATATAGATATTGTAATATTCGTAATCACGGCCCAAGCTATCACGCTGAAATATAAAGAGAAATAAACACCGCACGTGGATGAAAATTCCCTCATTTGTGAAAGCTCTTCGGAAGGGGTCCTCTCCAGCGTGGCGCCCGTTAATTAATCACGAAATATAATGAACCCATGACATATTTTTTTTTCCTTCTCTGAATGGGTATGAATCGCGGATGCGTAAACGCGTGCGCGCGTGTGAGCGTATCTCTGTCTTTAGCTTTCAATTTATATTAAGTAAACTTCATTGCTAAGCATCGTGATCGTTTTTGTCTTGTTTCGACTGACACGCTTCCGTTTTGGCGCGAAGTCTGTTAATGAAGCCAATTAAATTGCCTGCAAGCATTATTTTAACCGCGGTGTACGCACGTGCATGAGAAGACGCGTAACGGTCAGTGCTTCCTTTTATAAACTACAAAAGAGGCATCAGCACGCACCTATTCTTGATAATAATTAGTGGGCGGAAACAATCGCGATTATAACATGTTAACATTCATGTTACCTTAAGCTCTCTCTCTCTCTATTTATAGTTCAAGATGAAACAGAATTTTAAAAAAACGCAGCTATATGAAGGTTCAGTCTCCGGTGAGAATGACATTCAGTCTGTTTCTTTATCTTTTCGTAAGCAATCATATTGATTGCATTTGTGGTTTGCACTTTGTGATCAAGACATCTTATAATGTGCAATCCCTCTTTGCGGTGTTCTGTATACTTTTTATTGCCGTACTACCGCTTGTTTATTGTTTGGAAACATCTGTGACACGCTTCTATTTTTATCATGTGACAATGAGTAGCAGGCACCATTCCGTGGTGACAACATTGGCTTATGCTAGCAACAACAACGGCGACGACAAGGGGCTTAGTTAAACTTTACCGGATACAACTGCCGCTCAGGACGACTTGTTCTGGTTATTGCGAGTACAAGCGAGCTTTGGCTTCTTGTCATGGAGTCAGCTTCTCAAGTTTTCTCCTGACTTGTTGCCGTATTGTTTTGGTTTTTCTTAACCTTTATTTTTATAAAGGGGGGGGGAGGGAAAGAAGGGGGCGTAGGTTTATTGTCATTCAAGATTATTTTCAAGCGATATTTGCATGCATGTCGTCGCCTTCATGTTTCTTTATGCAAGGTATAGTCTCTACTGCGTTGGGCATATAGATGTGCAAGCTGCAACTCTCACGATCTATCATGGCCTCGTCGGATATGTTGGCTATCCGCTTGTTGGCGAGGCCTCACTGTACCACCGCGGTTCTGCCAACTAACGACCGTTTTTACGTTCGCGTGTAGTGGCGTACGATAGATCGGCAACGTTGAATTTCACTTTGGTTCGCCAAGTTCAGCTAATCACATTTTACCGTTGTGTGTCACGTATACATCGCGTATACATCCACAAGCTATAGGATGAAAGGGTTGAAATATTAAACATAAGAAGCCAAAAAATGATAGCGACCACTGTGATACGCAGGGCAAGGTCTCTTTCTTCATCAACAGTGCTTTAAGAGCAATTAAGAAAACAATGTCAATGACTGCGTAACGCCAAACGTAGGGCATTTAACGTGCACAGACATAGGTCTTGAATAGCACGATGTAGTAAGATCCCGTTCCTCCTATATATACAAATGATGTTAGTGATCTTTTTCTCTTGCGCCATGCACGAACTGCTCAACCTGCGAATAAAGAGTTAGTAAAGAAAAATCGCTTACTGTTAGTGTAATATTTTCCACGCGATGGATGGAAAGGGGCAGGATTGTTATACATATTGTGGCACTGGTAACTTTCACGGCTTTTATGTTATTTCTTTAAATTTCTTTTTCAGAACCATTCATTCAGCTGTACGGCGCGGAATTATGGAGGTCAAGCAGGGGCGAAAACCAAGTTTGCATTGCCAACAGCCGCTTGTTTTTGTTCATGCACCTAAATGAGCTATCTGATTTATGTCCTATCCGCCGGCGACGAAGCGGCAGTGTATACTGCAGCCTCGTATGCTGCAGAAAGACCTCGGAGCCGATGGAGATTGGCGACGGTGCCTCGGGGCCGGCATTAATATCCCGGCCATTGAGCATTCTCGCGTAATGATAATTGGCGGATCAAACACATGACGAGGAGGCGCGCTTTGGGGGTCAAGGCTTGGCTGACTGCACGAGTCCATGGAAAAGCAAGGGGGTTGGGGCGCAGGAGAGGGGTGCTGTAGCGCAGGCGAGAGGTTCGCGAAACGGCCGGCCAGAGGCAGACGCGCAACTTCATTATTCGGGGCCCATCGCGGGCCCGTCACTCTCGGCTAATTGATATGTAAAAATAAAATAACTTCGACCCTGAAGCGCCACCCCGTAATTGGGCCTTGTTTCGAAGCGGACGCTTGGGGAAGCGCCTGCGCTCGACTGACTTCTTGTAAATATCTATATATATGTCTTTTCGTCTTTCCTTTTTTTCCGTCCGAGTGAGCCGCCCCGACCACCTCTGGCCGCGGTAACCCTCGCCGTCTATGTAAGTTTTCCTTTAGCGCCCGTCAAAGTGTTGCTGCTACCTGTCATACGTCAGATATTCTCACGTATTCAGTAGGAAGAACGGCAGCGTCCCGACTGCACGTATTTCACGCGCGAGAAGAAAACATGAAAACACGAGAGGTGAATGGAGCGTTCTGTGAGGTATGTGTCAGTGGCGTCATAGTTGCTGTCTGGCGACGGCTGCCACAGCACGTATGTACACCGTATGAGGTACAAGTAGGCTGCACGCGCTCAGTATAGCAGCTTCGACCCTTAAAGGCGCCGTGCAAGTGTCAGGAGGTGGGCACAGATTGGAAAGGGGAGTCAACACGCGCATAATTCGTCAAGCTGCGCACGACACTCGCGTCCACAGAAGCTCATAATATACATATTGTTGCATTTAGGTACATGTCCTTTTTCAAGAAAGACGGCGCTGAAGTAACCACTAAGATACAGCGCGTCGGGAAAGAAAGGCTGATCAGAATTGTTCTGAAAGTTAAAGGGGCAAAGACGGAAGTACGTATAGCAATATTGACGCGTGCTCTGTTCTGATCTCCTTATCACAACGCCTGGCGCGACCTTTTTTTCTGAGGCATATATGCACGGACCAGAGTAGCTTCATCCCTGCTGCGCGCCTCTCGTTAGAATTGCGAATGTGCACGGGTCAGCCGTGCACAGCGAGAGCTCGCCTGCAGTGCACACGGCGCATGGAACCTCGCGAGCCTTGGCTGACGCGCACTTTCACAGGCGTGCTCTCCTGCGCACCGGTGCCGTCTGCTCGTCTCGTTTCTTCTCTGCGATTCACGCGGACCGACCAGTTTATCCTTTGAAGAAGAGAAAAATGCGCTGATAACAAAATTGCTCTGCATTTCGTCCGTCGGTGCGAAGTCGTTTCGCCGGGCCGATATTCCTCTTTTCAACGCGCCGGGGGTGATGGAGGCTCGCCCTGCACTGCTCCTCTGAGAGGGAGGTATCTCTCTGAGAGAGCAAAAATAAAAAGACATTCTCAAAGAAAGAAAGAAAGAAATAAAGAAAGAAAGAAAGAAAGAAAGAAAGAAAGGAAATGGTCTGGGCACTCGGCCATAGCCCTGCAGCGGCGCGTCAGCGTCGTCTGCGGCGGTCGCGGGCAGCGCGTTATCGGGCGGCTCTCGCGACGGCTCCTTTTGTATCGGGCGCTGAATGCTCTTCAGTCACACTTTTTCGGGGGCACGCACGCGCGCGCGCGCGGTGCGTGTGACGAGCGACTGCCGCCCGGCGCCGCCGGGCGTCGAGAGGCTCGGCTGTGGAAATTGTACCCCGAATTACTCAGGAGATGTCCAATTTGCAGACACCTTTAAAGGGGGGCGCACACCGCTTCCTATATACGGCGCTGGCGGGCGAGGGAGAGCGACGAAACTGACGCTGTAATGGGCCGTCGGTAGTGTTGACCGTGATTCTGACAGGTCTGACAGCTGCGCAATCATCGTCGTGGAAACCCAAGTCTGCAGCAGCGCGTCCCCCGGGCCGAGCGGCAACGGTTGACCTGGCTCTTCGGGGCGTCGTCGGTGCTGGGATGTATCTTCGGCGGCGGCTCTCCTTTTGCTAGCCGCCGGCGCGTGGCTTTGCCAAATTCATGCTCGCGGCAGCTTTGCCGCCGCCGGGTCGCCTTTTCGCGCGCAGCGTCGAGCCGCGGAGACCACAGGCGAAGGCGGGCAGAGAGGAGGCGCGAGTCGGGCTGTGCATGCTGCGCTCGTTAGGGCCGCAATAGCCGGCCGCGCAATTCGCCGCTGCCCAGCGTAGCCGGCTCGCGCCGCGAACAGCATTTGCAAGCGCTATCACGGCCACGCACACACGCGAGAAAGGCTACACGGGGCGGCGATACGCCGGTAGGCTTGGGTCGTGGACGAGCTGTGTGCACGTATGGGGAGCGTCTGTAAATATGGCGCGTCTCGGAAGGATTGTTGACTCGCACGCAAAAAGAAAGTGCAGCCAGGAATCAGGACCCGTATTCATAAAGAAAGTTCTTACGCTATAGAATTGTTTGTAAGAGCAGATTACAGACAATCGTGATGTCGGAGATATCATTAGCGAAGGTGACTGGCCAATAGCAAAGAGCACTTGTATACGAACAAGAACCTTCGTATATTCGGCCCCTGAAATCTACAGTGCGCTTTGCAAAACTTGTGTAGATCTTTGTATGAGCCAACAATACGCTTCTGCGAAGAACTATAGAAACCCCCTCGCTTCGCGCATCCGCTACGGTATCATCGATAGCGGCTGAAAATGTAGCGCCATGGTTGAAAACTACCGTTATTTCATAATGTATAAGTTTTAAACAAGAAAGAAAGTGTGTGTGTGTGTGTGAGAGAGAGAGAGAGAGATAAGAGGAAAGCAGGGATGTTAACGAGTAAAGATTCCAGTTGGCTATCACTGTAAAATAATTTACACCCTTAAAAGTGAAAAATGGTGTAAAATATAACTCGCACCTTTAGGGTGTCAGTTATATAAATAACACCCTAAGGGTGTGAGCTATAGACACATTTACACCCTTTTTCACTTTTAAGGGTGTAAATTATTTACAGTGTACGCTGCGCTGGGGAAGGGAAAAGGGGAATAGAAAGAAGGGAGAGAAAGAGAGAGAAGGGGGTAGAGAGACGTGCGTGGACGTACAGAGTCAAAGGCGCTCGCTCAAGCCAGTCGTTCGCAGAAAGCACAAAGCGAACGTTCACATAAATATAATATATAGAGTGCGTAGTTACTATTGTAAGTGGTCGCTGCGATAAATTTGGGGCAGTGGTTTTCATGTGGGCGCACTCATTCGACTAATACTTTTGAAACTTCCGGACCGTGGGCACATTCGATCGTGTTATCAATGCAATCTGGCAAGTGCTGTTTCTTTGCCGGTGACATGTCGCACAGTCTCAAGGCCATCAACGACATGAAATATTTGTCTGCGCGCTAACTCACGCCATCTACGCAAGTGGCCCTAGCACGATGCTGGGGAGGTTTCCTTGAATAATGGTGCTGTCGCGGCGCTGCCCAGCAAACGTTTAATTAGCGGACTTAAGCTAATGTGTCTATGTTTTATGATGCTTTCACCTCATTGGACGTCCGGTGCGAAGTCACGATGTTTCACGAGATACAAAGAATCGAGCTTTTCCTTCTTTTTTTTCTTTTTCGACGGTATACGTGTTAGAGCTCTACAAATTTCTGCAAGGGACATCGCAGTGACAGCAGTAATAAAATAGACGCTATACAGCGTTATATACTCGCGCGACCTATAATCGCAGTTTCCGCTTGCTGTCAAGATGGAAGCACCGTGTTGTAGTTTCGTGATTTTTCCCCCCCGCCGAGTTTTATCGCTTCGTTGTTTTGAAACATGCTACTTCGGCGCGGCTCGTTTCGAACGTGCTGTCACGACGAATACCGTTTCCTCGGCTATTCCGTCTCTGCCTCGCCGAACGTTCGACCGACGAAATTTCCAAACGCACATATAACAATCTGGAAAACAAGCCATAACTACCGCCGCTACCGCGCTACCCCCTCCCCCCTTTCTTTTTTTTTATTTTGCTGTTGACGCCTACTTTATGCGAAAGAAGAGGTATATATCGCCCCAGCTAGTTCGCACCGAAGCAAGTTTGGCTCCTATAATAGCGCGAACCCGTGGCCCATATAATGCGCTCGTAAAATGAAACCTGTTTTCTATTTCTTTCTTTCCCCACCGCACTTACGCATGCAGGCAGCGCCTGGGCCGAGCTCAGCGCCCCCGCGACGGTGCACGCGCTCGCAGCGCGGTTCACGATGCCGCCATCTACCGCTCACGCCCACACATAGCCGGGCGTCGTTCTGTAGCGCGCAGAGCGGCTGACGTGACCGCGCGGTCGCACTCCGACGACGCTCGATTTGACGCCGACGTAAATCGGCTCCCATGAGCGCAGCAGCGGCTCCACTAGGACCAGTCGCGGGTGGGCGGTCGGTGTCAGCGCGGCGCGCTTATCCAGGGGACACGTACAGAGCGCGCTTCTGCGCCGTTTATTATTTTCCCTACACGGACGCCCGTGGCACCGGTCGTTGCGAGGCCATTAGGGCCAGTTTGCGAAGAAAGAATACGGCGCGGCAAAAAATAAGGTGCACTGGGGGACCGAATTCGAGGGAGGAGGCATGGGCATGTTCGGGAAAGGAGAGTCGGGGGCAATTAGGCGCGATGTTATTGGCTGCCGGCCCGTCACGCTGAATGGGTTTAAGGACACCGCGGTGCTGCATGAAGGAGCAGGAAGTGATAAGTACTATTCGCCTATTAAGTACCCTCGCATATACTGCCAAGAACCATATATAACTGCAGAAGTGCGCACGGCGCAATGCAAAATGCGCACTACTTAGATTATGACGGATGGTATATAGCCCGTTCTTGGAAAATCCTCGTAATTGCAACTCCTGAAAGTGAGTCTGGCCGTATAGTAGATCTATCTCTATATAATATTCTTGAAAGTAACATTTGGTCAAGCAAACATGTAAGCCGCTGTTTGCTTATTTGCTATCTATCTATCTATCTATCTATCTATCTATCTATCTATCTATCTATCTATCTATCTATCTATCTATCTATCTATCTATCTATCTATCTATCTATCTATCTATCTATCTATCTATCTATCTATCTATCTATCTATCTATCTATCTATCTATCTATCTATCTATCTATCTATCTATCTATCTATCTATCTATCTATCTATCTATCTATCTATCTATCTATCTATCTATCTATCTATCTATCTATCTATCTATCTATCTATCTATCTATCTATCTATCTATCTATCTATCTATCTATCTATCTATCTATCTATCTATCTATCTATCTATCTATCTATCTATCTATCTATCTATCTATCTATCTATCTATCTATCTATCTATCTATCTATCTATCTATCTATCTATCTATCTATCTATCTATCTATCTATCTATCTATCTATCTATCTATCTATCTATCTATCTATCTATCTATCTATCTGTGGTGCGCCATCCCTCTCTCGACTTCGTCTTCTCTCGCCCATCTTTTGAGCATCGCTTCTCCTCCTCAGCAGTGCTGCAGATGTCCTTCGTGTGGAAAAGTTACTGCCCCTTTTCTCTTTTCACTCGGTACACCCATTACTACTACTACTGCTACTACTACTACTCCTAACATCGTCGTGATTGGCTTCGACGTCTCCCGTTCACTGTTTGAAGCTTATATAGTTGGTATTCTGAGAGCATACAGCGACGAAAATTTCAAAAGCCAGACTTAACTACAATTTGAATGAAGTGCCCCAGTATTCCAGCGAAAAAAAAGTAACGAAAGTAATGATATATTTGAAAATGAAGTCCACGCTACCGATTTGTAATGTTTCCCTGCACTATCTCTATAAGGACAGCGTTAATGCGGACTATCGTCGCCTCCCTGTTTACGGGCACTTCGTGCTTTTTTGTGCTTGCGACCGGTTCGCTGCGCGGCTATAAATACGTATAATCTCATGAGCGTAACGACGCGCCCTCTCTTTCTTGCGCGGCCACTTTTGATGTGGCTAAAAGGCAGCGAGAAAGAAGCACTAAAATCAAAAGGGCAGACCCAGAAGCGTGCGAAACAGAAAACAAGGCAGCCGTGGGCGACAAAAATGAAAATAACGGAGCGAGACGCGGCGCACACCTCGCCTCGTTCGTGGAGCAGCGGACCAGACTCCCCTCGGAAATAATTAATCAAGAGGCAAACGGCAAGACCGGTCTGCTCACGGTTCTGGTTAATCGCTCGCATCGAGTGCGTGCTGGTGTGGCCGCGCCGCCGCGTCGCCTCGCTTCCCTTCGCCCACCGGCGCTCGTGGCCGGCGATTGGCAGAGCCATTGCTATGGCGACCGCGGCCACTGGCGCTGACACCCACACCTTCTCCCCCAACGCCGCCATAATGGGCCCCTGCCGTGGTCCGAGCTGTCTACTACCGTTCCAACGTGCGTCCGCACCCCGCGGCCACTGCACTCCGTTGTGTGTGTGTGTGCGTGTCTGTGCGCACGCGTCCTGGGCCTTTCGCTTTCGGTGCTTTGTTAGATTTCAGCTTTCCTTGAACACGTCCCCCTGGGTCACGGCCTCGTTGTTTCAGTCCACTCTGCCCGGAGCCGTCGATGTGCGAGCGCGGACGTGAGCGCCCGTCGTGCTGCGTCCTCTGCCTCGTCCCTTCCAGCGCTTTTTCGTCACACCCGGTAGTCGTGCATTGGAGCCGGCTTAATATACCTCCACCAACCCGGGTAGTTCTGGTCGAAACTGCGTTTACGCTTTACGTGCCGAGAATCTTTCTTACGTGAAAATGCCAACTTCGTCTGTAGAGCCAGCCTGTTGCCCCACCCGGGTGACTTAAGAACAGGTTTGAAGTAGTAAAGGCAAGGCGCAGAAGACCAAGACTCAAGAAGATGAACACAAACGACAGGACCGGGTCCTGTCGTTTGTGTTCTTCTTCTTGAGTCCTAGTCTTCTGCGCCTTGCCTTTACTACTTCAAGCATGAACCAACTAGCCCAAGCAAGAGTTTTTTACTTAAGAACAGGTGCAGCCGTTTAGCGTGGAGTGATCCCCGATACATATCTAGGTTGAAGTTGAAGTTGAAATTTGTTTGCATCATCACAATGCGGGAATGCTCTATGTGGTGGGAAACTATGTGAGAAAGCCGTTCGAATGCTTGCCATCAACCATGATGATGATGATGATGATCTATGTGATTAGAGAAGCTGGAGTGCAAAATATGGCAGAAGAACACGAACATAAGAGATATAAACGTGATTATAAATTTACTAGAACTTAAAAAAAGGGTTAACGCCTTGATAAGCCGGTGTATATGGTCGCTAACTACCTCAATACAAAGTAGGGCTGTGCGGTTCCGCTTCTTACTGCTCGGGCGAGCGGGTGCATAGTCAGTTTGAAATACAAACTTGAATCAAAGGGCCCGCTGACAACGACGACGACAACCGTGTTTAGTCTTGTTATATATTTTTCTTTTATTTTTTCATACTCTTCAAAATACATTATGGATTATTCGCTGATGACGGAGTTAAGGCTGTGATGAAGCTTTCTCGCAGTAGCAGCAATAATTCTTCAATGCGGAGCAACTTTAATTGTAATTACCCAGATCCATAGCGCCACGCAAATCACTTAAGTCTTACGCACCACTCGCGGAACGCTACATAGTAGAATCAAGTGTTGTCCTGTGATTGGACTACAGGCACAGGAAGAGTCGGCTGTGCTTCTCTTGCACGCCAGGAATGTCGGCCGGAGGAAGAAAAAGAAAAAAAAAATTGGGCTAACGACGAGCGACAACGTTTTCCACGCGGACGCTAAGAGAAGTTCGGGGAGGAACGGACTCGGAAGAGGGTGTGAGTGGAGAGGACAGTAGGGGACTCTCTAAACGACGATACTGCCGGAAATGCAGAACGCGTGTTCCGCGGCGCCTACGTATATAGCCGAGCGGCGGCCACCGCGACTGGGTCGCCGCGTGGCTGCGGCGGTGGTTCAAAAGCAGGCCGCCCGCTCCCTTCCCCCCACGACGGCGCGCGCAGAGCGGCCAAGATCAAGAAACGCCGCCGCACTTGTCCAAATTGTTTCCAGCCGAGGGAGCTGTTGGCGAGCCCATCCCCTCCAATGGGCCAAGACAAGGAAACAAAAAGGGCTAATGGTGGCGAAAACACCGGTATTAAGGCCCCCGGTTGTTGCGCCGCGCGCATCGTATACAAGTGCGTGGCGCGCGCGCTGCCCAGCGCCGATCAGATAAGGCGATGGCTATCGCCGCCGCCTCAGACGTTAAGAAGAGGAGAGGGGGCGCTCGATTCGACGGGCGGAGCGAGCTTCGCCTCACCGCCATGCGCGGCAGTCTTCTTTTGAATGAGAACGCGGATAATGACATACCATTTTTCAATGTTGCGCAGCAGCTTCTCCTTGAAAGAGCGCGCACGTCGTCAGTGTTTTACCTGAACGCTTTGTTGTTAAAGTCAATGGCTCCGTCGTGACGCGGTCGTTTCCGAGCGCCGGCCCAGCGAGAGTGGCCCGCTGGCGCGAATTCTTGAAAGGGGGCGGACACACGTCGCGCGCTCGCCGCGATGGAGACGCCGAGTGCCCCCCCCCCCCCCTCCCCCTTTCCGCGCTCGGGATCCTGTTCGAGTGCGCGCACAATGCGCCGTGTGGGGGCGGCCCGAATCCGATTGGCCGCCGTCCGTGGACCCAGCGACCCGCACTTGTCGGTGCAAGAGAACCGCCCGAGGTTCCACCCGTCTGTCTAATGGCGTTCAGAAAGGCCATCAGAAGAGCGAGCAATAACGAGGGAAGCTGCTCAGGGCACGCAATCCGCTCGTCCACCTCTCAGCGAAACGACGTTGGTGAGGTAACGATGTGACCGCTGTCTAATTGGACGGCCACTTCTTCCTTCTTTTTCTGGGAGGAGGAAAGGGAAGGCGCTTGCAGGATGACTTCCTGAACAGGTACGTTCCTCAGAGTCGCAGATGCGATATAAAGGAATACTGGTTGTGACACACGCAAGGCCCGATCTCTCATGAAAGTAACGTCTCAAGAGAATAGCAAGATTGCTACATCGCAGCTCAAGAAGGCTTGTGAACACAGAGCTATATGTAATCAACTCTGTGCGATGAAGACGGTGGTGGACTTTACTCGATCTCAATGAAGTATTGTGTACAAGTCGCTGTCAATGTGTACGTGTGAAAAATTAACGTGACATCAACTATTTGTGGTGTGTGCTCAATGGATACGTTGGGAAAGAAGCGGATCTTCAATACGACACGTGGGTCTTGTATGCGCTGCATAATATGTCAAAAGTTTGTCTTGCAACGCGACAAGTAACAAGACCTGGCTCCGGACCCCGTGGCAGAGCCCCTGTATATATAGCACGCCTGGCCCTCCCTAGCAAGACCAGGAATTAAGGACATAAACAATCAGCGTCTCTAGCAACCATGAGATTCAAGCAGGCATAGTTTCTGTCGGAAATCGGCGTTTTTCGTTAAATAATAACATGGCCCCACCGTAGGAAATAGAATCTGCATGGCCATTCCCATACTTTACATGATCGACATCCTGGTTTTCACAGCCGAAAATTAATTACTAATTACGCGCGACGCTTGTGTATGGGAATCGTCCAATTTGTAGGCATTTCTGTGGAGAGAACAACAATTTGCGAAGGAACTACGGTTGAGTGATTGGAATGGCTAAGGCGTTTCGGAAAGCTCAGAGCCACCGCATAGCGCTCATCGCAACAGCACATCTCGAAATGATCAAAAACTCGTTCCATAACCGCTGTGTTGATAACTTTTTCACCAAAAATCAAACGCAAACCATACACAGTGCCTACTGGTTCGGACCGTGGCCGAGTGGTTTCGACGAACAGCGATCAATCTACTTGATAATATGAACGCGAATTCATTGGTTTGATTAATATGCGCGGCGTTATTCGCTTCTGTATTCATTTTCTTTTTATCGATAACTCGGTTCATTCAGTTTAGTTACTGGCCATGTTTCAGTTATTGGCCAAATGGTGGCAAATGCCACCATTTGCATCATCATGTGAATTTCAAATATAAAAGCTCTCGGCGTGCTGTGTGTTGATGGCGCAGCGAAGCTCCACTCTAATGATAACACAGTGCAGCGCGACTGACAAGGACAGAAAGTAGTTAATGCTGACATTCTTGTTTTTTTTTTTTCGATCGGCTACCTATGTATTGTGGACTCAGGGCCGTGGCTTCAGAGCCAGTGGCCAGCTGAGGCTCTCAGAGACGACACAGAGCGCGGGAGACATGCAAAGAACAACCTTTACTGTCCGGAGTGCAGACCGACCGAGCCCAATTAAACCCAGCATCGTTATCGTCGCTCCCGGTGCCAGGCTCGCTGCGCGTGGCCCGGGCGGATGAACCGCGCTCCGATGATGATAATGGCGGCACCGCTGTGCCACTATGCGGGTGGTGTCTCCATATATATATATATATATATATATATATATATATATATATATATATATATATATATATATATATATATATATATATATATATATATATATATATATATACACACACAAAGACAGGTTGGTGCTGCAGTTAGGAGTGCATTTTCCCAACACCTAATCGACAAGCCATTCGAGAGCCTTAATGTACAACACCCATTTTATTGCTCGTTCTTACATACCATTATCACATTAGTGTTAATTCTTTTTTTCGTGTGTGTTTGACCACCATCTTCCTTCGATATTCTTTCTTTCTCCGATCCCCACCTCTAGATGTAGGCGGTCATAGGCGGTCATAGGCGGTTATACGTAGGCCAGCAGAAACTTGTTTTTTGTTAAATAGCTTAGTGTTTATTTTACTGCCTTTAACGAAGGGCAAGAATGATTGGAAACGCCAAGCACTGTTGGTTCGCAATTTATTTGCAATCTTGGCACGTCCAGTAGGGCCCGAATTTAAGAAGTAAAAAAACAAAGCAAGGAAGGGCGCTTAGCTCTTTTGGAAATATTTGTGTAGGTTAACATGCACCTCGATCGTGAATTGCCGTGACGATGGCCAATCGTGAGTGATAGTTTTGTGCGATAAGTAATCTGAATTGTGGGACCCTGATCCATTATTCATTTACAAAACTCTTCAGTACGCACGCTCTGTCCTTGGCTGTCGAGAGCAGCTAAAGTCTCGTTATCACGCCCATCGATATATATATATATATATATATATATATATATATATATATATATATATATATATATATATGTAGAGTAAAGAGTGTATACAAACAAGAAAGAAATAGACGAGGTCGTCAGCGGCGCGAAGAAGGCACGAACTTTCTTAGTTAAATCCCTTTTCAAAGCAAATACGGAGAAATGCTTTCAGCATTGGCGCCTCTTTAGTTTTATCTTTCAGTCGCGTCAGCAAGCAAACTAGCTACTACCTGATAAAACGAATCGGACGCCGCAAGCACGAGAAAGAAAGAAAGAAAACGCGTGAGCAAATAACCTAAAGAGCGCCAAAGTGGCCCTCGTGGAAATGAAAGGAAGTAATCGTGCCGACATAACGCCTGGAGCAGCCAGCTGCCCGCAAAGCCGGCGAGTGTCAACAGGAAGGTGTGTTTCAATGGGGCCGCTTTGGAAGTCTTACGAGCTGCGCGTGATCAAACAGATGCATTGTGCAATCCGTCGCGCCGTGCGGCCGCGCCAGCAGCTCTCCGCTCGGCGGGTTTCCGGCCGCCGCGCTGTATCAGAGGAGCGCCCTTCCCGCCTGTCTGCGGTGCGGCCACTTTTCCTACCAGCAGTGTGCGCAGGGATTACGGAGGCCTTGTCTGGTTCCTATTTTGACTCCGTCCGCACAACCGTGACGACAAAAGGCCCCTCGAAGTGTTCGCACGCGGCGGCGAGCATTTGCGCATGCCCCTGGGAAAGGAATTGCCTCGCGCCATACAAGCGGCCGCTGAGTGATTGCCCAGTCAGCCGCGCGTGCAGCCGCATGCGGTCGAGACAAAGAAATCACTCAGCGCCGGTCCTGCAGCGCGCACCGCGTGCACACACGCGCGCACTTGCTCCTCGGAGTGCGGGGACCCGCGGCGGTGCACTCGTGACTCACACTGGGTCAGCCTTCGCCGCAGGAATCGTCGTGAAGTTTACGGCGGCCGCCGTCAGTAAAGTACGAGTTGACATGCACCCGCAACTGGCGACACGCTCCGGTAACAAGATCGGGGGACAAAGGAAAACAGCGGGGATTACGCGCTGACAGATGCCATCTTCCGGGGGCTGCTGCGCCGAAGCTCTCCTGGAGGATGCGTTTGCGTCGCGGGCGAGAAAGAGACGGCCTCCCGCGGCGCCCAGCGCCGGCGCGAGCCGGGAGCGCGCTCGGCGCGTCATTTGACAAGCCGGCCAAAGTCCTCTCGGCGGCGCACTTACGGATGGGCGCCGGCGCTGACAGACGGCATCCGGGCACTCCCTTATCGGGCAGCAGCGATTGAAAGCAGGGACGACGCGACTGGCAAGTGCGCCCTGTCAGCAACCCCACGAAGGCGGCCAGGGCGCCGAAGGCGGCGTAATGGGTCCCTAGCTCACCTATGCGGCTGCGGCGCGTCAGCGGGCGCGATTTGCGACCGCTGCCGTGTGAGTAAACACGTAAACTGCCTGCGACTTCCTCCGCGACCTCGGATGAGCTCCAGTCGCGCGTCGGGTTACGCGCCATGGCTGCAACGGCTGGCTGCTGCGGGCCCCCAGGAAGAGGCGTTGCACCCATTACTCCGCGGTGCTCGCACAAACGTTTGGCTTGCTTGCACAGCACGCAAACTGGTCCTACTAAACTTACTCTTCCCAGACCAAGCGGCAGACTGTTATTAGGCCTGCGAGGTTGGGCAGAAGTGAGAAAAAGAAGTTACAAAGAAATACTGACATTCGTTAAGCTTAAGACCAAGACGTTTGGTTAC
Source organism: Dermacentor albipictus (assembly GCF_038994185.2). Lineage (NCBI taxonomy): Eukaryota > Metazoa > Arthropoda > Arachnida > Ixodida > Ixodidae > Dermacentor > Dermacentor albipictus. The sequence goes on along the minus strand of NC_091821.1, from coordinate 222,357,090 downwards.
GACAGAGAGAATGGGACCTTAGGAAGCGGCGGACACGGATAGCCTTCTAGTCCGCTTCGGGAAGGAAGGAGAGGGGAGGAAAATGAGCAATGAAGGATTTCGGTGAACACTAGCAGAACGGAAAAGATGGCGGCACCAGGGGGTGCCGTATGCAGAAGTCCCAGCGGTTTTCCTAATGCCGCGAGTCCACCCTTATGCCGCGTTTCCCAATCTGCCCAGTTACACCGTTATGTATATATAGCCTTACTCACTCTCTTTACATGCTAATATCACGACAAAAAGCAATAAGCTCCCGCTCACCACTTTCTTCGAGGAAGTATACCGTATAAAATACGTAGAGCAAGACCTGCTACCATTATCTGGTGGAAAGGGCATAGAGAAAGGTACATCGGTATCATTAGCACTCCGGCAGTATCTGCTGTTGCCTATAGGCCGGCTTACTGAATTTTTGTCTCGTTGCGTTGTCCTTGCATGCATGGTATTTTATTATAATTTGCCGTTTTACTCGTATGCAGAAGAATTGTCATCAACTCAAGGCAGCAACAGTATATATCTCACTGAGATACCATCGTTTAAAATTAAGCGTGCAGACAAACTCGAGGAGTTTGTACAAACTGAGAGAAGGAAAACCCGTGTGCGAAGTAGACACAGAGTTGTCAGACGCTAGTGGATATGCTCTACATTCACATATTTACTTGAAATGCGTGTGAAACTGCTAGCGCATCACTGAGCAACAGCAGCTGTCACATCAGTTGCCCAGCAAACATCACGTTTTTCGCACGTACGGCCGGGGCGCTCTTATACAAGTTTTATTTATGGCGAATGTTTGCAAGATCTCATGAGATGAGCGCGACTTCCAGGTCAAGTGTTCCGCTCGCGTGAGTCAGGCACACAGCAGCGGAGGGTCCTGGTTTACCGTCAGATTCATCACGGCGTTATTGCGTAGGCAGTGACCTTGCACGGTCACGAAGGATGGCTTCGGCTAGGAGAAAGCTGATACAACATAAATAAAAGTATCAAGGCCCGAATCACCTGAGTTTTTCGTACGTAAATGCTCTTTGCCATTGGCCAGCCACCTTCGCTAACAATGTGTCCAACATCATGATTGACTGGCAGCTACTCTTGCGAACAGTTCTAGCGTAAAGAACATTTTTGTAAATACAGGCCCATGGGACACCACGACGACTATCCACATGGCAGTCTCTAGCCTACGAGACATATATAATTCTATAACGCAGATACATGCTCAAGAAAGCAGAGCCGTGCGAAGGAGAAGTTGATGTAAGTTTCGCGCTTAACGATGCGTGTTCTCACCGCGCGGCTATCGCAGAGGGGTCAAGCTTGATGGTAGCCTGCACTCTTGCACGCACAGCATCTAAATGCCCCCCAGCCTGACCGAGCGGTGCGGGCAAGCGCCACGCGCCGCAGGGGAAGTTCCGTTCGTGTGACCAAAGAGCATGCGCGATAGTTGTAGGCTAAATTACAGGTTACCTGCACTGCTAATAAGCTCCTGATTAATGGTCAGCGAGCTATAGGAACGCCCCCTCCCTTCTTATTGCTGCTGCAGCGGCATGAAACGACTATGCTTGATAAGCGGCGCCATCGGCATAGTTTTCATTTCTTCCTTTTTTCAGTCACCAGCTATAGAATATGCCATCTACCGTTGGTTGCTGATGTTTACTGTTGATCCTAATGCGTACGGCGTCGTCGTTCGTGCTCTTCGACCCAAGGTCACTGAACACCGCCATTTTGAAACCAGTAAACAGAAAAGAGAGCTTCGTGAAATCACTGAAGCCTTCATCCTGCCCCTACAGCAGCAGGGAAGTGCAAGTCCGCGGTGCGTGTAAATGCAGCAACGCTGTTAGATAAAACCTATCTTTAATCGAGTGTTTCCTTTGTACTTTAAACACTAACACTTAATGACCCAGCGATTTTCCCAGTCAGAAGCGTATACGTGAAATGACGATAGATATACAAGGTCGACGTGTGTCCTATAGAAGCGAGAAATTTGGCGCGAGCTTTTGACGAGCACATGCGCAGGCACGAGTTGCTTATGTGAACATTTGTACTTGAATGCGAGCGTTTATTACGAGGCATATCCGTAAGTGGAGAGGGAAATGGATCAGGCCGTCGTTTGATTACAGTAAAAATTTCAAGGAAAGGATATAATGTCGGCATCGAATGTGTATGTTATTGGCACGATAATAAACCAAATACATAATCGTTCAAATTTATTGACCTTAGGAGATGAGAGACTGTGCTGGAAAATGCGGAACTGCGTGATGGTGCCGCTTTACGTCTAAATGTTGGACGGATGATCATTTGCTTCTGCATCGCGATTTGTAACATGCGAAGACACTTCTTATTGGATGCGCATACTAAGACATCATGACTGTTTAAAGAGCTCGCAGTCGGTTCTCAAGCGTGCTGGCGCGAGTCGGGAACACGATCTTTTACGTCGTCGAAAACAAGGCACTGCGCGGGTAAGATCGAATGAACGTAGCACAATTTGTGTATTCACAAGATCTCATCCCGTTGAGGACTATTTTAGTACTCTCTGAATAAAGCCGAAGTCACACACACAGAGAGAGAGAGAGAAGGATGCATAGAAAGTCAGGAAGGTTAACCAGAGGGAGTTCCGGATGGCTACTCAGCAAGGGGGGGGGGGAAGGGTTAAGGGGGATAAAAAGAGAAAGAGAGTGGAAGGGAAGATAGAGGGTCACATATATTGCCGCATTCTTACTAACGGGAAATTAAAAGTTTCTTGCGTAACTATAGGTCGGTAAGCTAGTCGCAAAAACAAGAATCGTGTTCGCGATGACAAGTAATTACATGCACTTGTACATTGCTCAATGTTTTTTAACATGATCACTGTTTTACGCTTCAGTCCACAAAACACGACGGACCTCATGGGCCATTGTAATATTTATCATATGTACATAATTATAGCAACCAACAATGGAGCAAGGTTCTGCAATGTTCAGACCTTACTGAGGTGGTGATGAGAAAAGTCTCAACATCGCGGGGTGGCGTAGATGATGCGAATAGCTTTTTATGCCCTTCATCGCAAAAACATTATAGCTGAAGCATTAAGCGGATAAGCGAACGACACAAATGCAGAATGCTGTGCGGTATATTAGCCAAACCTTGCCTCCACTTGCATATCGTGGAAGACAGTCTGAATATGTTGATACACTGTATATTAACAAAGAAATGGTACCTCATAACTTAAGCTTTGTGTTGAAGATAACACGGATTAACGAACCGTAGGTTGGACCAGGAATGGCTGTATTTACTAAGTGAATTACGTACGGCTCTCTTGCACTACTATGTGCTTAGTGTGAAGTTAGTAACCGTCAGAATGTCTTAGCAAATTAAGCACCATTTTCGGACGTGCTCAATAAACGTAGCCCAGAGTTCCGCTTTGTGGTCAGCTACATTTTCAGCTGCTTCTGGCATTCACGACAGACGTTTTCACGACAGACAGACGACAGAGAGTTTTCTGTAGCACACTGGTCAAACAATGAGTTCGCAAGGAGCCTGAGAAGCAGCATCACCCAGTGTGCAGCCACGTGATTACTGTTTTAAATTTGGTTCCATTCATTTTTCTTTCGTTTTTTTTATGCGCAATGTTTGCAGAACAATATTTCAGTTGTAGCGTATAGCCGCTTTTCTTATGAGCTGCAGGCCGTCCAATCCATTTTGCGCTTGGCAGAACGAATGGAGTCCATCGCGCTTCAATATTTTAGACTGCAGATGATTTTTAACGACTGCGTTATAGCCAACCATCCATTGAATTGTGTTGGTAATCGTGATTTATAGCTGCGGCTACGACGCATCATCCCAAAGGCATGATCCCAGCGGTGATCATTGTTTTGACTTTCACAGTCATGTTTTGGTGACATCAAGCGTACACATTTTATTTTCTCTGGAGCTCTATGCGGTCTCCTCAACCGTGCATGGCGCTAAGCGAAATGAGCCATGCCATGCCGTATTTTCGATCAGGCTACAGCTATAGGAAAAACGCGAGTGAGTGACATCTTAGTTGAAATCAAGAAAAAGAAATGGGCATGGGCAGGACAGTTTACCTCACGTGCTCTGGCGATGTTCCGCGTTACACAGCGATAAAAACAACACTTCTTCACGTTGGGATGCGGTCCTACACCGCCCCAACCTCGAAGAACAGTTATGGGCTGTCCAACGGGCCCGCGACGCGGCGGAGAGACTCGGCCTCTCTGTCCCGACGTGGGAGTGGCCCGCTGCGCGCTAGTGCGTGCCCTAAAGGACCCTAATAAAGTTTTTCATCCATCCATGGGCAGGACATGTAATGAGGAGGGAAGATAACCGATGGTCATAAAGGGTTACGGACTGGATTCCCAGGGAAGGGAAGCGTAACATGGGGCGGCAGACAGTTAGGTGGGCGGATGAGATTAAGAAGTTTGCAGGGACGACATGGCCTGTTACGACACCCAACCGGTGCCACCAGTGTTACGAACTTGTACCGCTGCACCACGATTACGGCTTTGTGGTCCCGTAGCGCTCGTCACCCGTTTCGTGACAGAGCGTTGGTAGCGAAGACTCCGAGCCTGGCGTCGATGAGAATAACAAAAGGGACTTTATACATTATATACAGGTTATCATACAGGACATGAACGGGTCGGCACTGGGGCCGAGTGCTCACAACAAACGCGACTGTTCTCGCACGACGACGTCCGGCGAAAACGCGTGACACATCTCACCCCAGTCGGGAGCGACACTCTCTCCCGGTGGGTCGGCGGATCCTGTTTTTCAGGCAGCGCGTTGCTGCTTTTATAATCCCCGAGGAACCATTGTCACTCAAACGGCCCAATACAAAGTCAGCACACGACGGTCGTCCGAGGGGTCCAACCAGCGACCGCGCTGGCCACCCGGTTCAAAGTTCGCGCGCGCGGTGACCTCCAGGCAAAGGGAGGTGCGGCGCCGGGCTGTCTGGCACACGCGGACACGTTCAAACATGCGGCTCGCCGAGGCTTCTCCCGCAGCAGGACACCGCTGCCTGACGGCTCAGCATCTTGCCTTTTCAAGGGAGAATTTGGGCGCTCGCAGGATAGATTCTGCATCTTGCAGATTCGGAATCCGGGCTTGTGGTAATGGCACAACAGCATCCCCGCCCTCAGATAAGGCGCCGGGAAGACGAGCTGCCTCCACGTGGCTCGGATGCCGGGCGCGCACGTTCGTCAGGCTCGTCCAAGTTCACGTCCAGTGTCGGGACGCCAGGTAACTTCACGTGCCCAGGTCCGACTCGCCAGGACAGGAGCTCTGCTCACCGCGTCGTCGCCAAGGCACCTTGACCAGCTCCGCTCGGGTCGTTCCTAAGACCTTGCTTCTCGCCACTGGTCCCGCTTGGTCGTTCTGCAGCTTGCAAAACCGACCGGCAAAAGGCAACACCCAACACGAACAAGTGCCCTCTGTCTCCCGTCAAACACCAGACAAGGCCATAATCCAAATCAACCTAACTAAATTGCTATCCCTCTTTTTGCTCCCGCTGCAACAAGAGGCAGGTGTACGATCTAGTACACCAGGCTCAAACAACCAATTTTCAAATTAACAACGCAACAAAATAGAAACAATTATTAATCAGCAATAATAATTACAAATAGAATGGTCCCCTTGAAATCACTTGGACCGAAAACATACTTCTGAGGAAGCAAATGAGGTCATTCATTTTTCCCGGCGATATTTTCGCGGAATCCGAAGCTGCTTATATTTGCGACCCTGCTTATCCGTGTAGCGGCGGTACAATAAGCCAGATTCCTTGCCAAATGAAACCCCCTTTTTTTTCACTCCCCGTTTGACGCTCTTCCTCAGATCGCCTAGTGAACAATCTTCCTGTTGTTCGCGAATCCGAGTTTCCCTTTCAACTGCAGCCTGCTCCTGCCAGCTGGCGGAAACCGGAGCGAGTGTGGAGCCCGCGTCGCCTAATTGCGGCGTCGCGTCTCTATCGCGGCTAGCACTGCACGCGTCACTCCCACTCACCTCCAGGACCCGCTCGCCTAGGCCAGCCTCCGAGCTCTGCCTCTCCCGTGACTGCTCGCCACTCAAGTTACCCTGATCGGTCCCTGTACCGCACCGCTGTTCGCTCACCGACGCTAAGTCAAGTTCCCTCGACAGCGGGCGCGCTTTGGATCGCGTGGGGGCCATGTACGCCACGTCGGCAAAGAATGATTTGCCCTGATCCCTCAGCAGCTGCTCCGAGCTATTTGAGAAGAGGTAGGAAAATTGCTCCGGGAGGGCGGCTGACACAGCGGCTTCGGTGTTAAGTTTCCCAAACTCTCCTTCAATGATAATCGTTGCGATCGGTAAACAGACACTCTCCTTCTCGGCCACTTGCCGTATCCTAACGCACTCTCCCGTAAAATCACTCGAGGAGACGAAAGACGGGTGAACAACGTCCATAGTTGCTGCAGAGTCCCGCAGTGCTCGGCACTTCTTGCCGTTTACCTTAATTTCCTGCACATAGGGCTCCAATAGACGTATGTTCTTGTGAGTTTCCTGTATCGTTGCAAAAGCAATTCTCTCTGGGCAGCTTGCAGCGATATGCCCTTGCTTTTTGCAATTGTAGCAGGTTAACGGTTTCCGTTTTTCAAAAGAACGCGTCATTTCGTTTCGCTGTTTCGGACCATCGTCATCATTCTGAGATGCATTCTGTCCATCCCTTACAGTTTCTTTGGGAAGGGACTCGTCGTCCCGAAACTCGCGACGCGTGATTTCCTTCCGTTCGTCGGGCTTCCCGTAAAACCCATCTCTTCTATCTGCTTTTTCTATGCGCACTGCCTTGCTGTGCAAGCTGCGGCGGGTGTAATACTCTTCCGCTAACTCTGCTGCCTTGTTTAGCTTAACCTCCTTTAGCCTATCTTGCAGCCAGAGCCGGACATCCTCATCAATGCAACGGTAGAACTGCTCCAACGCGATGCATTCGACAATTTTGTCGCGGTCGTCGAAAACCTCTTCGCCCTTCAGCCATTCCACCAGGTCGGCTTTTAGACGAAACGCGAAGTCAACATTCGACTCCTTACCCTTTTTTGCATACCGGAACCTCTGCCGGAAAGCTTCGGGCGACAATTTGTACTTCCGCAGTAGCGCTTCCTTCACATCACTGTAGCTCTCAAACGCCTCTTTCGATAAGCAAGTTATTGCGTCTGATGCCTCCCCAGGAAGCAAGGCTAACAGATTCTGTGCCCAAAGGGATCGCTCAATGCTATTCCGTTCGCAGACGTGCTCAAATTTCACGAGGTATTTGGCCATATCCTCTCCGACGGCAAAGGGTGGAAGTTGATCGCGTATTCTTGGAAGGTTAGAAGTGAGACTAGGCGCCGGCGAGTTATTTCGGATCTCCAACTCTTTCATTTTAAGCTCGTGCTCACGTCGCTCCCTCTCTCTCCTTTCCTCCTTTTCCTCCTCGCGAAGTTCCTTTTCTCTCCTTTCCTCCCTTTCCCGACGTTCATTTTCTTTCCTTTCCTGCTCGCAACGTTCCTTCTCCTCCCTTTCCCGACGTTCATTTTCTTTCCTTTCCTGCTCGCAACGTTCCTTCTCCTCCCTTTCCCGACGTTCATTGATATCCGCCCAGGCCTCAGCGGCTTCCTCAGCCGTTACGTCCCCAGTCCTCATGACCTCAAGGGTCGCATTCTTTCTTTTGGTCGAGCCCAACTCAATGCCCAACTCCTCACAAATTTCGAGAAGTTCCTTCACCTTGTACTTCTCCATCGTTCACACTGTCCTCCTGCTGTTTACCCTTTTTGAATATACCTGCCGTACGCTACTATAACACTACTAGTAAGACATATGCAAGTATTTCACACACTGCCCTGTTTACCCCCTTAGCATCCCCTGGTTTTCAAAACACTCTTACTAGGCTTGAAACACACAAGGTTATCACAATGCAACACCAAATCCTTCCCTAAGCTACTATAACCTGTGTCAAAGAAAGTCTGGTGTTTGAGGTAAACTTCAGGCACTCACCGCGCCGAGGTAGCTGATGCCGGTCAATCCCGTAGCTGCCATCCAGTGTTACGACATCCCACCGCTGCCACCAGTGTTACGACACCCAACCGGTGCCACCAGTGTTACGAACTTGTACCGCTGCACCACGATTACGGCTTTGTGGTCCCGTAGCGCTCGTCACCCGTTTCGTGACAGAGCGTTGGTAGCGAAGACTCCGAGCCTGGCGTCGATGAGAATAACAAAAGGGACTTTATACATTATATACAGGTTATCATACAGGACATGAACGGGTCGGCACTGGGGCCGAGTGCTCACAACAAACGCGACTGTTCTCGCACGACGACGTCCGGCGAAAACGCGTGACACATCTCACCCCAGTCGGGAGCGACACTCTCTCCCGGTGGGTCGGCGGATCCTGTTTTTCAGGCAGCGCGTTGCTGCTTTTATAATCCCCGAGGAACCATTGTCACTCAAACGGCCCAATACAAAGTCAGCACACGACGGTCGTCCGAGGGGTCCAACCAGCGACCGCGCTGGCCACCCGGTTCAAAGTTCGCGCGCGCGGTGACCTCCAGGCAAAGGGAGGTGCGGCGCCGGGCTGTCTGGCACACGCGGACACGTTCAAACATGCGGCTCGCCGAGGCTTCTCCCGCAGCAGGACACCGCTGCCTGACGGCTCAGCATCTTGCCTTTTCAAGGGAGAATTTGGGCGCTCGCAGGATAGATTCTGCATCTTGCATCATTCAGTTTGCATCATTCTGCATCGGAATCCGGGCTTGTGGTAATGGCACAACAGGCCACAATTAGTACATGACTGGGGTTGTTGGAGAAGTATGGGAGAGGCCTTTGCCCTGCAGTGAGCGTAACCAGGCTGATGAAAAAAAAAAATAGAGCTATAGTGAGGTGACCGCGCAGACATTTCCGGTGTGGGCGGCCTTCTTTATTAGACGTGCCGAACACACACCACCCTCGAGCCCCTTAGATAGCCCGAAGATGCTGTCGCCGGTTTGCGCTTTCAGAGAAAGTTATCTGCCTCGTCTGCAGTCACGTCTGGAACTCTACACGCGTTTACCGTCCTCATACTCATTGAATAATGAAATCGACGAAGAGTAGGACAAAAGCTACCGAAATCTTTGCTATGTGACGCAGGTGAGAAATGTTTGCTGCATGATTGTGCTATACCTGTTATTTACGTTTATAGAGGAGCTGCTTCCTCACATGACAAAGATATGAAGTCCACAAAAATGACATTATAGCAACTGAAGAATGGTCTAACTTACATACGTTGAAACCACGAAAAATGCATGCATTCCGCACATTATTGTTTTACATTTTTTGTATTGTTTTTTTTTACCTTATACATCACAGTAAATGTGAACAATGCCTTGAATATTTCCTAGTTCCCCTTTTTTTCTAGTTTCCCCAAGTTCACACGCAAATTTTCAGAAGCTCTTTTTTGTTGTTTTACAGATGTGAATAGGGAAGCATGGCCACCAGAAAGGGGCGGAAATTCCATAATCTTAGCTAAGAAAAGTTCACAACCTTCTTTCATCGTATTCGTTCAGAGCGCAGACTAGTAAACTATAATTTAATGTATCAGATCTGGCATTTGTATTGCATGAAAGAAGGAATAACATACAAGAAACCCACGCAAATATCCGTGTATTTTGCTTCGCTATAGCGAAAGATTTGACGCTTCTCGTCTCGCGTGTGAGCAGTGCCGTAAAAACAAGCTTTCCAAGAACTCGTAGGCCGCATTCCCTCGCGACTACAAGGGAAGTGTTGTGCATACCTCGCTTAGGCCTAAGTAAATTTAAAGCAGTGTACAACGTTGATGCAGTGTTGTAGCTGCCACTCGCATAGCGGTGCCTCGTAGCCTCTTGCGTCAACAACAAAGCGGACCTAAATTCATTGACCTAAATTCTGGCATCAAAGATCGTCGAGGTTTATAGGAAAATAATCAGCACTAAAGCGCCTGAAAAGTGTCATAAGTATTATTTGCAGAAAACGCCATGACATGCAGAGAGAGAGAGAGAGAGAAATGTGAGAAAAGAAGCACACACACACACACACACGCGCGCGCGCACACTAGATGTGTAAATAGTGAATCAGCTCGAAATTAGTTCGTGAGTAGGTGAGACGTTTTTGGAAATGTGGAAAGTGAAATTGCAAAGCTACAAGTAGATTAATTAATTGTGTTCAACATCCTAAAGCAACCGTGGGATTCGACAGACGCCATGGTGGAAAGGCTCCGCATTAATTTGACTACCTGGGGTTCCTTAGCATGCACTTGAATGCAAGCACACGAGAGACCTTGCATTTCGTCCCCATCAAAATGAGGCCGCCCTGCAGCCGGCGGGGAAATCAGGCTGGGTGATTAGTTTTGTGGGCGTTATAAAAGCTAATCCTGCAGCAGGTAGACGACAGGTGAGCTATATGTCTGCATAGAAGTGTTTACCGAACGCGGAGAGTTACACTGTAAAATAATTTACACCCTAAAAAGTGAAAAAGGGGTGTAAATGTGTCTATAACTCACACACATAGGGTGTTATCTACATAACGGAAACCCTAAGGGTGTGAGTTATAGACACATTTACACCCTTTTTCACTTTTTTAGGGTGTAAATTATTTTACAGTCTAGACAAACTGTAAAGTTGTTGAGTGTTCTGGAAAGTTATCTTAGTAGTTCAATATTGTGGATGAAGTCTTGTTTTGGTGTTTAATTTTTCCTCGAAGAAATGGTTCCACCGCGTTCCACAAAGATGGAAGCCAACAGGTCTAACTCTATAAGCTGCAACTTTGCACCACTAATTGTACTCAAGTCCTAAACATTTCTACCAACTTCTCTCGATAAATAAGTATTGAGGGTAAAAGCTTGCTGTATGTACATTTTGATATATAAAGTGATTGTTCTGGGTTCTCGGAACGAAGACCCACTGCCTGAAATTTCTTGGCATGGAGTAGCGACCATAGTAGCATCCATTACATTTTTATTTGGTGACAGCAACGCGTTACCTTAACTTTTTCCCTACGTAGGGAGGTAACGCGTTACGCTTGTTTGAACGTGACAAGTAACACATATCGTTAATTTTTTTATGGTAACGCTTAAGCACTGCTCTCCATAAGATAACATTCGGAAGTCACCCGTCTAAGACTGCTTTCTGTGCCTCTATTCTATTCTGTATTTTATTTCGTGTATCTAAATAATGCAGGAGACAAATCAGCAAACTAGTAAGTCAAATATATGTAGTCGTCCGGAGCGTCTCTTCGCGATGGCCTGGTGGGTTGCGATCGAATGTCATCACGCTAGAACTTCGCTCTAAGCCGAAATGTGTTGCTGTGGCTCTTCGTGTTGGCAAGTGTTGTGCCTGGATTGTAGCACTCACGAGTTATGCTATTTGCACGTGCCCGGGAACATTTGCATTTTGTGAACTGCCCAGGAACACCTGTTTATACGTGAACCTTTCGAACTGTGGTCACCGTAATAATTTCTTCCTTTGCGTATGCTTTCGTTCTTGATTTATCAATGCTTCTGCCATTCTAATTGTTTCGAGCCGAATTATTATGTCACAGAAATAGCCGACGCCAACTGCAGGCACAACATATCCTTAACTACGGCTTCAAAAAGAAAAAAAAAAGAAGATGAAAAGAAGAGGACAGAGTGACAGATGCAGGCACATGAGAGGGACACATACTTACCGAATTTCAGGTTGGCGGCTTCCATTTTTTGTCCCATTTAAGTTGGTGTTCCATGATAAGTTGCCCCAAACAGCCACTGGTTGGCATGCAAGTTCTTTCGCTTTAAGGCATGCTGCGCAGCAAGGCGAAAAAGCTTGCACATATTTTTATTCCCCCGAAAAATTAAATTGGAGATAAGGGGTTGGTGCGGAGGCGCCGCATTTTTTGTACGCGCGCGCTGAACACATGTTTCACGTATATACACGTGGGCCGTGGCTGCCCCTTGCCCAGCAACATAAGTGAGCAGCATGGCCGGTCCAGACATGCACCGCGTCTTGACCGCTCAATGAGAGGACGCTTGTTGCGGACTATCGCGTTGCCCTGCGATCGATCAACGGGCGACGTTGCTTTCATGCCTTTGCCGCGACAAGATAATGGCGAGCACGTTCTAACGCCCCGGGAACAGCGCCGCAGAGCGTGCGCGGTGGATTATAATGAATCACTTGCAGGACCATTATTTTCTCGCGCTCGCGAAATGAGGCGCTGATGTGCAAGGTCTTCCTTGAAGCCAACAGAGATGTATACATGGCGCAGGCTCTGCGCCCTCTGGGTGTACACGCCCGTTGGGTGTTAAGCAAAAAGAAGGAAAAAGGAAAAGAAACGAAAAATGCGGGTTGCGCTCATCACAGCACATATAGCCACGAGACTCTAGTGGAAGGGGAAAAGGTGTCGGACTCGGAGCGAGAACAAGAAAAATCCGTAACGCCCCATTTGACGACTGCGTATACAAAACGCTGGACGGCAGCGCTCGAAGCCGGTCGGACAGCGTTTAAGAGCGTCCACGGGGCAATGCTGTTCGCCTTGCGGCGGCCAGAGAAGTCAGAGAAAGCTGGTGACGAAAACGACGCTGCGGTGCGCTATTTCCGGCACGCACAGTGAAGCTGCAGCAGTGCGCTGATCAAAGAGACGCCGGGCCGAGCATCGATGCGGTCATTTCTTTTCCCCCAAAGCAGGCGAGCTTACGCAAGGAAGGGGAGCGCAGCCGGGGCCGCCATAATTCGCACCTCAAGGTTTTAATTACATGTCTACGCCGTGGCAGCATCACGCCTGGGACCTTGGACGGCGGCTTCCTTTGATCCATCGTCGCAGTATCATTAGGATCGGCCCAGGAGGAGAACCGGCGGGAGGGCAGGCGCAGCCCTCGGAAACGTCTGGGCGCGCTCCTACTTAGGCGCAATAAAAATTTGTACTTTATACTCGTGGTTCCGGCCACCGCCGGGCGTGCGTCTGGGAGTGTGCGCGCAGACGAAAGGCGAGACTGCCGGCTCGGCCCGCATTGTTCTTCCCCGCAGCCGACTCCCGGCCGGGAGAGGGCCGACACTGGGTGCCGCGGCTCGCTTCGTGAATGGCCTTCGAGGAGAAGACGGACCCGCGCGGTCATTCAAACGCCCGACATTCCCTGGGCGGGATATACGCTCGTATAATGCGCTATTCACTCCCCTGTGATTTCCAGGGAATGCGGTGAACTGCGCGGTATCGCAAAACTTGGCACGTGCATGCACGCGGACGCTCAAAATTCCAACGCCGAGGCAAGAGCGAACCCCCGCACGACGCCCCACTGCATTATACTTACTGTTCAGCGGAAAATATTGGGAGGTGTTCCGGAGCACATATGCCCTGTCACGCTTTTTTTTTTCTTCACCAGAATGTAGTAAAGGTAACACGCAAGCTCACAGTCGCAAACAATTATCGTGCGAGCATTTTACGACAAGAACGGGACGGCCAATCCGCCAAGTGCGGACTTTGAATGACGCATTGAGACATACAGGCACACGGGGACAGGGAGGCAAGTCGACGCAGTCGCGAAGCGCGGCTTCCCCCGTCATTTCTTGGACTGCCATGCCGCGCCCGGCATTCATTGCGGATGGATCAGCTGCACCGTGGCCAGCAGCGCGAACCCCTCCGGCGGCGCGCCAGGCCCGAGGCGGGGTCCAGGCCAGCGTCAGGAGCAGCCAATCAAGCAATCAGCGGCGGAGACACCAGGCCTGTCAGGGTCCCGTTGCGAGCGGCCCAAGCAGCCGCTGACAAGGGCTCGCCGATACCTGTGAATGGATCCGTAATCGAAGAGGCCGACGAGGCCATTCCGGGGACCCCCCCGGCGCGGACCGGACGTTCCCCGTCGGCGGCCCCTCCGCGCGGCCGTCTCTATTTGTGCGCCTCTCCCCAATCAGTCTCCCTCTCCGCTCAGGTGAGGCTCTCGCGGAAATTAGCGGCGCGGAGCCACGCAGCTCCTCGCCCCCCCTCCCCTCCCCTCAGATGTTTAGCGCCTTAAAGACGGTGCCAGGTTGAGGGTTCAGCCGGGTCACTCCTGTCGGCATCTTCAAAGCGGCGGCAGCTCCTTTTATGCCGCCGGCGAGGAGGGCCGCCGAGAGAGTCCCCCCCCTCCGGCGGCAATTTCGTGACATCGGCCGGAATCAACGCCTGCGCCGGACACCCGCGTCTCCGCCGCGGGAGTCGCGTCGCTTTTATAGACTCCCCCAAAGTTTGTTGGCCACTTGATGGAAAAAGTGGATGCGTGCCCGGTCTTTAGGCTTCGCTGCTGCGCGGCGCGCCGCAATGGTCGGCCGCCAAATGGCTGCGCTGCTGCTGTTGCTGCTGCAGCCGCCAAGGGGTGGGTCGCTGGGCTCTCGCTAAGGATGATATGAGGACGCGCCTGCTTTGTTCGTTTGTTTTTCGTCCATTCCCTTTTCTTTTTGATTTTATTTTACCGGCCACGTTTCCTTCATCGTCACTCTTCTCCCTGCTGACAAAAGTCCCAATTTTAAGTCGAGGATCCATCGCGTATTGCCGAGTGTGCAGTGCCGTCCACATTGTGAAAGGCAACACATGACCGAATGGCTTACCCTGCGGAGTATACCTGCAGCAACGGATGTCGGCGGAAGCAGCGTCGATGCTACGCGTAGGTGCGCTACCCACGCTACCGGCCGGTGGTCGTCTCCTCGCCCACCTATAGATAGAGCTCCATACAAGACCAGCGCCTGAGAGAAGTTCCCTCGTGTCACGCGCTCACGTGTTCTAACAGGGCGCCAGTGTACGTCGTAGATCCAAATTGAAGAGAGTTATTTACTTAGTCAAGGCGCAGTCGTGAGGCATGTATGATAGTATTTCTCAGGATGCATTACTAGTTCTGTGATGAATAGAGCTAGCGCTGTTAAAGAGGAAGGACAGACTCTTCAATGAAAGCCCAGCGTTTGTCTAACTCCAACTGATATATATATATATATATATATATATATATATATATATATATATATATATATATATATATATATGTGTGTGTGTGTGTGTGTGTCAATGTAATATACCATGTCACTTATGACCATTGAGCGTTACAGGCTCGGTAGGCACAATGCGTTGCATTCTTTTGCCTCTGGAATGCACAGGCAGTGTAGTGAAGCAGCTACAAAACAGAACAAGGTGGCATTTTTTTTTCGAAGCCTGTGCCAGCAAGCACGCTGTGTACTTAGCATTTTACACGTCAACCAATATATCCCGCAACTAGGAGAATTATCGTGTCCTTCTCATCGCTATACTCCAACCATATGGTAAAATCAGGATATCAAACTTTGGCCGGTATACAAAGCATAGGGATTCCGTTGGCTTGTTTCTGTAACTTTCGTATCATCCGCCGCTCAAGACCGGCCCATTCTTATGACCGGCATCGGTGTTGCCTTGGTGGGTGCGGTGATGCACGGGGACAATCGTCGTGAAATCGGTGATTCAGGTGCGATGGCGTGAAAGGTATTCCCCTATATGATTGCGCCAGATTTTCATTCCTCCTTATCTATTACCCCAAGATATGCCTCTCTCGCGCTCCACGCGCTCACATACACGCAGGCGAACGCACACACAGAGCATACGTAATGGTGACACACTACCGGAACGGCTTGAACGCTGCATAGCTGATACCAAAAATGCACACCTAACAACGGGGACAAAAAGAGCGCCACGTTTCCCGCTGAAATGTAATGTCCAGCAAGAAAAACGGCACTGCCGTGCCAGAAAAGGCTCGTTACAAGCGCCAACTCTGTTAGTCCTGCGCAAAATCAACTAAACTTGCGTCGCCAGACGTTGAAATAGATGGAGCCATTTGAACAACCTTATAGTAGCGAATGAATGTGAAATAGAATTTTAAAGGAAAACGAAAAAACAAGCATGCCGCCATGAAAGGAGTCAGGCGCAGCAGGACTCAGGCTAGGCTGCAGCCGCTCGAAGAGAAACAACAAATAAAAAAAGTACAAGATTGGTAAAAAAATAAAAAAATAAAGGTGCTTTCGGCGCGCTCCGGAATTTCGCGAAATCCATGCGAGTTATGCAGAACGGCTCGTAACGGCGGCTCGCTTATGGCGCTGGGAAATGGGAAGACAGAGACAGAACGCCGACGAGCGCGAAAGGAAGCGGCAGCTTGAAAAGAGCCGCGGGAATGAAAGGAAAAGAAGCGCCGCGGCAGTCGCCGAGCGCAGCAATAAACAAGGAACTTCATGTGAGCGTGCACTGTTATATAGACCTCCAGTTGTGAGCGGACGCAGTTTTCGTTGGAGTTGGGCATGCTCATAAATCAAGCTAATGGGGTAAAGCCAACAGCGCTCGTGCTATTAGCCGTCCCAAGAATGCGCTGCCGAGGCGCCGCTCCCCGGCCGCGACGCAGCGCCGCGCGGGCCTCCGCGCTCTGGCAGACTCGTTAACGTGGCGCGCGCGATGTGATTTGCGCAGATGCTTCTATATATATGTGCGCGAGCGCTCGCTCCGAGCGTCTTTGTTTGGCCACCTCGGTCGCGCCGCTGCACAGCCGGGGCAGAATCAAAAAGCGCCGGGTGTGCTTATGACAGATGGCCGGCCAGTGCGCGCGCCCAACACGCCATGTCACTGCAGCAGCCGGGTTGGGGCTGGAAATAGCTGCAACTCTCGAACGCCGCAGGGCGGTCCCTGCGCTCCCTCGGGCGATTCGATTGGAGCGCCAGGGCTGGTTGCGCCCAAACTCTCCGCCGTGTTGCTTGAGCAACCATCGCCGGCCTCGTGCGCAGCGGCGCTGTTGACAACGCCCAAGCAGCTTCCCCTTGATGGCTCCTGGCAGGTTCCTTCGCTGCACTTCTTAGACTTACCGAATATATGTTCGTTCTTTCTTCTTTCCTAGTTCAATTTGGGCGAAAGATACCGCTGTTCCTATAGCAGTCCCTCTTTTAACGTCTTGCGATAACTGTGACGAATAAGTAGACAGTGTTCGCTTCAACCATATAGTTCTTAGTCGTTTCCCATTACTTCCCAAGTTGGAGTCAAAAAGGGACGACTCCTTGCTCGACAAAGTGCGGCACGAGGACACTTTGTCCGCTGAGATCAGAAGACGCTAGACAGAAATGAGGACAGACAAAACCTACGAGAAGTCAACCTCGACGTCGTCGCATAGGAGCAGCGTAACGGTCATTGAAGAAACTGCAGGCAACGACCGTTGAGTATTTCAACAAAACTTCGAGCAGCGCAGCGAGAAAATGGAGACGTCTGACGCGCGGACGTTGAGGCCGGCGAGAAACAAAGCGTGCCTGCCTGCCGAGGGCGATTCGGCGCCGCAGGGCGTCTCTCTTGACGCGGAGGAAATGGCTGTTCGTGAACCCTTCATCATCACCGGCAACGACTGTAGGACCGCCCCTTCCCTTGGGGGTTGCCCTCCTCCCCAATCAGACTTTTCAATTCCCACTCACCGCCCATTTGGCGCGCCATAAGGAGAGAACAAGTGGCGGAATCTCATGGGCGCCAGGGACCTTCTCCGGCGCGCCTCCATTATTAGCTTCTCGCACGCCGGAACATCTGGCCACGCGGGGAGCGACAAAATCGGCGGGGCGTTTGCGCCGGGTCGCCTTCCTTCTCGGCTAATTAAGGTCAGGCGAGCGCCTGGCATCTGATTTTTTAAGGGCGCACCTGTTGAAGGCGCCGTGTCACTGCTGCCGCTGCACGCATGACGGCCCCGTGGGTGCTTGACTCCTTCGCGCGCCCGGCCTCCGTGATTAGTGGCAATTAGGAGCGCCGGGCGATACCCCATGACAGGCCGCAACGAGCTCCTTTGTCTCAACTACGCGCTTCACTTTCCCAGGCGCCATTGTTTCTTCCGCGATGATCGGCAGCCCCGCACGCCCGCGGGTTGTTTGACGATTCGCCACGCGGTGGCCGTCGTTCGCGCCAGAAAGAACTTAATTCCTCGCGTCGCCCGTCCGTCAAGGCCCCCATCTTGCGAGGCCTCTTCGTGCCCGGCGCCTCGCAGCAGCGATAGGCTGCACCGGACAGGTTCCCTCGGCAAACACGTCGGGAATATGAGGACCTCAAGTCGTGCTCGCCAGAAAACAGAGAGTCTCCCGGCAGAGGCGACCTTTGTGCCTCCGAGGCCGTGGTGGTAAAACGTCGAAAAGAGAGTGGGAAAGCGATGACGTGGGGTGCGGGCCCGAAATCGCCATGCTGGTGGCATCCGCGTCCCGCAGCAACGGTCGGCCTGCAGCAGAAGCGTTGGCGTGACGTACCAGCTACTGTGTTAGACGCCATTTATCTCTGCCCGCAGCACGCAAACTGGCGCTCCCGAGGAGGGGGCATGCATCGGAGGGCCGCAGTTGGGCGCAATAAAGCTGAGCCCCTAAACGGCCTCATTGCGTCGCCTCGCGTTGCTGCTGAAAAATGGTCGAGCGGCCCACGACGACGACGTGATTGGCGGACGCGGTCCGAGGGGGCCGGGCCGGCCGTTAATCGGCGACCCTCGAACACTGTGCGCGCGCGCCCGCAACGAGGCCGCCAGCAAATCGGGCCGCGCTCGGCCGCCCATCTGCACCCGCACGCGCATCACACACTGCCCCCCCACCCCCTTGCTCCACCACTCGCTCGGGTGCCTACTGCCTCACCCCGCGCACACAAAGGGCCTGCGACGAGCCGCCATCTGAGCCTTTTTTACGCCCAGCTTGTGTTGTGCCTACTCCCTGGTTCCACTTACTGAGGTGCTGAGGTCCTGCAACATTAGCATGTGTTTCCCAGCGTACGAGAGTGCTGGAACTAGGCTCTCCTGTCCGCCCAATATATGGAAGTCATAAAGCTCAGTTTTGCTGTTTATGAAGATAGTTTCGGAAATAGCAGACTTAGAGTGGACTCCATCAATCCTGCGCACAACACTTCGGTTTCTACGCTTATGCAGTGACAATGACGAACTGACGCCTTTTTCTTATTCGTTTAATGTTTATTTCTTCACTTATGCATGTCTTTTTTTAGTCAGGAGGGCTGTTACCACAGTCAACTTATTTTTGTGTATCACTTCTAAAGCTCTCTATTATGGCATAGCACTGGTCTCAACAGATTTGACTTATTTTCATATCTACATGCGTTAAAGCACATTCGTGTGATATAAGCACTTGTTAAGATGCTTATCGTAGCGAAGCAGCAGGCTTTGCAAGACTACGGTCGCGAAACTGAGGCGACCGCTATAGACATGCACAGAGTCTTAGATACTTTCGTCTTCGGTGAAAATGTATGAGCATGTGCGGAAATCCACGGAAGGTAACGGCAATTATTAACGATCAGTTATCAAGAATTTTCTCGTTGATATCGCATGCACCGATCCATCGCTGAACGAAAATAGTCGAGCGTCATGAAGTTCTTACGTCTTGTTCCGAGTTCCTCCTCTCAGATTACTCCGAGTGCACTATCCACAAGTCACGCGAATTGCCAATGAATTTGAGCTGTGTCCTAGTCTCTCATTCCTGAAAAGAAAATCAGAGACAGAATTAGCGGATGACGGGCTACCCTATATTACCTTCACTGTACTTAAAGCAACGGGTTTTGCAAGTCCCCACCTAGATTAATTTGATAAAGTAGCAGTCTGACTAGCGAATGAACAAACTTCGCCCATGAATGAATAAACTTCTTCGAAAGCCTACGATTGTTCCGCAGGGCTGTATAGTAATAATCTTTGCGAATAGAACTTGCACGCTTTCCACCCCCTCCTTCCCTCTCCTCTCTCGCGTAAACATGTAGAAACTACAAGCACAAAGACATATACAAACGCGGAGCTGCACAAAGAATAAATAGCCTCTTTGACTATTTTTGCAAGTCTATACTTGCAAATATATATATATATATATATATATATATATATATATATATATATATATATATATATATATATCCCTCGATCCCCCCGCCCCCCCCAAGAAAAATTAAAGTGCGTCACCTGAATAGTGAGTAGCCGGGCTCGTTGGTACGAACAGATACTTTAGCAAACAGCGCAAATAACGGGACACATGTAGAAAAGGGGCACACGACGCAGGCGCTGACTTTCAACAAGTATGTTTATTGCGCGAGCGCAGAATATATAGGCAGAGAAGCAAGGTTGGAAATATAAATGGGGCGAAAAACATGAGGAGAATGACTTGTAGTAGCAGGTGGGCGGTTATGTGTTAAATTTGCAGATACGCGATTGCCTTGTCTAAATAATTAATAAAAGAACTTGACTTGAACTTGAATAAGAAGAACTTGACTTAATAACTGAATGGATGGTGAACTTATGCATGAAGAACCGTGCATGCACCATGCATCATGAAGGATGCCTGATGCATGCATGCAGGTCGTGTAAATGCATCCCCTATTTTACAAAAGTCGCTGTCATCCAAAAGCACGCTGACCAACGCACGCGTGAAATTATCCAGGCATTTGCCATCATCCAGCGTGGTCCTTCATGCATCAGTCCACCATTAGACAAGGAAGTCGCGTGTCTGCGACTTTAACACATCTCCGCCCACCCACAACCTCTAGTCATTCTCCTCATGTTTTTCACGCCATTTATGTTTCCAGTCTTGCTTCTCTGCCTATATATTCAGCGCTGGCGCAATAAACATACTTGTTGGAAGTCAGCGCCTGTGTCGTGTGCCACTTTTCTGTATTCTGTTATTTGCGTTATTTGTTAAAGAAGTATGTGTCACCTGTTCAAGAGACATGCAACAGCCGGCGCCACATTTGTGCGCCAACAAACAAAGAAACAAACAAACGAACGAACGAACAAACAACAACAACTCAACCATCACACTGCCGATAAACAAAGGTACCATATACTAGCAGCATAAATTCAAACGAGAACAAGTGTAAAACAACTCGAAGGCGTCGCTGCATTTCCAGGTTCGCCTGCATTTGCAACAGCGGTTTAATTGCGGTTCCAGAATGTACATTTGGGACAATTCCATGCATAGTAACCGACTATATATGGAGCGATTACACGTCGCACTTCCACATAAATACGCGGTATACAGGCGTACCGGTCAGTTATTTTCTGTTCGTGATTTAGTTTATGCTAATTCTACATTGCAACTCAAATTCCTAGGGAACATTTTGTCTTGCTCGTTCTCTATTATGATCGCAACTACAGTGTGGCAATGTGTAAGAAGGTAACTAAAAAAGAATCTTAAAAGAGAGAGAGAGAGAGCTGCTGTATTCACTCAGATGTCTCACGGAACAGTGTACAGCGTAACGTATGGCGCATGCTTATGGAAAATATATTTGCTTTTTTTTAATGAAGAGGAAACAGGCGAGTGCGGTTCCTTTCGCTTTCTTTCACACGCTGCTTTATTGCACTTGGGGCAAGGAAGCAACGCTCGAAACACCTACAGAGGCGTCGAAAATGACAAAACGAAAAAAGAAAATTTCTTGCCCAGACGCTATTTCCTTTCACCACCACAATACGCGAACGCACGCGGCGCGCACCAGAAGAAAACACCGCCAACAAAGTACTCGTACACACCACAACTAACCCGCCAACAAACCTGCGGTTTGCGGGCCGGAGCAGGCGTCGAGCCCAACAGCGAGAAATGACGCATGATCGGTGGTTCGGCTCCGGCGCGTACAGTGACCGCGGGGAGGCGGCAGGAGGAGCCCATTTGCAAGCGAGCGCGCGTTCTGGTCCCGGTACAAAACGCACTTCCGCGAGCGAGGGCCCGCGGGCGGCCACCCATGGTCAACGCCGTGCTTGTCGGCCCCTCGTTTCGGCGCGCACAATTAGGGCCGGCAACACTGCGGGCTGTCCCTTGTTCACGGCCTTCCCCCGCCGCCGCTGACAGTCGACTGCGCTGCAGTAGGCAACTCCACGAATCCTCCCATGGGCAGCACGCCATTCGCACCTTAGCCGCTCCGCAACCATTCATTTCCGGTGAGCGCTTTACGACCCGCTGCCGAGACCAGGTGGCGCGCGCCGCTACCTCAGTTGAGCTCCGAGAGAGAGAGAGAGAGAGAGAGAGAGAGAGAGAGAGAGAAACGTACCGCACGCGGTGCGTATGTACCTCTGTCTGCCCAGGCCATTCGTTTCCTCATTAAGACGACTTCCATACCAACGTCTTGCACGCGGTACCGCTGTCTTGTGACGACGGGTCGGTAGTGACGCAGCCTCACTCTGTGGGTCGTTGTGCGTCCTAGCAGCGACGCACGACAAGGTGTACTGAGCGGAAGACCATGTCGCTGCGCTTCTCCAAGTTGGGGTTATAAATTAAAAAAAATAAAAAATTCTCGCGTTAAAGCGCTTCCTCGTCGGGTGGTGCATGCGTAATCGTCGGCCTGTCATTACACGCCAACGATTGTCATTGTCATTACAGGCAGCACTTACCGTCAAGGACGCTGAGCCGCGGTGGTGAGCTTTACGTTATGTAACAGAATGCTCCTAAACATGTGCCGAACCGGCGTATACATATAGTGGCCTACAAAGCGACCATCTAGGCCAATTAGTGGCACATCTGGCACGAAAGGCGTTGTGTATTTGCACTGCGCAGGTAGCAAGGGCACAATGAATGGAAATCAATCGCTTTGTCATGCAATTGAAACTCGATTTAACTAAGTGATGACCACGCTCGAATTATTTCGTTAAATCGGAAAATCGAGTAACGGATTTTTCGGTCCTTCAAAATCCAAAATTGTAACGTATAGCGACACCCAAAAGGTACAGCGGCATTCATTGTATTTGCCGCTAAATAACGCGTGCACCGGTACCCGATTTTGCAGCGCAGGCGAGCACCTCGCCGATAACTTGACGCTGCTGAAGTTGTTGGAGCCGCATTGTTGCTGAACATAACGTCTGTATACCTCCACGCGGACTTATACTATACCGACAGATTTTACAAAAGCCTAATGCATGGCATTTCAACTGTATGTAAAAAGTGGAGCTAAATATGACGCGTCGTAAAGCATTGCCGTCTAGGAAATGGGAAAGGAAAAAAAAAAGGCACTTGAAGCGCGCACGCGTTAGGTGTGAAAGTCTATACACATGCCAAGCTAATAACCGCGTATCTTCACCCTAACCGCGCAACGGCACGAAATACGATCGCCTGCGTGCTTTACATTGAGCAACTCGTTTCCACGATGCAGAAGACCTGCCAGGGAGCACTAAGAGGCTTGCAGAAGACTACACGCACTCCGCTTCACACCAGCGACGTCATTGCGGTCTTGCGCTTTGCTTTCCTCGGTCGCTTGAGACGGAGGAAATAGGAAAACAAAATGCGTAGATTAAGACGGGGCCTAACGTCGAAGCGTGGAAGCGGCAAATTACCCGTCATTATTCTCGGCGCGTATACGGCGTCATCTCACCTCGCGTCTCGAATGAAGGGACATTAGCCACCAGGTCGGACACACACGACACCATAATCAACTCTCGAGTCGTCAACAATGCTTTCGCCCGTGATGACACCGGATAACGAGGGCTACTCATCAAGGTGGAGCTGTATAAGCGCCCGTGTCCCCTAATGAAGCGCGAGTCAACAAAACTTGAGCACTTCGCTTGAGAGCCCGCAGCGCCATGGGAAATTGGTGGCCCAGGTGCGCTAACGTTGTGCTTTGGCCATCTTCACGGTTGTGTACTGCGGGAGCTGCGACCGAAAGCAACAACAACGAGGCAGCAAGATGTGTTGAACCTCTGTTTCCCCGTTTCACACAACACAACACGAACACGCTGATATCGCGTATGTCCGCAGTCGTCAGATATTGAAACGGCGAACGAGAGCATAGTTTTCATTTGTGCAGGTGCAGTCATTGTGCTGAGCGGAACGTAACCGGCCAATTCACGCATCCTCTCAGGGTCGTTGACCCGGGGCCACTTCGTTTGCTACTGTGGCAGACAGATGTGCTCCAAGTTCGAGATGAATAACCGGGAAGAATGGATTTCCTTGTGACAAGCATATAAATAAGCGAATCGATTCTGACCTGTGCGCCCAAAACGAACGATTATGCATGCGGTACCAGCAGTACTGTTTCAGAGACCGGGCGCACCGGCATGCCTCTCGGTGGGCCGCACTCCACTCGTGTGCGTTATTCCCTCGGCTTTGCGTGCCGGCGGCTGCCTCGCGGGGCCTGCATAGAGGTCCGCTCGCTTCGGGCGGCCTCCGCAGCGGAGCGTTGCGCCGCTGTCATCCCGACCGGCGCTCGTCAGCGCGCAGCAAGCAAGCGGTGGTGCACCGTGCGGAGGTCTCGTTTCCGGGCCGGAAAGTAGATGCGCCTCGCAAGCATGGGAGGACGCTAAGAAGCCGAGGCAGCGCGGTCGGGCGAGATAATTAGTTCCAATGGGTGGAAGTCCTCCCTGCGCGCGCCACACCAGCTTGTCTCACATTGCAGGCCGCGCCCGCCGACGCGTGCGCTGGCGAGAAATCTAATGCGCGCACGCGAAAATGTGCTACTGAGGGGATGAGTCATTTTGAGAACGCGCCGCCCGCTGCCGCCATCTAACCCTCCTCCCACCATTCTGATGGCCTCACGAGGCGACCTCGCCTGTGGTTAGACGAACACCTGACGGTGCGGTGGCAGTGAGAAACGCGGGACGCGCAGGTCGAGCATATACCGCCTAAACGCGTCTTGAGCTTAATAGGAAGCGTCGAGTTGGATTGGGTTGCTGAAAACACCGCGACTGCGGCGCATTGATGTTCGGAAGGTTGCTAGGAGAAAAAGAAAAGTATTTTGGAGCCAAAATATCAAGCGTAAGTGCGGAGCTATACGTTTTTGACCAACTGGGAAACTTCACACGAGGGAACTGTATATATATAAAACGTGACGAGCGTGCAAGAACACCTTTAAAGGCACAAAAGTTCTACTGCAAAGCCTTTGCTCGACTTTCCGCTTTAACGATTAACGCTAATGCGGCGTTTTATGCGAAAACTCGAGGAAATAGGGCTTACCTGCCAGGTTGGTTTGTTTGATATTGGATACTGTGAGTTAGCAGACCTGACACAATTATTACATGCGAACATACTCCCGTTTTCAATATTACAGCACTGAGAATGATGTCAATATCTTTCGGAGCATGATCTAACCTTTTCTCTTCCTTCTTTATGAATCGAAGGCCTCCGCGCAGCCTGACGTGCATCATGCAGTTGCTCTCTCTACACGATAGGCGCGCTCGCCCGACAACTGCACAGGTCGCCACTCATGTTGCGGGGCTCGCTCAAAAGCGGTGAATTTGTCACAGTCCGTATCCACTGAATGATGCGCAGCAGCGGGGTCGCATTCTGCCGCCTTACACTCGATGGACCCGGCCGAGTTCATAGAAACGCTGTTAAGGTGACGAAGTCCCCCGCCGTCATCGCGGGCTCCCGTACCTCTCGTTCTTTTCCTTTTGCCGGCCGCCTCCTCGTGTAGCAAATTGCCGTGCGGAAATCGGACTCTTTGAATAGCCGTCAAGTCGGAGGGGGAGCAGCGCAGAGGCGGCTTCGGCGCGGCCTCCGCAGGTTGAGCGCCAGTTTTTCTCCTTTGCGAGGCCCACTACGGAGCCGCGAAGCCGTGAAGTCGATACATCACCGAACGCGGCAGTGGCAGCGGCGCTCGGAGATGCGGCACAATGCCCGAGCGGTGTGGGGGTCGCGCCTCGGTCAAGAAAAGCGCCGACTGTCACCGCGTTCGCGCGCGCGATGCTCTCTTTCGGTGCCCGGAGCCGCCGCGAGATGAACAAGGGCTCTGCTAATCGAGCGCTGATGCCCACTGCGCTCCCCGAACCAGAACGGGGCGGGGTGCCGCCGCCGGGGCTCCTCGTGCCGGGGCACGTCATAAATCAAGCCTTCTTCCGAAAACTGCGATTGTCAGCGGCGTCTAGGGCAGCGCGGCGAGGACGTTGAATGGCGCGTGTCGTGCGGTCGCCACCCCGCCCCCTCCGTTCCGCCGGTGCAAACGCCTTCGACTTTTCTCGGACTCCATTAAGACGTTGCCCGCGGTTCAGCCCTTGTGCGCCCCACAGCTCGGGACCGTTGCCAATTGTGCGGAGTGTATCGGATGCCACGGGCCGGTGGTTGCGCCATGTGCGCATCGACAATGCAGAGGCACAATTTTCTCACCGCTTTGGGGCATAGCCGATGCCGAAAATGTCATAGCGCTGCTTGATTAAACTATCTACGAATTTACTGCTGCGCAGTGGAGGTTTTCGGCGCTTCCTACCTATGTATTATTGTACATACCACCTGGCATACAAGTGAGCTCTGCGACCGCCTTTGATTGCGCGATGAACTCGGTTACGTGTGTGCGCATGCATCACTCTCTCCTTTCCTTCTTCCTTTTCTTTTTCCTTTTCTGCCCGCTTCCTCTCGCAGTGTAGGATAGCAAACCAGGTGTAACATGGTTAACGTCCCTGCCTTTTTTGTTTTTTCTTTCTCTCTCTCACCTGGAGTAGAAAGGCCTGATATAGTTGTGCTGAAAACAGCCCGATACAAAAAGAGAAGGGAAAGAAAGCGAGAGCCTTTCTTGACGAAAAAAAGTATGGGTATTAACTGGCATACAAACCTATGCGAGAAATCCGGGCGGGATTAACTGTGCACTTTGTAATGTGAATTCTACACCGGCCATAGAAAGAGAGTAACGCGATGTTCCATTTATTGTACCTGCTTGACGCCTACGTTATCAAGACTCTGACAATAATGCACGTTATACTGTTTCTTCTGCTGAAAAGTTCCGCAAGGCAGTTTGGTTTTTCTTATGCGCGCGCAGGAAGCACTGCGGAGTTAACAAAAAAATAAAATAATAGACTTTTGCGGCTTAACCACTGCGTTCAGCACTTCAGATCTGTAAATAATGAAGCGCACATCTGAATGAAACGTGTCCAGCTTGTGGAAAGCAGATTCATGCTACTGTCCTTTTCTTATGTGTTCAATGCGTCGGTACGCGACATGCCTTAGTGATAGACAAGTCTCGAAATGCATTGTAAAATTTAGTTCGGTTCGCCGAGTGAATGCATGCTTTAACGGTTTGCTGAAAAATGAAACGTTTGACCTTTTGTACAACTCAGTGGCGAGAAATGAAAGTGATGTGAATAAAGCGCCCAGCGATGTTGCTCACACGGCTCGTTTTTCTTTTTTTTCATCTGTGCAGAATCCTCTCGGGAGAACGGCGGCTCCTTCAACGGCCGGCAGCCAGTAAAAAAGAAGCGGAAGTCGCGAACGGCGTTCACCAACCACCAGATCTTCGAGCTGGAGAAAAGGTTCCTCTACCAGAAATACCTGTCACCCGCCGATAGGGACGAGATCGCGCAGTCGCTGGGGCTCACAAACGCCCAAGTGATCACATGGTTCCAGAACCGGCGCGCGAAACTCAAACGGGACATGGAAGAGCTCAAAAAGGACATGGATGCTGCCAAGATCCACACCATTCACAAGACCCTCCTGGATAACATACAAGATCTCAGCAGTTTCAAGAAGGACATCCACAAGGCTGCGAGCGGACCGTGAGCCCAGTGCCGCGGTCTTCTCGGAAAGTCCAAAAAAAGTTCTCACAAGAACTGTCGATACCTTCTATGGGTTCCATGTGCAGAGACAGCCTTTCTACGGGTAACTCGTCGGACAGTGCGTTGGCGACGCCGCCGTCGCCATTGCTTTGCCATCTTGTGGTATGGTCCGCTTCTTCTTCGCGGCGGGCCACAAGGTGCGCACAACACGTACACACACACACTCACACGCTATAGCCACCACGCGAACCCGCGAACTGTGCGCTTGGTGTGTTCTCTGAATGCCATGTATGCCTCCCCTCTTTCCTTCGCCACCATCTACGCCAGAGGGAGCCACTCTCTCGCGCTCCTCGTATACGTAAGAGACACTGGCCTGCGAAGTGGCCGAGTTCGTGCAGACAAAGTCCTGAGAGTATTTATTTACCATGTAGTAGTTCCCTGTGAAGTACACCTTTCATTACGATTGTGCTGGCCGGCTACGAGCGAGCCTACCACAACGAGCTGTTATTTTGCAGTTTTAAGTTTGATTACGGATGTAAGAAAAAGAAATGGTCATATTGTTTCCTACGTACCTCATGACCATTTGATGCAGCTTGGCAGCATATTACCTATTAAAAAGCGAAACACTGAATTCTTGGCGCGGAAAAAAGAAACTTGAGTTTCTGGATTCGCCTTTATGCTATTTATTTATATGGCTTCAAGAACCAATCGCTGTCAGGCGCGCGAACATTATCGCGCTGGAGTCGGGTATCCCTCGCGTATAATGGTGCGTCGACTGGGGAGCTCAATCTTAGATTACCAAAGGGATGTTGTAGGGAAGGGGGTGAGGGGCAATTTATTTATGAATACATTGGTCGAGCGTCCTACTGCTATTGCTCCGGCGAAATTGCACCAACTATCGGCTTGATACTATTACGTTTCATTTGTTTTCTATGCATCATTGTCCTCCTACATTGGTCGTGCAGTGGCATACATCACGGTGTATCAGTATTTTAGTGTAGAATACCGAGGAACATACTCAAGGTTAGCGGTTTGGATGTGCGCATGTAGTTGGAGTGACGCTATATTGTTGGAAAATTTGAAAGGCGAAAGCCACAGGGCGCACTCCCACCCAGGCCTGAACTAGCTCATTAACACGTTTATAGCGGGGGCGAGCTCATCAGAGAATCGCATTTTGTTGTATAGTCGATGTTTAGACAGCGACTGAAAAGGAAACAAAATGTGTAAAACCTCGCGCACATTTTCAAGAAAAAAAAATACTACTGCTTATCATCACTCTTGCACTGTATTCCGAACAGGACGGAACGTTTTCCCTTGGTTGGACAAAACAAGGGCTCGTCTAAATCAAATTATTGCCACAGTCAACAAGACAATGGCCCGTTCTTGGTTGCCCTTGCTGTATCTCTTGGCAGCACTATTTAACGCGAAGACTCCCTTTTTAATATTGAATGAAAAAAAAGACGAATCCGTGAGATTTAGGTTCTAGGCGCATTCTGTTGATCGTATAGGTAAACTCGATAAATAGTGCCGTTGGTACGTATGCCTAGTAAAGTATTGTGCGTGGAAACGCCTCGGCAGCTCGGTCACCACGACAATCCAGCCGCTGCTTTGTGTGCAGTCCACTCGGTCCTGCACTTCACGACGAAGGAAACGCTCCCGCTACTACAGCGCAGAGCTCGCACACTGCAGGATGCGCGTCATGATTTCAAAGCGAGTGGAATAGAGGTCCGGAGGACCCACCAGTCGGTCAGCGGCGACTTCAATGGCCTGGTCAACGAGGTCTTCTGCGAGGCAGAGGCCTTCGCCCTGTATATACGTATGCTTATTGAAGCTGCTGTTATGTCCCGTGTAAATATTTTACATCCCGCCCAGACATTTCTTGAAAACTCTACGGGCATCTTGCGCGAGCACAGCCGCCGGCAGGCCTCGGCTATGTTGCACTGTATGCGCGAAATATTTGCCCCTTTCTGTGTCGTTTTCTTTTGTCCTATAACTTCCTTGGCTTTGTTTACCTTGGTACACCAGCACAAAGAAACAGAAAGGCATCAACGTGTTTATAGCAAGAACGTTTGTATGTTATGCTTTTTTTTCTGCCGTGGTCTGATTATTTAAACTTTCCTAAAATATTTCAGAGTGCGGTGGATACAAAACCCCGGTTTGTGGCATCCGTTCGAGGTGTCTGCCTGTTTCGTCAAAAATTGCTTTAGCAAGAGTATTGTTCTCGGTGCTTACTATATGCACAGCGCTTATATTTATTTTCCATTGCGCGAATCCGCATTCGTGGCGCGATAATAGCACGAGACAATATTGTCAACGAAAATACACAGCCTTCACAAAAGCCTCTTCAGCATGTACATGTATGTGCGGTAGCAAATGCCAATTACGCTGGGGAAATTCGCGAGCATGTGAAAGCTGTCTCCGCATCAGAGAACGCGTCCAGCGGCTAGTGAAGCTCACTTACGGCCTTCGCGGTGTACGAAAACATCACAGGCCAGCTTTATACGGTGTATATGCTCATTTCACTCCTTTAGCCATGCGGGTGCGTATGGGCTTCGTGTTGATGGAATCATTTTTTGTGGTTAAAATAAAAGTGAAAGCGCTAATTAGTGCAGTGCAAGCGTTCCAGAATCAACGACCAGAAAATGCACATCTTCGCCTCGTACAACGCAGTTTGAATAGAAGAAAAGGAAGTTACACGCGGTTACAAAATAGCCACAGTCTGAAAGGTGCGATGCACGAACGACGAAGAAATTCTCATGTTTTCCTACCACGTTTTTGTTATCTTTTTATCGTCACCACCTATTTATTGCGTCTGTCACGCTACAAAGGTGCGCACTGCCGGTGTTGCTTTTCTAGACACCTGATTTCATATTGCGCTTCGCAGGCGCACACTGGACGCGATCACACGCGAGTAGCGAAGCATTACATTTTAGTTCGAGTGGCAACATTCTCGAACGGCTGTCATAAGAAAACACTCCTGTTGGGTCAGTGCCTGACGGGAACGATTTTACGGGGGAGAAGAAATGCAGCGAACCCACGTGGCTTGCACTTTCTCATTCTTCGGCACGAAAAGCGACAAACGCGCAGCGCGAACGACTCCGAAAATTGCTCCCGAAGCGGCCTCGTTCGCACAACCAACCAGGTCGCTTCGTCAACCCGAACAACTAGCAGGCATCTTCAAATGTACTTTCCGTTGAATAAGTTCCTTTTCTCTCTTTCTCTCTCTCTCTCTCTCTTGTTTGTTTCTCAGCGAAGGAAACGTTGGCTCACACCAAATAAACCAGGCCTACCGTACAGGTCTTGTAGCGACTGA
This sequence comes from Dermacentor albipictus, assembly GCF_038994185.2. Classification (NCBI taxonomy): domain Eukaryota; kingdom Metazoa; phylum Arthropoda; class Arachnida; order Ixodida; family Ixodidae; genus Dermacentor; species Dermacentor albipictus. The sequence continues at coordinate 222,326,368 of NC_091821.1, read as the reverse complement.
TCCGTATACTTTGGAACGCATTATACACATTGTACATATAGCGAGCAGCCTGTCTTGTTGTGCAGAGTTTACGTCTTTGCTGCGAAAGTATACACTGTGTCGTGTCTTTGCGTGTTGTTACGTGTGAGATCCCAGCCTATGTCACCAAGTCCTTTCTGTCTCTCTGCTTTTTTTTTTTTTGCCCCTGCAGTGAAGCCGTGCGACAGTGGTGGTAAAGGCGTTAATGAACAATCACGGGGCTGCTGGGTTGTGTTGCTGAAAAAAAAAAGAAAGGAAGGAACATTGCCATTTATTTTCTACTCCACACTAGCTGAGCGACAATGCACAGGCACCTGCCAGCAGTGCGAAATTGACAACGTGAAATGCGCACGGACCACCTGCATCCAGGCTTTATTTACTTTGTTCTCGTTAGCTGGTGAACATGCATTACAAGAACACCGGTTCACCCAAGCGACGTTCTTCTCCTCTCGGCTCACATCTGTGCTTCAGCCAAAGCACGAAACAACTTAGTCTACTTCGCGTTGAACTTACAAAACCACTGTTGTTCGGGCTTCTTTTATATATTGTAAGTAGTTCCTATTTAAGTACACGAAAAAATCTAAATGTTTATTATTACTTGCATATTCAATGTTTTGTTAATGCTGTGAAATATTGGTATCTGTACGCATCACTGAACAATCCTGTGATAATTCTTATTGTTTCGAGAGACGTTGTAGCATTCATGCCTGAATGAACAATGCGTATAACAATAAAATCTGAATTTATCCACCGTCTTTGAGTTCTTCGCCATCAGGAGTCTCGCCAGATCTATGCGGAGTCATCACTTTTAGTGATTGATGCCGGCGGCTTGAGACTCCATCCTACAACGTAGTTCTGCGGAAGATGACCGGACCAAAGCACTGCTGCTGTAATGTGAAGCACTGCTGTAAACGTTATTCTTTTTCACAAATTTTCGAACCACTGAACATTTATATTGTTCTGTAGGAACAAGGAACGTCGTTTGAGTCTTTTCTTCAAGAAAACTGAAAAACAAATAGCAGTTAGGCAACAAATATTGCTAATTCCTGAGGGTGTGCGAATAACTAATTTTGAGACATAATAGAATCCAATAGTGCCAAAACGAATCGAATCGAATACCAAATACTTTTTTGAATAGATTTCAAGTAATCAGCAGCCGTTTTCATAAATAACATAAAACGGTGTTCACATCCTAGTACATTCACAACGTTAGCAAGCTTCTGTCATTCAATTGTAAACTATGTAGGGTTGTTTATCAAAAAGCACAAATCGTTATGAACAAATAAGCAACTTGTTCGCATGCTCACGGGCGCGATCGGAGATCGTTGTTCGGAATGCGCGTTCAGTTTCGCCTCACGCGATTGGCCGATGCCGTGCCAGTGCCGTCAACCGCGCGGCGCAACCACGTTTTCGGCGACTTCAAAATGCCGACACGTTCCTGTCAATCATTGTGAAACTGAGCACGTCGTCTGCTATAGGAGCAGGACGCGACGAGAGGTGTTTCGTTCGAGCGATCACGCGCTCGCTACGAGACCGGCTTCGCATGGCAAGTCTGGTGAATTGGGTTGGATCCAAACGGTGGCTGCGGCTACGGAATGCCACGTTCCGATTCAATCCCCAGTCTAATTCGAGGAAATGGCACTTGCAGTGGGAGATTCGGTTGGTGCATTGGCGTTGCTCGAGGAGGAAGCAGAGCTGCTGGAGGTGCCAAGTCCATTTGAAGAGATGGCAGAAAGCGAATTCCGGCGTCGCTTTCGTTTCTCGAAACGAACAGTGCGCTGAACAGCTTCCTCTGGCCCGCCGAGACCCGGGGGCCCAGTCGGAAATTGCGGCGCGACGACATATTGTTGCTGCCTCTTGAAAGGCGCGCCACTGTTCCCGTTGCTTTCCTTTTTCTTTTTTCTGTGCGGGACACCCCCTTAGCGAGCATGTAGAAAAACTAATGTAATAAATGAGTTGTTGTACGTATTAATATTTAGAACATGTTTAAGCTTGAGAAGAAAAAGTAATTTTTTAAAATTTAGGTATTTTCTTCATTGGTAGGCGAGAAACATTTCTTTTTGTAGTATATTTCACCCAAGCATGCAGACGACAAATGAGGCACGTAATGTTCCGGGGAGCCCACCACTTGCCGATTGGCTCCTATCTCTCGCTCCCTTCCTCACAAATTTTCGGACCGCCCGCTTCGTGACGTTGCAGTGACTGAACGCGCGTTCTGTCTGGAACAAAGATCTCCGATCGTGTCCAAGGACTCTGCGGTGAGTGCAAATTATAGCGGTTTAAGCCGCGAAGACCCTCGGATGCTTGGGCAACGTATACAGCGTGCATCACTACGTAACTTCTCATGTACCTCTATGATGGCCGCCGGAAGGTAAGTTATCACACTTTCTGCTCCAACCTTATGCTTGATTGCCTTCAGTTGACGGTTTCAAACAGTCGAAAATTATTTTTTGAACATCTACTAGTACTTACAGACACTGACTATTCGATACGTTGACCAAACCGAATTCGAATTCGACAATATTCAGTTCGTTGTTCGAAAGTTCCAAATGTTCGCCCACCCCTAGACAGTGAGTCCGCTATGTGGTTCCTATATACTGCTTCTGTGCATTTGGAATAAAAGTGTACCGCTAAATCTCTGCGACTACCCCTCACACAGGCACAGCTCGTGGACGTTGATGAGCTTCAAGATAATATCCCGCACCTTAAAGGAACACTTAAGAGAAACACTAAATCAGTTTAAACTGACCTTAGAACACTATATTTGTTAATTTAGCGATAATAGGTTGATTATTAGAGCAGAAAATAAAGGTCCAAGCTCCACTGTTATTTTTTCTTCTTAATTTCGCGTCTGAATCTCAGCGCCGTTGTGGCAGTGTGCCGTCACAGTTTTCGAAGTATTTTTTCGCATTTGGGCGTCGTTAGCTCAGTAAATGTTCGCGAAACTTGCCGAATTCAATCTTTGTGAAATTTAGAATACAATATTGGTCAATTTTTAGCGACAAATAATTAACTAGGCCCTAGCAGACGCCGTCAAAGCGACATCATAGCGAGCTGGTGCGAGTACTTCAAGCCGGCTTCGCCACCCGTCTTTGATGAGAAGGGGCTTAGCATTCTTATTATTCTTATTGTAAGAATGATTTTTTTATTGTAGAATAGCAATTTACTAATATCGATGAGAACAACTTTCTCCCTAGCGTCCCTTTAACAGAGAATATATATACGAATGTCGGTGAAGTGCGTCAGTTGTGCTCGAGCGATGACGCTCAACAAGCGTTAGACAGCTGAGATAAGGAACTATAATATGGATAGAATTGAACATGCTCTCGGGAACGGAGGAAGCCTAAAAGAAGTGAAGAAGAAACTAGGAATTGGCAAGAATAAGATGTATGCGTTAAGAGACAAAGCCGGCAATATCATTACTAATATGGATGAGATAGTTCAAGTGGCTGAGGAGTTCTACAGAGATTTATACAGTACCAGTGGCACCCACGACGATAATGGAAGAGAGAATAGTCTAGAGGAATTCAAAATCCCACAGGTAACGCCGGAAAGTGTAAAGAAAGCCTTGGGAGCTATGCAAAGGGGGAAGGCAGCTGGGGAGGATCAGGTAACAGCAAATTTGTTGAAGGATGGTGGGCAGATTGTTCTAGAGAAACTGGCCACCCTGTATACGCAATGCCTCATGACCTCGAGCGTACCGGAACCTTGGAAGAACGCTAAGACAATCCTAATCCATAAGAAAGGGGATGCCAAAGACTTCAAAAATTATAGACCGATCAGCTTACTGTCAGTTGCCTACAAACTATTTACTAAGGTAATCGCAAATAGAATCAGGAACACTTTAGACTTCTGTCAAGCAAAGGACCAGGCAGGATTTCGTAAAGGCTACTCAACAATAGACCATATTCACACCAGCAATCAGGTGATAGATAAATGTGCGGAATATAACCAACCCTTATATATAGCTTTCATTGATTACGAGAAAGCGTTTGATTCTGTCGAAACACCAGCAGTCATGGAGGCATTACGGAATCAGGGTGTAGACGAGCCGTATGTAAAAATACTGAAAGATGTTTATAGCGGCTACATATCCACCGTAGTCCTCCATAAAGAAAGCAACAAAATCCCAATAAAGAAAGGCGTCAGGCAGGGAGATACCATCTCTCCAATGCTATTCACACCATGTTTACAGGAGGTATTCAGAGACCTGGATTGGGAACAATTGGGGATAAAAGTTAGTGGAGAATACCTTAGTAACTTGCGATTCGCTGATGATATTGCCTTGCTTAGTAACTCAGGGGACCAATTGCAATGCATGCTCACTGACCTGGAGAGGCAAAGCAGAAGAGTGGGTCTAAAAATTAATCTGCAGAAAACTAAAGTAATGTTTAACAGTCTCGGAAGAGAACAGCAATTTACAATAGGTAGCGAGGCACTGGAAGTGGTAAGGGAATACATCTACTTAGGGCAGGTAGTGACGGCGGATCCGGATCATGAGACGGAAATAATCAGGAGAATAAGAATGGGTTGGGGTGCGTTTGGCAGGCATTCTCAAATCATGAACAGCAGGTTGCCATTATCCCTGAAGAGAAAAGTGTATAATAGCTGTGTCTTACCAGTACTCACCTACGGGGCAGAAACCTGTAGGCTTACGAAAAGGGTTCTACTTAAATTGAGGACGACGCAACGAGCTATGGAAATAAGAATGACGGGTGTAACGTTAAGGGATAAGAAAAGGGCAGATTGGGTGAGGGAACAAACGCGAGTTAATGACATCTTAGTTGAAATCAAGAAAAAGAAATGGCCATGGGCAGGACATGTAATGAGGAGGGAAGATAACCGATGGTCATTAATGGTTACGGACTGGATTCCAAGGGAAGGGAAGCGTAGCAGGGGGCGGCAGAAATTAGGTGGGGGGATGAGATTAAGAAGTTTGCAGGCACGACATGGCCACAATTAGTACATGACCGGGGTTGTTGGAGAAGTATGGCAGAGGCCTTTGCCCTGCAGTGGGCGTAACCAGGCTGATGATGATGACGATGACGCTTTCATTTAAACTAAAGAACTTGACGTGAAACCTTATCCACATTAGGATACCTTCCAACCCGTGAACATAAAGATTTGTACAAATTCCGTGGAGATGTCAAGGGGAAGGGGCTGTGAGTGTGTGAAAGCAAGCGTTAAAATAAAGTTTGCCTTGAGTATCATTTCTCAAGGGCTACATAAACACACTTTATTACGATGATTTCGCTTGAGACTGGTAAGCAATGCATAATTTTTAGATCACAATGACTTTTTCAGTCACTTTGATGTTTCCGATTTCGCCTGCTTCAGGAACTTCTCTGAATAAAGTTGCTCGAAGGCACTACCCCTCTAGTGTATAGCGACTAGTACTGCCCCAAAAGGGGCGGCACATATACAAGCACAGTTGCATTCTTGTAGGCCTTTTGTTTTCTTTTTGTCATTTTGTACCGCCAAATCCTTCGAGACCTTTAAAATGTTTTTGCGAGCTGAACCTATCTATTTGTAGGGTGTAGGGGTCGATTTAAGTTGTGAGTCTCGCAGTCGGGCTTCTCTGTCCCTTAGGAAACAGCGTACGTACTCCTGAAATCTCTGGCCGAGGCCGAAGCCTGCCACAGACTCCATCACGAAGTGGTGCGAGAGACCTCCCGCTTATGGCACCCTATACTTGGTGCCATAAGCGGGAGGTCGGACATCTTGTGTAATGCAACCAAATAGTGTGGAAAAGCCTAACTTCAGTATTTCGCATATCTACTATGGCTGCGCGCCAACGTTGTGCGATAGATAGCTCAGTGCATGGTTAGCACGTGCGGCTCCAAACAGCGCACTGCAGCAGGGGCATGAATTCAGTAGCTGAGGGTTAGGGCCGTACCCAGAAATTATTTTCGGGAGGGGTTTTTAGGGACAGTTACGGCCATTAAAAAATTATGCTCACCTATTTTCGCGCGGGGATCAAGCACGTCACTGACATAAGATAATATAAACACATGACACACATAATGACATGCACATATAGGGTGCATATTCTTTTAGCAAGTAGTGGCTGTTTCTGGCTCAACACAAATGAACGCTTGGCCGCCTCCAAACTTATTGAAACATTTCAGTTCAGTTAATTAGCAAGAATATACTGCTTGCCGTGACGATAAATACTAAGTGTATCAATTTTATTTTTACCACAATGTCGATATAATAGTTTATAAGAGGTATTGACCTCAAGGGTCACCACTGGAAGGACCGGCGCTGCTATCACTATGATGTAGAAGATGATATCACGTGACTCATGTTCGCACCTTTGCAGCAGCCGCCGCAGCTCGCTGGCTGGGCGATGGAAGCCTTGATTGTAGGGTTGTATATAATGTGTTTCAATCCCATGGCAGGCAATTGAGTTGCCCGCACTTACAGCGTGGTTTACTGCTTGGTGCGGTAGTATCGAACATATTCGACCAAGCCCGGTGCGAGTTTTCGCGCGTTCCCAAAGACGATGTAGCAGAAAGACGCTTAGCTGATGAAGTAACTGAAAACGAAATAATGTAGTGATCGTAAAAATCGAGCAAGCGATACACACAGGGCTTGGAGTGTTCTCACTTGATGTGAATGGATGGATGGAGTAACTTGATAGAAAGGTCCTGCGAGCTACGGGGCGCAAGGTCCCATAGAGCGGGCTACTCCCACGTTGGGACCGGGAGTTGTAACTCCCTGGCCGCATCGTGGGCTCGCTGGACGGTCCAGAGCTGCTCCGCCAGGTCCATGCTGCGTAATGCGTCTTGTAGCCTGGCGGAGTCTTGATCCTTGTTTGCGTGGGTCCGACCACACGGCCAGAGCAAGTGATGTACGTCTAGTGTGCTATGGCAATTTTCGCAATATGATGTTTTGTATAGGTAAGGCATGTAGTGATGTAGTCTGTTCTGCGTTGGGTACGTGTTTGTTTGAAGCATTCTGAACGTCAGGGCTTGAGGACTGGTGAGCTTATTGTGAGGTGTGCTGTATATTCTGCGGTCTAGATAAAAGTGCTTTATGATCTCGTTATATGTGGAGGGAGGGTCCCGATTCTCGCTGGGATGGTCACGACCAGAATAGGTGGCGTCGCGGAAGGTTAGGTCTCGCGCGCTCCTGTGAGCCATCTCATTGAGATTGCGAGGGGCGTCCTCGATCTCTCCGAGGTGTGCCGGGAACCAGCAGATGGTATGATGCTGCAGCGGTGCGGATCGATTGATTATTTGTAGTGCTTGTCTTGCAACTGTTCCTTTCTGAAAGGCTTTGACGGCCGAGCGTGAATCGCTGTAGACGTGGGTGGTGGTCGGGTCTGTGAGCGCGAGTGCGATGGCAACCTGTTCTGCTATCTCGGACTTGTGGGTCTTGACTGTGAGAGCGTTTCTCACTTGACCTTGCTTATTGATCGTGGTGGCAACGAAAGCCTTCCTGGTTGGGTACTACTGTGCCGCGTCAACGAAACAGGCTAGGATTTTCTTATCACGTATTTCGCGCAGGATGAACGATCCGCGTGCCAGCCTTCTGGGTTGATGGTGCGTGGGGTTCATGTTCCGCGGCAGTGGGCGAACCGTGTAGGAGTTGCGTGTGTCCGTCGGAACGCTTTGATATAGATTCTCGATTACTGTGGTGTCATGGCCTAGTTTGGCTAGGATTTCTCTACCCGGTTTGGTTCCAGAGAGTCTTGTCCATTGAGCCCGTTCTTGAGCTTCGGCGATTTCTTCAAGTGTGTTGTGTACCCCGAGTTGCAGCAGGAGCTCTGTCTCGGTGTTCTTGGGGATTCCCAGCGCTAGTTTGACCTTGACCTTGACGCTTGATGTGACCTCAGTCAAAATACCTTGAACGAAGATGCATGCGGCTTGCATGCGCTCACACAGCAGATGCGCGTATTCAGGAGGAAAAAAAAATTAAGCGCCTGATGTTCCATGTATTATTACAGGACGCCGGTAAATCATCGTCCCGCGATAATTCTGGCGGAAGTTGAGAACCGCACTCTCGACGACGAATGTTGTTAACAGTTTCGTTATAGCAAGAAAAGTGCTCTCAATAACGACCTTTATGAAAGATCATGCGAACTGAATTACCAATTTGAAATAATCAGGTGGCTCGCTCGCTAAAACATTTGCTGCCCTACACACCAGGCTGGGATGTATGCGCTAGGTTGTTTCGCAGCCAATACGCCATACATACGACGCTTAAAACTTGCTAACACAGGGAAATAAACGTGACTGAACAGCTGAAGATGCCAAACACTTCGTAGCCGGTATCACGTGACGTCGCTTTCAACGTCACGGCGAGATTCCAGCAGATGGCGCCAAGGTATGCCTTCGAGGCAAACAAAACCTTTCTCGCGGTAGCAGACTGAGCAGGGTCTCTGTCGTACGGGGAGACCTTACATCGCTCAGTGCACTTTCCATTGACACGAGGACGGTATCAATATCTCCCACAGAAGCGGTCGTGAGAGAGAGAGAGCAAATGATAAAGGAAAGGTAGGGAGGTTAACCAGGACTGAGCCCGGTTGGCTACCCTACACTGGGGAAAGGGAAAAGGGGACTGAAAGATTAAAAGAAGAAGAGAAAGTCCACTGGGGATATCGTTCGGTCACTCAGTCCGGGTCACAGACGCTGACTCAGTCCAGTAGCCTTCAAATATCGCAGCAGAGCTTTTGTGGCCTTTCGTAGCTGCGATATGCGAGGCCATGGTCCCAAGATCTTCTTCAAGGTGAACGGTGTTCTGTCTAGCTGATTGAGAGCTGTGCAGAGGTCATGTCTTTCGTTTTGAAAAGATGGGCAGTAGCACAGTAGATGTTCTATAGTTTCCTCGGCACCGCAGGCATTACAGTCGGCGCTATCAGTCATTCCAATCAAAAACGTGTACGCATTGGTGAATGCGACGCCCAAGCGTAAGCGGCACAGCATTGTTGCCTCATTTCGCTGAAGTCCTGGTAACAGCCGCAGTTGCATAGAGGGGTCGAGGGAATGCAATCGTTCATGGGTGAATTCAGGTGTATGCCACTTCTCTAATGTCATACGGTGTGCTACCTTGCTTAGGTGTTGGGCTGCGTCGGTCCGTGATAAAGGTACAGAAACATGGGTTGCTCCTTCGTGGGCTTTCCTAGCAGCTTCGTCAGCGAGGTCGTTGCCGGAGATACCGCAATGGCCGGGCAGCCACTGAAACACGACGTCGTGTCCTTTCGCTATCATACAATAGTGCATTTCTCGTATCTCCGACACTAGTTGTTCACACGACCCGCGACGAAGAGATGACAGAAGACATTGTAAGGCCGCCTTCGAATCGCAGAATATTGCCCACCGATTAGCGGATTGGTTGTTAATGTAATGAACGGCACCTCGGAGGGCAACAAGCTCCGATCCGGTCGATGTTGTCATGTGAGAAATCTTGTATTGGATGCTAATTGATCGTGATGGTATAACCACTGCGCCGGTGGAGCTGGTCTGAGTGGAAGAGCCATCCGTATATATGTGGACTCGGTCAAAGTAGAAAGTGGTCAAACAATCCAGAGCTGCTTGCTTCAGGGCCAAGGTAGGCAGGTCGGTCTTCTTTCTTATTCCTGGTACCGTGAGACGCACTTGAGGTTGTTCTAAACACCACAAAGCTGAGGTTGAACGTGCTGAGGGTGTGAAGCCCGATGGTAGACAGGCACGATGGATGCTGACCTCGTTGGAGAAGGACGCCTGCGGTCGTCGTTCTGGCAGGCAGGCAAGAGAGCTTGATTGTATGCGTGAAACATGACGAACATGGGCCCTAAGCGTGTCGATGCTAATGTAAGTCGTGATCGGATGGTCTCGAGCCAATATAATGGTTCCTGCTGTTGAGGCGCTCCGCGGAAGTCCTAGGCAAACACGTAGTGCCTGGGCTTGCACGCTCTGTAGTTCTCGAAGATTTGACCTGCATGTTTTAGCAAGCACGGGAGAACTGTAACGTAGCAATCCGATAAAAAGTGCTCGATATAACTGTAGCATGGAGCCCACTGACGATCCCCATGTTTTCCCGGCGATAAACTTGAAGACATGAACAATAGATGTGAGCTTCTTCTTCAAATGGGCAACGTGAGGGCTCCAAGAGAGGTCCCGGTCCACAATGACACCCAAAAACCGATGATTTCTCTTGTAGGAGATAGGCTGGCCATTAATGCATACTGGATAACGAGACATTGGTTTTCGTGTAAAAGCGACTAACGCACATTTTTCTGTTGAGATGGTAAGGCCTTGTGTGTGAAGATAGTGAGATGCCTGTGTTGCTGCTTTCTGCAGCCTTGCGCGAACCTGCAGACGAGTGACCGCTGATGACCAGATGCAGATGTCGTCGGCGTAGATTGAGACACTCACTGTTTCCGGTAGGGATTCGGCCAGCCCAAGAAGCGCGAGGTTGAAAAGAATAGGGCTTAGAACCCCACCTTGGGGAACTCCTCGGCATATGTAGTGGTCGGTAGTTGGACCATCTTCCGTACGTACGAACAAGGACCTTTGTGTCAAGTAGTTTCTGATCCATCGATATACTCGCCCTCCTAGTTCAATTGTCAAAAGTGCGTCTAGAATGGGTTGGGAAACGTTGTCGTAAGCGCCTTTCACGCCCAGAAAGAGCGCTACTGATAATCGTTTCCATGATTTTTGCTGTTCTACAGATGACACTAAATCGATGACGCTGTCAATCGATGAACGGCCTCGTCGAAATCCCGCCATAGAATCAGGGTAAATCTTGTGGTGTTCTAGGTACCATTCGAGACGCACGAGGATCATGCGTTCCATGAGTTTCCCGACGCAGCTAGCAAGTGCTATAGGCCGATACGATGCCAGTTCGAGCGGCGACTTTCCTGTTTTTAGTAGCGGTACCAGGCGGCTGCGTTTCCACTCCTGTGGGACGACACCATCCTGCCATGAGCTATTAAAAAGGCTGAGGAGTTCTCTTCGTGCTTCTCGGCCTAGGTGGCGCAAAGCAGTATATGTTATGCCATCGGGCCCTGGTGAAGACGGACACCTACAGAGCGCCATAGCAGCTTCTAACTCTTCCATAGAGAAGGGAGCCTCCATACTGGTATCTCGTGGACCGGGGATGTCGCTTAAAGCCATCGCAGGGACTAAAACTGTGCCACCGGTGATTTGCGCGCAAAATTCCTCTGCGACGTCTATCTCACGGCGGTTTTGATAGAGAGCAAGGGCGTTAAAAGGGTGTCGTTGCTGGGGTCTTGAGCAAAGACCCCGTAAGGTACGCCACACACGGGACAATGGCTTGCGGGGGTCTAGTGACTCGCAAAAGCATTTCCATCTTTGATCCGCTAGCGTATCCATTCGGCGTCTTATCTTCTTTTGCATTCGCCGAGCTTCTCTGAGGTCAAGAATTGACTTTGTGCGCCTGTACCTCCTTTCAGCACGGCGACGTATTGTACGAAGCCTTTCCAATTCAATGTCATTCTCTGTACGCTTTTTCGAATGTGTGAAGCAACGTGTGCAATCTTGCATTGCGTCTGCAATTATATCTTCTAATCTGCGTGCGATATGTTTCTTGCAGATGTCTTCTACTCGATCTTGAAAGATTGACCAGTCGATTTGGCGAGATACATCCGGTAATGCGGCGTCTATACCATTGATTCTCACATAGGTCGGAATGTGATCACTTCCATGGGTTTCAATATCAGTGAACCACTGCACGCTCGAAGTCAGGCAACGCGACACCAAAGTCAAGTCAAGGCAGCTACTGTACGTTGTTCCTCGCAGAAATGTCGGACTTCCGTCATTTAGAAGACACAGGTTGTGGCCTGATGCAAAGGATATTAGTGACCTGCCCCTCGAATTTATCCTGGAGCTTCCCCATATATGGTGGTGAGCGTTGAAGTCCCCAGTTATTATCCAAGGACCGGGAGTAGTAGCCATAATATCTTCTAGTCTTTTGCTGTCAAACTGACTTGTTGGGGATAGGTAGACGCCAATAATAGTAAAAGACAGTCTCTTCTTTTTCACACTAACACAGACGTATTGGTTACCGTCGTGTGGCGCTACGGGTTGCGAAAAATACGTTAGGTCCTTGCGAATGTAAACCAGAACCTTACTACTACGGACATACGTTGTTGAAACAAAAGGTTCATACCCTGATAGTCTTATGGAAGCTGATAAGTTCGGTTCACAGATCACCAGTATAGGAAAGTGGTAGTCAAACACGAACTGTCGAAAATCCGAAATACGTGACCTTAGGCCTCTCGCATTCCATTGGAATATGGAGGCACTTCTGACATCATCCCGGAACGATCGCTGTTGCTGTCGATGAGCCATGGTTCTGCTGTAGAAGTTCTCAAGCACTGGACTTCTGAAGGCTCGCTAGCACCGGATTGATGGCATCCAGCACTTGCAACGCACTTCGAGCTGTTGGTGTCTGTATCTTGTCCAGAAGAACACGAATGGCACTCACCAGAGAGCTGATCATGCCAACAATTTGTTGGTCTTGGTCCATCAGTTTATCAGGAACAGTCGTAATTCGTACTAAGGGAAGAGCGTCGTTTTACCGCTCATACTCCGAGAAGTTCATAGCTTGAACATGCCGATGCACTGTGCGATGCACCGTAGGGTTGCCACAGACCCTAATTTAGCGCGACAGCCTCGACTTTTGAGTAGAAGTCTCTAGTCCAGCCTTGACCCAATCGGTACGGCCAAATCTACCGACAGGGGCTTTTTTTTCTGCTTCATAACAATAAATAGGCCCTATCTCCTTTTTATAATGCAATAATGCGTGACAGCTTGTTTGCATATTCTTTTTTTATTTACGTTGCATTCAGTGGGGCGTAGCCAAACATTTTTAGGGAAGGGGGTGCACGCACTTGACCAGGGACGGGGAGAGGGAGGAAAGGGGAAGGGAGGCTGGGCAGGTCACATGCTAGCACAAAAAATTTGGTTGGGGGAGGGGGGGGGCACGTGTCTGGTGTGCCACCCCCTGGCTACGCAATTGGTTGCATCGTCTTAAACATAAAGGCGGTTTCCCTTTTGTTGTGGTTCTACAGGTTTTCCCGCTCAATTTAATCCAAGCGCCAGTCAATTTAATCCGAGCGCCAGTCAATTTAATCCGAGCGACAGTAAATTTAATCCAAGTGCCAGTGATTTTAATCCAAGCGCCAGTCGATTTAATCCAAACGCCATTCAATTTAATCCGAGCGCCAGTGAATTTTATCCAGACACAACGGAATTCAAGAATCTTTAGATTTCAAGACTTCTGAAAATTTGTGAACATATTATGAGTTAACACCTTGAAAATGAGAGAGCCAAGTAGTAGACCAGGAGCTATCCTGCCACGGGACTAACGACAACTTTTGGAGGTTTTGAAGCGAAAAGCTTCACCACGCTATAGTTAACACCGTGCATCGCGCGAGCCGGCGTATGTCGGAATTAGCTCCGTGAGCGTGTTCGGAGTCGAATTGGCTCTGTGAGCGTGTTCGGAGTCGGCGCAGGTGGCCACTGCCCCGCGCTATGCGTCATCGTTTGACGTTCGCCGCAAGCGCGTGTTTATCGCGGAGGCCGACTATATAACCGCTCGCTTTGGTATAGGCGTGCGAGAAGAGAGTGATACTGCCGATACAGAGAGCTGTGTTTATGGCTGTACAGAAATCGCAAGACAATGTGCCCAACAGTGACGAATAAAGAAGTTTAATAATCCTGCATAACTTATGGTATATATCATTGATAATAAATTTGCACAACTACACAAGGCACACGTATAGCATAACCATAGGCTAAATCATAAAGCATAACCATAAGCTGAACCGTCAGCAGATCCATAACTTAAACCATAAGCATATCCATAAGTTAAACCGTAAGCATAGCCAAGGCTAAATCATAAAGCATAACCATAAGCTAAACCGTAAGCATAACCATAGGCTAAATCATAAAGCATAACCATAAGCTAAACTATAAGCATCACCGAACCTTTTCGTTTCGAGATATCCAGGCTTAACCTTAGCTAAGCCCCAGCCATTTTTTTTTATTTTCTACTTCCTCATGAGCGCGACACAAAAGATGAACATTTTCCGAATTATTTGATAGGAAACGTCAGCATGAGTACGGCGATTTAATGGTACACATTCGATTTGGTCATGGCTATCAAACGATACAATAAAGGTTGATTCGATGATAATCATTAGGCCCTCGCCGAGAGGCTTCGGTCACTGAGCCAATTCGACTCCGAACACGCTCACGGAGCTAATTCCGACATACGCCGGCTCGCGCGATGCACGGTGTTAACTATAGCGTGCTGAAGCTTTTCGCTTCAAAACCTCCAAAAGTTGTCGTTAGTCCCATGGCAGGATAGCTGCTGGTCTACTACCTCGCTCTCTCATTTTCAAGGTGTTAACTCATAATATGTTCACAGATCTTCAGAAGTCTTGAAATCTAAAGATTCTTGAATTCCGTTGTGTCTGGATTAAATTCACTGGCGTTTGGATTATTTCGGCTGGCGTTTGGATTAAATTGAGTGGCGTTTGGATTAAATTGACTGGCGCTCGGATTAAAATCACTGGCACTTGGATTAAATTGACTGGCGCTTAGATTAAATTGACTGGCGCTCGGATTAAATTGACTGGCGCTTGGACTAAATTGAGCGGGAAAACCTGCAGTTTTGTTGTAGGCCATGACCGTTCATAGCACCTCTATATGTGTACATTGGAATCCGTGTTAACCAAGCAAGTACTATACCTTTCTTGGTGTAAATCGCGAAGCGGTAGGAGTAAACGTTTCTGTCCCGGCTTTTCTGCCCGTGTGACTGGCGACTTCTGGCACTGACACGAAGAGTTGGTCGCACGTCGCCAACCAATCGCGGAAAAACGCCACAAATTTGCTGAAATGCGCTGGATTAGGGCAACGCAGCACTTAATTTCTGGAGAACGTCAAATAACGCTTTCTTTTTTTTTTACTTAAAGCGCTGGCTGGCAACAAAATTGAAATGTCTGTGGCTAACGTATACCGTGCCATGGATCATGCAGGGTGCGCTTGTACACAGGCAAACATAGAATTTATTGCAGTGCACAGGCAGCAGCAGGTATAGTCGGTGTCATCCTTGTGTAGAGCGCTGGAACGGCGGCTGCTGAGGCGCTCAGGAGCCAGCCAGTGACGTCTAACGGTAGTTGATGGGGTCAAACGTGCCCAGCGGCTACCGTTAGACGTCGCTGGCTGCCTCAGGAGCGCCCCGGAGGCCGCCGTTCACGCGCTCTACACAAGGATGACACCAACTGTACAGGCCCTGTGATGCAGACAGTTATTAAACTAGGGGTCGCAACCTATTTTGAATGCGTCCCGTGCACGGAACAAAATACCTTCCCAACGTATGTATGCCGTATACTCAAATGTAAGCACTGGTAGCCATCAGATGACTTGAGGGTAGATCCACACTAAGAAAATTCCGATAGCCCTTCAGGCTACGAGTTCGCTCGATGTCGTGGTGAATAAAGTGTTCGAAAATATTCTGCGCACTTTAATACTCCGCACACTTTCCCCGAGCTGATGACACACGTGAGAGGGCGTCACTCAATCTTCTTCGGGATAACAGATGAGACTTTCAGGTCAATGACGCTCTGACTGCTTACGCTCAAGGAAAGTGACGCTCGCGCAGACAAAGGATTCCTTGCTGGCATTTCCCTAAACTTAACGCAATTATGTGCAGATACATGGCATTCGCACAATGTGCGAGTTTCTTTCCTTTTCCAAAATCACAAACTCAAAAGAAAAGACTCATACAAGCGGGTCACCTTGTGTTATACAGTGTCATTGTGCGCTACGTGCCCTGTTTTTCTCCCTTCGTTTCAGGCACTAAATGGGAACAGAATTCCCGACTGCTACGGTATACTATTGACTCGGGGAAGTACATTCCCAGTGGCCGCGTTTCTGTGGACACCTTCGAGGCTGTACACATGTCGTGCAGTAATTAGCGATCTTTGCGTTTGATACATGAAAACACACCTAGGAGAACAGGAACGTTAGAGCCAGCAGAGCATCGGAAAACGTCCCCGAACGGCGCGAGCCGGCTGCCAGTCGCGCGCCCTGTTCAAATATAGCGGACGTCGGACCATTAGCATGAGCCCCCGTGCAGGTAGAGAGGCCGCTGCGCGGCGTTATTCATTCATATGACACCCGTCTCGACCAGCTAAGCGCCTCCATAATACAGTTTCCCATTTCTGCACTCGCCGTGAGGCACGACGTGAAACGTTTCATTAATCAAAGGGCTCAAGCCAACTTTTAGCGGCTCGTCCTGCAGCTGCGATACCGGAGTCCTTTGACAAATCCAAGGCGCTCCACACCGGTGCCTGATCATTTGGGCATCGATCTGCGCGCGGAGCCATTACCATCGATCAGGGCTGGAGGGTCGTCTTTCCGCCGTGACAAGTAAGTACCCGATATCCATCACGGAAGCGTCGCGGTGGACGATTACGGCGCCTCCCAGCGCCTGGTGGCGAACGGGGGGCGCACTTCCTTTCGCCGGCGGTGGAGTTAATTTCCACCGCGCGCCCCCGCGGCATAAATGATGACGGCGATGTCGAGCCTTTTCGTTTGAACGTGGCTCACTCGTGGAACTACAATTTGTTAAGAGTCCCTATATTGTTAAAGAAGGACGAGCATGCGGAATAGTGGACGAGGCTCGACGTACGATTATAAATTTTATCGTGCGATTCTCTTGTGGTTCGTGTGGGGATGGCTGGCGCTGCAGAATGGACGGAAATTTTACTAGTGATAGGCAACCAAGTGCCGTTGTCATTAGATCATGGGAAGAGCAAATGCAGCTCGAAACAGACAATAAAAGAGCAAATCAATATCCATGCAACCAGGACAGGCTGCATTTGTTGTCAAACCGAGATATACGCAGCATGTCGACGGTCATGTAGAGTGTGAATGAGGCTTATATTTATTTTTAGTGGCACGAGCATCAAGTGACACTCTTGTTTTTTGCGCAGCACTTCCGATTCACGTTCAGAGACGACCGGGGACAAAATCAAAAATACATTAGAAAGAAAATACAAAGAATAGTACAGTACAACATTCGTGCGTTTCATTACAAATATGATATCAGCGCATAAGTTTAGTTACAAGGTGAGTTTCTGAAGTGTCTGGAATAATTAGAATTAATTAGAAATCACTGAGCCAACCGGGAACAAAATTTAAAATAAATCACAAAAAATATAAAAAAATAGTACAGTACAAAATGCATGGGTTTCATTATAGATATATCAGAGCATAAGTTTAGTAACAAGTTCAGTTGCTGAAGTGTTAGGAATAATTAGAATTAATTATATATCACTGATTACCGCACACCAAAGCACAGAATCGTAGACTTTAGAGACTCACCACGTTATCACAAGTTTCGCGAAATTCTTGGAAACCCGGAAGTAGAAAGCGGGAGCAATGACGTCACTAATGGCGTCATACACAAGAAGGTGGCATGATATTTAATTGGCTAATTAATGGAAAACAGTTCCTTCCGAGTTCGGTTCGTACGTTGAGTTCCCTTAAAGTTAACCTAAAGAACACAAACGCGGATGTGCGAGTGCCACTAAGAGACACTGAAGTCAAATATTAAGGTCGCCTACCATTTTTTTGTATACTTGTATTTTTTTATACTGTGGCTACACTCAATTTTTATTTTGAGCAATATATTGTTGTCAACCCTTTGATGGGATCATCCGAAGGAAACAGGGAAAATACATCACTCTCATGGTGTTATTCTCGATCGGCGCTTAGGCTGGACCAACATTTCGACGCTCTGGAAAGAAAAGTTACTTGTTGTCTGGATTCTGCAGTGTGGATTCAGCTTGATGACGCAGCTCCACGGATAAACCGTTGAAGTTTCATGTCGGTTTGTTAATGTCAGTCTTGCGATATTCACTGCCAGTACACAATGGCGTGTAACGCTGAAGCGACAACAAGCGGCACCTTTTGATCGCAAGGAGTCTTCTAGTTTGTCTTGGGCTCATAGGTGCCGACTATGGGGAGGCTTCGGGACCCGAGCCCCCTCTGAAGTTTTCCATGGGGTGGGGAGAGCTTTGCCTCCCCCCCTCCCGGTGATGCCGAAGCCTACCTCCCCCTCCTCCTCTCCCCGCCACCTAAAGTGTCATTAACAGAGTTTTGTCATCCATAGCATTTGAGGTTTCTTTTGAGGTGGCTCTACCTGTTCACTTCCAATTTTATTGTGGCTAAATGCTTACTCATCATTATTGGCGTGGTCATGCACGGCTCTTAATTCATACTTTCGCTTTCTTTCTGCAGATTATAACAAAGGAGGACAAGCACATTATAAGCACCTGCGGCAGCTACCTCATCCGTATGTTTTCAGTTAACACTTTTTTTTTTGGTGTCCAGTGTCAACACCATGCACAAACACAACATATTTAAGTGTATACACAGGACAAAGTTTATTATATTTTCAAATTGAAGGAGGAAGCCAACTTACAATTACTTCTAATGGTATGAATAGCCTATGCCTAGAGAATGAATATGTTGCTGTATGTTCAACTCGCTTCAAACTGCTTTGCGTGCTTTCTTGACCCTGAACAAAAAAATCTGCAGACCTCAGTGACCCTTTCGGTAGAGTATATTATCAACGGTTGTGAAATGCACGTGAATTATGTTTGTCTCAGTAGTGCTTCTCTTTCCAGTAGGCAGAGCTAACGAATCATAAAAAAAAATTTCTAATAATTTACAACATTTATTAGGGACGGAAACATCGTCACTTGCATGCAGTGGACATAAATATGTATTTAACTCAGTAACCGAAATGAGTACAAGCCGGATTCCCTCGAAATCAGAATCAATAGCAGCCACGCGCAGCAGCGCTTATACTATACTCCGACTCAACGTAAAAAAAAAAGAAAAAAAAGAGAAAGAAAAAGAGAAGAAGAAGAAGAAGAGGAAGTAGAGAGAGAGAGAGGCTGCAGTTTCGCCGGAAAGGCGAAGCAGCATTAGTCGCACCAAAGTAAGATAGTTACTCGATGGAAGATTACACCACTGAGAGACGCCAGATTCAGGTGGCACGAGAGGACTCAGGCTGTGAAATTGAACTGTCTCCTACTATGAGGTCTTGTAGATGCTCATATAAGGCCGTAACTTCTGGGAACAATTCTTCGAGGTCACATGAATTTTCTTCAAGTGCAACTGCAATTAAACGTATTATATAGATATATATGGGTGGGGTTCGGAAAGCTGGTCGGGCCCCAGCCTCCCCCGTGAAAAATGAAGTTTCCGCCTAGGCCTGCATACTATGCTTGCATACATAGTAATGCATACTGATCACCGAAGAAGCTAGAACCTCCAGTAATTGTGCTTTGGTAGATGGACACGTTAGGGCATGTTTACTTTTTTCGAATATTTGTTTAAAATCTGTGCCACAAGCATTCGGAAGTGTTTCCAATCTGGAATAAATGTAATTTACATTCGCAACTGGTCAGGTACGAGTCAATCATTCCCGTTTTTCAACACAATGACATACCAACGCCATCATAGATATATCCAGAATTAAATGCTTTACTGCGCTGAGGCGGGCAAGTGCCATAATACGAGACTTACAGAGCAAAGCTATCACTGCCCAGCTGAAGATTCAGGACACTTCACCTTTCATTGCAGAGATGGCGGCTGCTCACCTGCATCAAAAAAAGAAGAAAAAGAAGTAGTGCGCGGGGAACATAACAGACAAACTAGTGAAATTTTGAAAGCAATAAAAATCGACAACTGCAAGGACATGTGTATCAGCTGCCCGATAAGTAGCATTTTCAGAAAAAGTGCACCGTTACCTGTACATTTGATCCTATCTTGAGCGCCCACGGTGACGGTCATCTTCATCTTTTTGTTAACTATTTGTTCTTGTATTTCTTGCCATGCAGCTCTCACAGCGCGTGCGCTTACGAAAGCGTTCACTAAAAAAGCGCATCTTTGAGCAATCAACCAATAGTAGCAGTTAAACACCTGAGTATATGTCCTTAAACTTCATGTTTGGGTGAACGTCTTTCTTCCAAGTGTGCTGCTTCACCAAAACCTGTACAAATGGAATGAAGTATCTGGGGGCGTACTGCTTCCAACTTCTCCAGTTGTACCTCATATAAGCCTATACCTATTAAGTTGTCAACCCTGTTTTGTATGGTCAGCTCTGGCGTATACAGGGCGCCCCACCTAACTTCAGCCAGAGTTTCAAAATATGCGAATGCCACGTAGCTGGACAGAACCAAGGTAGTGTTGTTTGTCGTCGCTTGGAGATACTAAGTTATTTTTTCATTCCGCCTAATTAGATAATTAGTCTTAATTAGTCAACTTCTCAAATATTATAGTTGGATGAAAAGTGTCAATGAGAAAATTGTAGAGCGACATGAAAAACTCCCGATTCAGATTTCTGTTGCTCAAGACGTGCAACATAAGTGTTTTTCCGAGTGTGAAAGAAGCCCGCGTGTACACGCAAAGTGCCTCGAATGGCCAGTCACGCGGCAATTTTGCGTGCATTCGCGGGCTCCTTTCACGCGCGGAAAAATGCTTTTTTTAAAACTATTTTTAAAATATTTTTAATTTCTGGCTAAAGTTAACTGGGATACCCTATATATTTTCAGTTTCCAATACAATATTGCGTGAACATTTAGTTCAGCAGAGCAGGAAGAAATTTTTAATCTCCATTTTTTTAATATTTAATCTCCAGAAATTTTAATATCTACATTATAGACCAGCTGTATACGATACCACTAGCACGTGTAGGGTAGCCAAGTGGGCATGACCATTATTAAGTTCCCTGCCTCTAATTATATCTCTTTCAAGCTTTCGTTTCTTTTTCTTTCTTTTTCTTGGTCAAAGCACAGCATCACACGGGATATAAGCAAGGACAATGGTGTTCATCGTTTTGTTGAGCAGTATGTAGTGCAATTGCAATGGAATCCCACTTACTATGGTGTTATGCGCACCTCGTATTTTACAGACCTTTAGTATACGCGATACAGACAAAGTCGATCATTGTTGTTCCAAGTGGTATCATAATAAGGAGAACGCGCAGTATAGCAGATATGTAAGAAGTGTAGCAACACTACGAAAAACGAAATGGGTGAAAAAGCACACACACGCAATCTTACGTCATTATTTCAACTTTGTATCTTTCGAGACTAGGTCACCGCTCTGCAAACGCGAGAAGTCTGTCTTCGTTTCTTTGTTTCTTTCAAATGTCGACGAGCGAATACCTTTGTAAGCGCTGTTTGCACTACGCGCGCACACAAGTGAATAAGCTCGGAGGTGCACAGCGAGCCCGTAAACGTGCAAACTCTTGTTTGCGTAGTAACGGCCGTCGCGAAAAAAAACAAAACAAAAGAAGCGCAGCTGGTCTGGTTACATTAACAGACAGCTTGCTTGAGATCCATATAATTTGCAGTAGCTTTCCTCTTGTGTCTACCCACCGCAGTCAAAAGAGTAGGCGACAGTTCCTCTTGCGTATTGGTTGAAGGCTACGCAGCGAAAATGCTCGTGTATTTATTGAGACGTGACCGAGTTGAATCAGCGGATCAACTTCCGTCTGCGCTAAATTGTGAATAAATGATGAGGATGCGTAAAATATAACGTAAATTTTCGAGCAAAAGGGTAAACTCATACCTTCAGGTATTCTTTGCAGGGTAAATTTTCACCTTCTTAGACGCCTATACTGTACCTTTGGCATCATGCGGCTTCCTTTGGTTTCTGTCTGTTCGTCTTCCGGAAACGGAAAAATAAATACAGTCAGCGCAGAGAAGAAGGAGAAAGCTTAACGAAAAAAAACAAAGCAACTCGGTCCTTTGTTGAACATGGAAAGAAGCCGGGGCAACAGTCATTGAAGAGGATCACGTCGGACACCGAAAGGCATATTCACATCAACGGAGTGGTAGGTATCCCTAAAGAAAGTCGGCTACACGAAAGATTTACGTGCTCCCGAAGAAAGCAGCTGTCACTTAAATAGGGAATAAAGAGGTGCGAGAACACCCGCAGGAAATAATTTGTTGCCGAAATTAAATCTTTAGCATTATGCACAATAGCCAGCAATCTTCTGGAATACGTTTGTCATGGCAAATCAATTTCGAACAATCAAACTATACGTGATCGCATTTTCATGGACTCATATGACAGCACTGTTCTCTAACAACCTTTCTTTAGTTTCTTGCCATGGATTCCACTTGCAATAACTAGCACGCCAAACCTGCAGCTGTAGGCCAACCTTTATGTGACAGCAATTGCAACCTTTCCACTTATCACAAAAAATTTCTCTCGCTCTCTGCTGCACTGTAGCGGACGATGATCAAGACGAGAAGAATGAAGGGGAAACTCAAGAAGGAAGTGCACACTTGCGTCAGTGCATTCATGCATTCACGCATTCATGCTACAAGGCCCGAAACATTCCACAACTGTTCGTAACGTCACGGCGAGGACGTTCTCGATCCGACGCTCTTCGGATTCCTATGCTCTTCTTGAGTTTGCGTGAATTAGTGTGCGTGCGTGCATGCGTGTACGTGTGCATGTACGTGTGTGTTTGCATTTGAAGGTATATACGCGTAGCCTTGCATATACTTACAGCATTCGTCCTGCCAAAGTACCGCCATCATGGCATGAAGCACCTGCACCTATCCACGCCCCATACCCACTGGTGTGCGAGACCAGCCTCGTTCAGGAAGGCGAGCAGAATATGCGCCACATCCCGCCCAACAAACAAGGGACCTTCAGAACAGAACGATTCTGAAGGAATGCCTTACTTAACGATAGCCGCCTCTGCGCATGCTTTCCATGAGTGTCTATCGGTTTCTATCATACAAAGTGCATTAAATCAAAAACTGAACCTCGCCACCCAAACTGCTTGAGATGCACACAGTGAAATTCCACGGCCTGGCTTGTTTAGCGATGCTTGGGTAAGGGTGCTCAAAAACACTAGTGTGTGTTGTGCGCGTTGGTATCCGAACTTGGATAGCATTTTAGTGCCAGCAGAAAAAGACAAAAGGTAGACGTATCCACGATGCGCATAGGGGTGTCTACGTCTCTCTTTTGTCCTTGTCGATAGCTTATCAGCGGTAACGCATACAGTATATTCATACTCCCTGTCAACCAACGAACATATCAACATACAAACATACCAACAACTGGATTCCAGTTGTTGGTATGAAATAGTTGGTACCATCAAATCTGTGGCAACAGATCCCAACGCGAGCTTGCACTAAGAACAGTATATACAGTATGGCATAAAACCGATAAGGCAAGCACGGCAAGAGCGTATCCCGAGACTTTCAGCTTTCATTTTTATTTCGCATTTTCACTCCTTTTTCTTTTCTTTTTTTACAGATAAAAGAAAAGAAAACAAATGAAAGAGCAAGGAACAAGAACTTGCGCAACAGCTGCTTGACGGGATTCATGTCCCTTTCCTGGTGGCGCTGAGGCCGAATGCAACCTGTAACAGTATTGAGCTCTACTATTGTTGCCAACCTAGGCCGGCAACAGTATATATTGGAGCTGGTACATTTCGGCGACGAGAGCACCGGCTCTTTCATTTTCAATAGACTGTATACAACGTGTGTTGTGATTTTAATGCCGCATCCTTATATATACAAGTCTGTCCATTCACCTATCTTATAGTTTAACGCATAGCTTATATGGCTTCCTGCGGTCGCTTGCCCTTATTCCAGGCGAACCAAGTGAACTATAAGTCGAACTTCGATAGTCGCCAGGTTGCAAAATCTTATTGCCTTATTGCAAGAGCGCAGCGGTCGCTTCTTTTGTACACCAAAAAACGCCGGCTGCTTCAGGCAGCGTTCGCTCCGAAGACATCATGCACAGTGAGTAATCGCTTTTATTTGACCCAGAAGTCGAACTTGGCTGAGGGGCCTCGCGTGAACGGGGCCATCGGCTTACGGAGAGTTCCCGTGCTCTAGACTGGGTGCGTTGGGCAAACCAAACACATGAAATGTGCAGAACTGTGAGAATAATCGAAGAGCTCAAGGATGCAGAGTCGTTAAAGTGCTAATGTTTCCACACACTTTTCTGTGATTCATTTGCTGCGGCAATGAAAAGTTCACTTATAGAGGCTAGGTTTGCCGTTGTTCGACACCTGCTCTGACAAATGCCAGTGGCACTCATCGTGTTCGTTTCGGCAGTTGGCTCCTTCGGCAAATGGCAGCGGGTATATCGCTGGCGATTCTTCACTTAGATTTCCGTCGCTCGAAACAACGAGCTTCGGCCGTGAGCGAAGGGAGAAGGGAAAGGGCTGCCGCGTGCCAACTGGCCTGTCGGCCGGTTCGCGGCGCCTCTATCGAAAGCGCTTTTGAGGCGCCGCCGTGTAATTATCAATTACAACGGCCGCTATTCCGGGAGGGGGCAGCGCTTCCCCCCTCTCCTCCAGCGGTCGTCCTGCGTGTTCCGTCTTTCTTTGCTATCTTGATTTGCCCCCCCCCCTCCCATCCCCGCATCTCATCCTCCCACTTACAAGTCTCTTCCATCTTGATACTTTTTGTTTCTTCGAGAATGCGACCGGCAAGAAGACAGCCACTCGCCGCCATGCAAAGTTTGTGTTTTCTTTTCATCGCGGGCCCTTCATCGACGACTATTCCCACAATCGCTAGTTGCTAGTGGGAGCATTTTGACGCTATGTGCTGCTTTAGCTATTTTTCTGCAGCTTTCGCTAGATTCTTGTCTCCTTTCACGTAGTTCCATAAGATTGCACAGTATGCATAACAAGGAAATGCTGCCGACATATTTATCGCGTCTTAGCCCTACACGAGAAGCATCTATGAAATCTGCCGCTTACCGAAAGAAACAAAAGCAAAATTCACGATGTTCACCAAGATCTGAATTATGCAAAGTGGCTGTTAGTTACCCTCCTTGGATGTTGACAAGTCCTAAAATAGAATTAACGGTTGACGGCATTATATCTAAGAGAGACATATTCATGGCAGCCGCACAACAACTGGCACTCTTCCAAATTTACTCATTATATCCCGAGTACATCCACGTGCATACAGATGGTTCGTGTCATAAAAATTCCTCGACTTCAGCATTCGTCATTCCCCATTTAGCGCTAGAGCAAACATTTAAATTATCCCGAGAGACATCTTCCATCACGGCAGCTGGAACTGTTTGCAATCCTGTGTGCTTTGAGTTTCATAACATCAGAAAAGCATTAACAAAAATGGGTTATTTTTAGCGATTCGCAAGCCGCTCTCACATTACTACAGAGCGATGAGAAAATTTCTTTGAACATTTTGCTAGTGTATGAGACGCTGAAAGAACATACAAAAGCAAGCGCAATGAACCACGTAATTGCATTTCAGTGGACACCTGGGCACTGCAATTGCAATATTCCTGGTAATACTGCAGCGGACGCAGCTGCAAATCGGGCGCACAATAACGCAGAGACAACCAATCTTCCCCTTTTGCGTAGTGAAGTCCGTCTGATCCTGAGGCAGATTTCTAGTCGTCTCAGCAAAACTACCTGGTTTGATCAGCAATCTAAGAACTCGGTGTTATAATTTATAGACCCATGTATAAACCTATAAATGCCGGAAAATCTAAGAGACAACAGAAAATGTGAAACATTGGTACAGCGCCTGAGGCTGAGTACTGCATTTACGAGACACTTCTTATACATGATAAAAAGTGTCTCTAGTCCGAAGTGTTCTTGTGGCCATCTAGACGAAGATGTGCATCATCTCCTCCTCGAGTGCACTAAATACGATCCACAAAGAAGGGTATTGCAAGCAAATTTGTTGCTTTTAGGTCTTCTAAATGGTCTTCTGTCTAAAAGCAAAAAATTTGCTTGCAGACAGAAGACCATTCACTCTAAAAAAGATACTTGGTCCATGGCCAACTGCGGGCCTTCAGAAAAGAGCACTTCTTGCTTTGAAAAACATTTTAGGGGACACCAACATTTTGGGGAAATATTTAGTTTCAGGTGATCCTAATATGCTAAATGAGTAACATAAATGTTGTTCTAGGTTCAAAATTCATTTATGTGGTGATCGTAATTTTTACGCAATATGTATAACTCTGTTCTGTACTTGCAGTGTAATTACATGTGTTGTGTGTTTTGGTTGTTCAAAATGTCTGACTTTATATGTGCGCATGTGTACTGAACTCATGCACAAAACTTAACGATTCATGCACTGTATACTGTATAGTTTTATTCATCTGGTGTTCTTCTGAGTGTCATATTTTGTGTCATTATTCTCCCTTTTTACGCAAATTAGTTTCCTTTGCTAAGTGACAAGGAATAGCCGGTGCCGCCATAAAGGCCCCAACCTCTCCTAATATTCATTTCAATTAAAAAAAGAGGAAATCAAATTAAAAGAGCATGTTACACTTAATTAGATCCTAAGACTTTATTTGTCGTTTATTTATGTATTTGTGCTACCCTTTGGGCTAGATGCATTATAGAAGAAAGCGGTAAAATATATGGTACATAGTAAATAACAAAATCAGAGACAAAAAAGGAGAGAGAGAAAACGAAAGCAATGTGGAATACAAAAAGTGTCTTGCTTTACAATATTAGATGTGTCATGAAAAAAAAATGCAAAAAGTTCCTCGTTATGCAATGTTGGCTAAAGGTTCACGAAAAAAAAAAACTGCGTTATCGCTAAGAGCCAGAATATCA
Source organism: Dermacentor albipictus (assembly GCF_038994185.2). Lineage (NCBI taxonomy): Eukaryota > Metazoa > Arthropoda > Arachnida > Ixodida > Ixodidae > Dermacentor > Dermacentor albipictus. The sequence goes on along the minus strand of NC_091821.1, from coordinate 222,299,734 downwards.
GCAGGAAAGTGGTTCCGATCTGTAGACGTGCGAGGCAAGAAGACGGAGAAAAATGCGTTCTGTGACATAGATCAGTACTAACTTTATTACCGTGATCACTACGACAGGATACATAATGCGTTCTTGTAAAGAATTGTGTATGCAATGATGCATGATGATGAAACCTCTGAAAAAGTGCTAAACGTGCAACCTTACGGCGAAAAGACAGCAATGGAAGGCCGAGATTAGATTTCATTGATGTAATGGTCGCGGTTCTGTGATTAAAGAACAATTGCTGTTTAAAAATATCTGTACTATGCTAATAATACTCATAATCAATAAATGTTTTTTTTTAATTCCCATATATTGCCACTGAACCAGTCATACGTATTTTATTAACATGCAAATCACATTATTCGACAAAAACAAGAGCTGAGCAAACAATGATCAAAGTGCCTGCAGGGAATTATGTTCGTAAGCGCAAACACTGGGGCGCGTGTGTGGGGCTGAATATATTCCGGGAAAGGCATACTGGTCTATAAGGAGGTAACGTCATTCGGGGACAGGATTCGGCCACGGGCTAAAGTCAAAAAAGCACTTTACTCACTATTGAACTTCGCATGTGAAGCTTCCATATTGTCACCAATTTCCCCAAATATTGCTTGAACCAGCGTTTTAATACATGATGCATCCATTTTTGCGGTCTTTTTTTTTTTTGACGTGCACAGTGGCTAGACAGCGACAAAACTGTGAGGCTGGGAGAGGCAGCTAAGCAAAAACGACCAGCAAGCAATAGACTTATTTAACCGTATGCAATAAGTCTGAACCTGACAAATCAGATCTGTGGAAGCCCGCAAGGTGGAAGAAAGTACATGAAAGCAAAAAATTGTCATCGATCTGAATTGTATCCCGTTGCGGCAGAGGAAACCCATATGGGTTTCTTAGAAACAAAGCCTCGCAGTTGAGAGAGAGAGAAAGAGATGAAGAGCAAAGGCAGGGAGGTTAACCAGATATCAGTTGAAGAAAAATTCGTACTTGCTTGGGAAAACCATACGGGTTTCCTTTGTAACTTCGTGCTACAATTCAGGTGCATGGATGAGGATTTTATCGTTTTCCCGTCTTAACCTGCTCGTCATTAATGATTGCAACTGCGAATGTATTGCTTTTGCCAGTCAAATGGCGGACCCACAGCTGCCTAGGTTTTGAGCATTCACGAACAAAAAACTCAATGAAAGCAGGAATCATAATAGAACTTGAAAATTTATTAAGGGCGTCTTGATTACCGTCTTGATAATTTCTGTGCGCCATCTTGCTCGCCTACTTCCAACAGAGAGATTTCGTCGTTTCTGTTTCATCGATAAGAATGCTACCCTTCATCTGACCGCTTTTATTGTGCGAAAGAAGAGAACACGTTCACAAGCCCGTGAGCGAGATGGGCGATAAGGGACTCATCAAGGTACATAGCGTATTGGTTCTATGGGAACCTTAGGCGTTGAGCGTTCTCCTATGCGTATGCAATTCTGTAGATGCCAGCCAGAACGCTTGCAAGTGCGAAACAACTGAGAAAGACTCACGAGGTGCGCATACGTGAACACGACGTAGTAGAGCCGAGTCAAATGTCGGAACGAGACAGCCCGACATGACCGCGTTTCGAAGTACTCACGTTTGGTGGGCCGAAATCTAAGCGGCAGGTGGCATCAAGTGGAGAAAACAGAATGGGCGAACGCGGCACCGGCTTCTTCCTTGATGGCCGCGAACCGTGGACCCAGCCTTACAGGGGATCGAGCCGCATAACCTCGCGGAGACGGACGGACATAAGTTCCCTCGAGGATCACGCAGCTCTACCGACGGGCAATCACGTGCAAGAGCCAGATGGGGACATTTCAAGTTGGAAACCAAGATAAACCTTCTTTTGTACGATTCCCCTCCAACAGGGCAAATAATTCATTCGCTTTCATGATAGAAAACCCCTTTTTCGTGTTCATTTCAGCTTTATGAATGATAGCCGTAAGAATGAGCTTGCCTAAATGAAACCGCAGCACCGGCAGGCTGTTGGAACACCAGGTATAGCAGTAGCATTCTGCTGAAAACAAAATGCTAACGCCTGAGCACCGGCAGCCGAGGAGACGGCGCACGCTAACGAAAAAGAAAGAGAAAACGAGGAGAAAAGCACAGTGTAAGGTATGGCATGCGGTAATTAACTCTATCCTCCTTAGACCTCCTATAGCTAGATTTCGTAGCTACGATAGTGTTTCTTTGCAAATAATACTTTATATGAAGCATTTTCGCCATGCACGCAAAATAATGTCTCCTTAAAAGGATTATTGAAAAAAAAATTTTTTTTCTTCAAGTTATCCCACAAGAACGAGGGCAAAGAAGAGCGGGGATGCCGTGCTCACTCGGCAGCAAACAATCCACCACGCAGTGCTGCTCTTTATTACGCAACTGCGGGGAACTGGACATTCTTGAGTAACAGGTGAGGACGCTGTAGGCTTCAGTAGCTGGGAAATTATGTGTGGGAAGCAATAGGTTGTTGACAAAGAGAGGATTTGGGCGTCATACGCAGGAAATTTTCGTGCATCTTTATGGACTATGTGCAATAAGGACACCTTGTCGCATGCATGATGTCGTTGTCATGAGACAAAGGGGCTGCGAAATCTTATGCATGTTTTATTTTTGCTACGCCATCGGCAAAAAGCTAAAAGCCCGAAAGGCATACATTATCCTCCACATCTCTTATAACCCGGCAAGTATACACGACAAACCTCTTGCGCTAAAATTATTCTTAAGAGCAAATACGTAAGCTACCTTATGCCTTTAAACCATAAGCGCTGTCTTCTTTTTTTTAATGAAATGAAAATAAAAGAAAGATACGTAGTCAGCTTATATTGGTGACGGCTACTCCTTTTCGCATAGCGGAAACAATATAAAAAATATACGTAAGAAAATGAAAAGAAGCCACGTCATAGGTTATAGCCTGTTACAACCAAATATGTCCCGCTGGCTCTGTAATATTATTGATAATATTTTACTTTGTGAAAGTTTCCTATTCACTTACCTCTCGCGTTCGAAAGCATTCGGTTTGTCCTTTGTACAATTTTAACTCTACATTACTGTATGTTAGCGCATCTCTTACACTGCAATTTTTGTATATGCATTAACATATGTATTCTAATTATTATATAATCTTCGAGTTTACTCTTCCCCCCTCACACAATACCTCTAGGGGCCTCTAAGGTATCGTTAAATATAAATAAATAAATAAATAAATAAATAAATAGGGTCAGAAATCCACAGCACAGTCCTATACACCCATGAACATATAAATATCAAAGGCAAATGCAAGTTGTACCACAGTGAGTTTGTAAACAAAGTCACAAACACACAAGTGGCCCTGATGTAGACTGCGTTGAGCTTATAAACAGATGACGAATCACGCAGACTTAAAATAATGCACGCACAGAATACAAAAAAGGTATCACACGTAATATGCAAGCGCTAATAATTACAAATAATAGAATAACTTTATAGTGACATCATGTGATTATTCAGTGCAATACCTAGTATTTGTTAAGGATGCCTGTGTCTTCATAAAAATATTCAAGTGCGTTCAATGCTTTTCACTGTGCTATTTTCGATGGCCATGGGCCCAGCAGTTTTGCGAGTGAAAGGGTCGGTGACGATCAGTGGAGTGTAGCTCTTGTTCTAGCTGCCGCCTTTGCGTCACGTGTATGGGGCATTCGAAGAGTATATGGCGAACGTTCTCATCGTCGTGGCCACAGGAGCAGGCCGGGGAAGAAGTCCGTTTTATGCGACGTAGGAAATGTTTGGTGTAGGCTGTGCCAAGGCGCAGTCGGTGAATTAGTGTCTCGGTACTTTTCGAAAGTTCTACATCCAGCTGGTATTTGAGTTTAGTGTCCACTTCGTAAAGAATTGATTCCTTAGTATTTTCATTAAACCAGATTGACGTACACAAGCCCTTCTTTAGTACTCTCAATGTACGTTTCGTGTCCACTGGTGATAAAGGTACGAGTCGAATTTCTGAATCTTTATGCGCTGATTTTGCTAACGAGTCCGCTAATTCGTTGCCTGCTATACCAGCATGTCCCGGGACCCACTGTAATATCTCCATGTTTTCTTTCATTAGCCTGAGTTAAACTGTTCAGTACTGAGTATGTTATTCGTGCGTGTGGTTGGCGGTCATTAGTATTTTCAAGACATGCTAAAGCCGATAATGACTCCGTACATATTACCCACTTTTTAGGTGTCTCATATGTTTTGATAAAATAAGTGGCTTGGAGGATTTCCACTAATTCCGCTCTTGTTGGTGGCGACATGCGTCCTAGTCAAAAAGCGTACTTTACCTGTAAGGATGGTATAACATAAGCTGCAGTCACCCTTTCTTTGATTACAGAACCGTCAGTGTAGACGTGAATAGATTTCTGGTACTTGTCAAATAGGTGATGTAACGCTAATTGTTTTGCTGCTAATGTGGAAACGTCCCTTTTGTTTTTAAGCCCTTCGATTGACGTTTCTATTTTCGGAGTCTGCAGGAGCCATGGTGGGTAGCAGAAGTCTGAGTGCCAAAAAACGGATCGTGGAAGCCGTGATTTATGCTCTTGAAACATGGCGTGTATCTGTGCACCCGGACGGCTTTCTATCAGAGGGAGAAGTGGGTGCGCAGAATGCTGGGTAGAAATTCTGAAGAGATGTCGGCTAATTTCCAGGCTGCAAATTACGGTGAAGTTAGGTGACGGTATGTAGCTTCTAGGACTCTTAGACACATTCGGAAACTCCGAGCCTGCAACTGCTGTAGACGGTGGAGGGACGTCACAGATAATTTGTGCAATACAGGGGGGAGTAAGCAATTCTCTGACGGACAAGTGCTGAGTGAACGTGAAGCAGGTATGCAGTTGTTCCATCCCACTTTGTACCTGCGATTCTGCGGAGAACAGTTACTACACAACTCATTTGGTCCTCCAGGGCCGTCAAATGACGAGTCCGTCGAAGCTGGTGGTCTAAAATCCCGCCGAGAAAACGATGTTTCCAACCAGCTCGATCTCATGGATATCTGCTGAAAGACCGAAATTTCTAATCCTTTTTCTGGTTAATGGCAAAACCACTTATTCGGCATATGATATCTGCATGCCCTGTTCTCTTAAATAATCACCTCTTGCATTTAACGCTTCCTGCAGCCAATGCTTGACAACCTCTAGAGATTTATTCGATATCCATTTGCAAATGTCATCAGCATACATACATATGTTTATGTCTGCTGGAAGTACTGCTGGTAAACCTCCTATTGCTACATTGAAGAGAAGTGGACTTAATACGCTTTCTTGCGGAATTCCTTTGTTTAAGGTGTATGCATCACTTTGTCCATCATTGGTAATAATTTGGTCGACTTTCCAACCTTGTATGATCACAAGCTGGGAGTCGGGCACCCCAGGAAGAGCACCGGCGAAAAGTAGGCCAGGGGCCCTATTTTGTAATGACTCTTCTCATTTTCAATAACTTTTTTCCCTTCATCCTTAGCTAAAACGAAGCCGCGCCCCACTATCGCCGTGACCGACTACTCAGCGAGACGGATGCGAAATGACTAGTACCAACATAAAAAGAAAGGAAAACATTCCTTACGAAATACGTCCCCAGGAAGATATTGTTGCGGTGCTATGTAAATAGTTGTGTATACGTTTGTCCATCGGGCTTCTTCGTAACATCTGGACACCGCAAAATCAAAGTTCTTGGCCACCTTGTCAGTGCTGATATATATCACGATTCTGATAGGATTCGCGCAATCAAAAACTTTGCTATATCCTTCTCAGCAAAAAATGTGCGCAGCTTCCTGGGCTTATGCTCCTCTTTTAGTCGGTTTGTTAAAGGTTTTGCGGATATCGCGCGGCCACTGACCGACCTTCTCAAGAAAGACACTGCGTCGTTTTTGGGCCCCTGAACAAGCCCACGCCTTCTACACCCTCATGCGCTTGTTGACAACGATTCCGATACTAGGCCACTTTGATCCATCTGCACCAACTCAAGTTCGCACAGACGCCAGTGGCCATGACATATGTGCTGTCCTCACCCAATAGCCAAACGGAGACGAGCGCGTCATTGCCTACGCCAGTAGTCTCTTGTCCCCTTCTGAGTGCTATATTTATATCACGGAGCACGAGTGCCTGGCTCTGGTATGGGAAGGGGCTAAATTTCGCCCTTACTTGTTTGGCCACCCATTTTCTGTCATCACGGATCACCATACCCTGCACTGGGTATCGTGACTGCAAACCCGACTGACCGTCTCGATCGCTGAGCACTCAGGCTCCAGCAGTATTCTTTCGTTGTAATGTGCAAATCCGGCCACTTACGGACTGCTTGTCTCGTCAACCCGTCGATCTTTCTGACAACGACGAACAGGATGCCGACACTTCCTTTCTGGCCATTTCTGACTTTCGCGACATCGTTACTGAGCAGCGAAAGGACGACTCTCTCGGTCGATCATCGAGCGCTTGACTTCTGGCCAATGAGATAGCCCAATCAGAATGTATGTATACTCCATGACGACATTCTGTATCGACGCAGAATCAGATCTGATGAACCAGATTTACTGCTAGTTGTCCCTCGTCCCCTCCGTTTTACTGTTCTTGCTGAGCTCCACGATGCACACATTGCCGGACACCTTCCTCCCGTACTTGCGACAGGGTGGGACGTCGCTTTTTCTGGCCAGGCCTGTACCACTCTGTGCGACGTCACGTTGCGGCTTGTGACTTCTGTCATCGGTGAAAGAGGCCATGTGCGCATCTCGTTGGCCACCTTCATACAACCGATGTTCCCACGAAGCCTTTCTTCCGTGTCGGCACGGACCTTCTTGGCCCCTTCCCCACATCTATAAAAGGGGGGAACAAATGGATAGCCATTGCAACAGACTATGCGACGCGCTATGCCATTACACGTGCCCTGCCCATATGTAGCAGACTACAGATGTGGCAGACTTTTTACAGATGTAGCAAACATTTACTTCAGTACGTGATTCTTCACCATGGCGGGCCAAGGCAGCTGCTGACAGATCGTGGCCGCTACTTCCTGTCCCCAAGTTGTCGAAGACATACTTCGTTTCTGCTCCACCGAACACAAGCTCGCAACCGCATATCACCCACAAACGAGCGGACTCACTGAACGACTAAATCGCATCCTTACAGAGATGTTGTCTATATACGTTTCAGCAGACTATCACTATTGGGCAGCACTTTGCCCTACGTGACATTTGCATACAATTCATCACGTCATGATATTGCCGGTTTCTCACCTTTCTACCTCTTGCTTGGTCGCCATCCCACTCTGACTTCTGACACCCTGCTACCTTTGGTGTCGCGACACACCACGGAATACACCCATGACGCCGTTGGACGGGCTCATATGGCTCGCCAGATTGCCTGTGATCGACTCACAGCGGCTCAGGCGTCACAAAAGATTCGCTACGACAGTTGCCACCGGAACCTTCAGTTCTCTCCCGGAAATCTCGTTATGCTGTGGACTCCAAGTCGCCATATCTGAAAAACTGCTGTCACGCTAAACCGGGCCCTAGTGGGTATTGCGATAATTACGTGACTTAAATTACGAAATCACCCCTGTTGAAGACACGCCGTCCTAATCCCAGCTATGAACTGACGTCCTCCACGTGTCCCGTTTAAAACCATACTGCCCATCTAGTTCGCTATCATTCTAACAAGCGCCGCCCCTGCACTTGTTACGTTACGGTGGATTTCGATAGGACCGTGCACGCAAGAGACAGACGAAGAGGAAGTGGTAGACTGTCTACTGGAGCTGTGAGCTTTGTACCAGCCTACGCGTTTACCACTAACTTTTCCCCATGTAAATAGTTATATATAGGTTTGTGCACCAGGTTTCCCTTTCGTAACATTATTTTAGGCCATTTTCTCTCCAAAGCAGCACTATGCAACCCCAAATATTACAACGTTACACAAAGCCAACGTGTCGCAGTAAAGGTGCCGTGCGATCAAGCAACCCACCTCCTCAAATGATTTTCGAAATGCATCTTTGTTGACGGGACGGCGATCTCAATAAGATAAAAAAATGTAGCCAAACGTCTCAAAATGATTAAACTAACTGGACTTCCTGGAAGCACAGCAAGACTAGGATATCCTCCACTACATTCGCGAGTTGCGATCCACAACCAAGAACAGATAATGACCATTAGTCGGCTCAGGGCTACTGCCTCAGTTGGTTCCAACTCGCAAAAGCGATCTGTATGCCACCAATGGGAGCCGGAGAGCTCATCTTTGCCACAAGAGGTGAGCCAGAATTTCTCGTTCGCCGCACAGCGACCAGCACCTTCGAGGTGTACAGGCAACGGGTCACCGCCTCTTTAAAGGTAATCAACTGCAGTGCTGCACTTTCTGCCGCACAGTAGCGACTATAGTCATTTGAGACTGCCCTGAGTCGTGAGCACATGGTGCAATTTTGGCCGCTACACTACATCTGCACCAACCAAGCAATTTCGAGGAATGGGTCGCTCCGCAGGATGAACAATCTTCAGTGACTCGTCAACTTTGGCAAGGGCTCCAAGGTTTCTTCAGCGCACATGCATGGCTGAATAGCGGGGCTTGTTTCCTGTTGACCACGTGTCTCAGAACCCATTTAGCTCTTCCCCGCTGCTGTAGCTGTTTCAAGACCTTCGTCTCAGAGGTTCATCATCTTTAATCAGCAGAACCCGTCAGTACTCCATGGAACATAACCGCATTTTGAATACCGGCAGCTCATTCTTTCTTCCACCCGGTGATCATCTCTCAAGAGGCCACATAAATCCCACAGCAACACCTCGAGATAACAAGTTTAATGAACGTGACCTATATAATAAGGAACTTCTACGTAAGCAATATAAACTCCAGTGAAGTCGCATTGTATACGAGCCTTTACAATTGGGAAAGCAAGACTTCCTTGAGGTGGAGTTTCATGCCAAGCAAGAACTCTAAGGAAATTTAAGTTATAAATTTTATCATATTGCTCTAGGCGCATGCTCATTGTACGGTGGCAGCTGTTTTACGGGAGCCTCGTCTTGCTACTAAATTCTAGTGTGTGCATTCCACATTTCAGTTTTTAACGGGATTCAGACTATCGAGATTTCCTGGAACAACATGTATGCATCGGCGTTATATCTGAAATACGTTTTCTGAGCTTTGATGGACAGTGCCGCCAAAGACTTAACGATGATGAATTATGTGCGGCTTGGCATGATTTACGTATCTCATCCTAGCCTACAACACTGCCAAGCGCCTACAGCACTGCCAAGCACCTACAACACTGCCAAGCACGCAAAGTGATGGTGCAAATTCACCTCGAAAAAATGCGCGCCTTTCGTTATTGAGACGTAGCTCATCCCTTTGCGTCAGCGTCTAATTTGGGCGAGGCATCAGTGCGTGACGCCTCCGCGGGACCGCACTTATGCTCGAGGGTCACGACTGTGAAATTCGACCTGGCCACAATCGACTCGCGTGCTGCCGCGACGCAAACCGTTGCTAGTCAACCGCTGCTGAAGAATGGATCCTTTTCGGTCGGCCTTCCGAGTAATAGAAACCCTCAGCCACCGCCTCCTGGCAGGTGCCAAAGAGCCTCGGGGTTGCGGCACCGCCTCCTCGCCTCAACAGCCTCCATCGACGCAGTTATCTAATCGGTCATGCGAGCTGCAGCCGGTCGCGAAGGCCTCTAATTAAATGACAGAGTGGCCCGGCCAATGAAGCTGTACGCGAGGAAACTGCCAAAGAAAGGCGGGGCGCCGCGCATAGCGGTTATATTGACGCATCGGTGTCCCGACAGCGCACCGCGCCACGGCAAAGGAGCCGGCCTGCATGCGGCCAAGTGCCACTCGTTCAGCACACTCATCCATCAACGATCCTGCCTATTGACCGTGGTCGAGTGCGGCACCCGCAACAAGGTGTATCCTGTTTAACGGCGTCAAAGGAGCTTGATAGATGATTACTCGGAGAAAACATTCTACATCGCATCGATCGTGGCCGGCGTTCGCCGCGGCCCCGTCGGAGCGCGCGCGCCAGCTGCCGCTGGAGCGGCACCGGTGCGCGCACCGTAATCAGGCTGGCCCCTACGGCGTCGCCGCCTGCATTCGGCCTAATCAAGAGGGCCGCCTAAACGCCAGCCGCCCGACCGGCCTTGGGCGAGCAGCGCTGCGGCGACTCTATATGCGCGACGGATTGAGAAGGATGAGCGCAACATTATTATCACGATAGCTGCGAACAAACCCGTCCGCGGGCCTCGCGTCCCACTTCGCCCCGTCGTCCTGCTTCCACTTGTACGACAATCTCCGGGCCTGCTGGCCAAGCCTTGCCCGCGGTGCCTGCAGCGGCTCTAAATTACAACAGCGCCGAAAAGACCGTGCGCCGGCCTTTCTACAGTGTAAATTTGCCGAGCTCACGCACCCCCGTTCACAACGCTGCGGAAGAAAGGGCGCGCAGTAAGATTCTGATCGCGCAGGCCATTACCTTGAGCACACAGGCAAGACTTTCTGCAGAGTTTTCCAGAAATCGGCAATAGCCTGAAGGCATCCGCCTCATAGTTTTCCTGTACTAAGCAGCCGACACTAATGCGTACGGTGGCAATGAATTCATCTATATAATTTTGTGGTTCCGCAAAGGACGGTAGCTATCCGGGTTATCGGAAACGTCGGATATATACTTTTTACCTGTGTTGCGAATGAACGAAGATTTGTAAAGAATTAAGCCAGTGATGAGCGACGGGATGGCAACCTCAAATTAATAGCAGCACGCTGACATTTCGTTACACTGATGAAAGAAAGCAAACAAGAAGAAGCAAGGAAAAACATGTTCCCCGTCTGTACTTTCAGCCTCTGCAGTGCAATGTATGTACCTACAACATGGCGATTTGTAACATCAGTTCCTCTTTGCGTTGCTCGTCCACGCTACTCTGTCGCTATATACGCTACTCTGTCGCTATATACGCTACTCTGTCGGCTCCTGTATGAATATTCGTCGTAGCCTCAAGCGCAAGCAGACTTGAATAAACAAAAAGAGACCTGTACACGTGTGATAAGGGCTCTAAAATAATGTGGAAAGTAGTCGTCAGAAAGAGGTGTCGGTCTGTGCGGTCGACCATGGGAGTTCCACAGTTGAGAAGAGGCATGGTTTATTGCTTGCAGACTGCCCCTACGGATGTGACATATGTATTTACGACGATGCGCTGCTCACTTGGCAAGAAAAAAACGTCGGTGGGACCGTAAGTTAACACAGTGTGAAGCTAAGTGTGCACCAATTTGCTGGCTATGAACCGTTGCCTCTATTCGCTACCATTATTTGCTAGCGATGAATAGTGCTAGTGAATACAGGAATGGGTACAGGTTAACTGGAGCACTGTCATGTGGAAAGGGGTGAAATCTAAAGACACAGAATAGAATGAGACGAGTGAACACTCATCAACTCTGTGGAACTGAATTTATGCGGAAAGCAGATGTGCTAGGCGGGGAAGCGAAGGCGCTGGAATAGCTTTGAACAAGCATGCCATTCCAGGACACAGGACAGTAAGTTCGTAAAGATATAGGCCAGTTTGAGCAGCTTAAAGGAAGAAAAAAGTTCATGCCCATCGCGAGGTATTGTTAAACAATTCTTAGATGGTTTGACTATGGGGGGGGGGGGGGGAGGAGACTGTGGTAGAATAGCTGAGACGTCGGCTTGAATCAATTTTCTGACCTATTGATGATGAGACATGGTTCATTTAACAAGACTGACGGGGGTGCCGCTGCGAGTCGATGCAGACGACAACATGAAATGCTGCCTGCATAGTAGAAGGTTTGAAGATAATCCGATATCATCAAATCAACCAATCAATTGTAGCGGTTACATCTTCCTTGTACCCGTTGGCGAATGAAACATGAGCCAAGAATTTCGAGCAAGAACAAGCTTTATTTCGGCTCTACAGGCATAGGGTGCTCAGTCGATGTCTGCCGAATACTGCTTTTCGTCCTTCCCTCTTCAGTCGCGGCATAAACCTCTTGTGCAGCCTTATCACAAGGGTTCGCGCATTGGTGTAAGCAGCTGTGTCTGATGGCATATGTGAGATAACTGGCCAACGCCACAGACAAAGTACGAAGCAGTGGGCTCACGACCAAGGTGGCCAAAGTGCATCTTTAATGTGGCACTCGCAAATTGAGCACTTACATAAGGTGATGTCGGAGGCATCGTCCTCAACCAACTCGTGTACTAATGACAACAAGTCGCCACCAGATTTCCAATGTAAATGCAGTCAGCGCCCATTGAAAGGGAAGTTGTAGCGGCAACGGTACAGCAAGTGCGCTGTATCGAGCCATATTGTGCTCCATTTCAAGCTTACGTGACGTTCATTAGTGGGGCTACCTACGGTGTATGCGAAGAAGCACGCTCAACTCGGTCATCAAACATTCTCCTGTCTACTATAAAGAAAATTGACAATGAAGCAAGAGAAAGCAAATGATAAATCAACTGTTCTATCTAATTAAAATGGATAAATAGTAAGAAACACCCAAATGCAAATGGACGAAAAGAAAATGTTCCGCATTGCGTATGCGATGCCTTACCATTAAGCAACCGTGGCGGTTCTCCTCCCGTCCGCTTTCTTGAGAATTTGTGCATAGCCCTGAGAGCGAAGGTCTCGACTTTGGCAGCCTTGATGCCATGAGATACACCATACGAGTGTATATTGGCCAGTTGCCGTCTCCTAGGTAATGCCTAAATTCACGTAATTCATGACGCTTACGGCTGAAAGGCTGTTCCATATCCGCCGCCATGGCAGCGAGTAGTGCTGGCTAATACTCCCAGGTCTAATCATGTGCAAGTCATCATGGCCACCGCGTTAGCTTAATGGTAAAACACCGCACGCGTAATGCGGAACATGTGGGTTCGGCTCCCACATGTGGCAAGCTGTCTTTTCCTCTGCTTTCCTTTCCCCTTTCCATACTATTTCTACGTTTGAAATAAACCTAACAATCAAGCTCCTCTGAGCAGTTATTGTTCGCTCGTACTGACTGAAGCATTCGAATTCGGACGTCAATTCCTACAATTTCCATGCATGGATTGACCACTGCTCTTCCTCTTTTTATTCCCTTTTAACTAAAGTATTTAATCACACACACACACACACACACACACACACACACACACACACACACACACACACACACATATATATATATATATATATATATATATATGTGTGTGTGTGTGTGTGTGTGTGTGTGTGTGTGTGTGTGTGTGTGTGTGTGTGTGTGTGTGTGTGTGTGTGTATTATATATATATATATATATATATATATATATATATATATATATATATATATATATATATATATATATATATATATATATATATATATATTCTATGTATGTGTTCAGGAGTGGCTAAACAAGACACTGATAAAGAGGCGATAGCTTTTCTCGACAAGACCATTCATGTTTCCGGGTGTTTTTGTCCTCACCGGTAGGGGCGACTCGGCCAGAACGCAGGCAGGAAAAAAAAAGAGGGAGACTCGAGCACATTTTCGCGAGTATACGTTTATACCTGATAATGCGGAGCCATTACCAGCACGGAGGCTACAAAGCCCAGGCAGGACCGCTTTTGCGGAAGCGCGCGGCTTCGCAACACAGGCGCGCCATAAGAGAGGCGATCGATTTCCAGTGCCGCGACTCACGAGCGCCGCACGACTCGCAGTCGGTGCCAAACCTGGCCGCCGTGAAAAACAAGCAGCGGCGAGGCACTTTCGGCGGCCGCGGATGGAAACGGCCCCGCAGGGTCATCCATCCGCAATTAGCTGCCATCGCCGCGCTTATCGCGGCCGCCATCGGCGCTACCACCGTCCGGCCAGGTTCACTTAATCAACTTAACAAGTAATTTGGCCGTCTTGGGCCGGCCTGCTCGCGCCTCCCAGCAGCCCTCTTCTTTTTTGGACTTTCCGGCCGGCCTCATCTAATTGCTCTCTTTCTCGCCACTTTTCATTTTCTGGCGCACCTGTCAGCCCATGCGCGGGGCAACGACGCGCTAAACTGGCAAAAACGGGCGAGACGCCGCGCCTTCGCAGTGTTGGCGCGCTTCAACAGGCGGGCGCGCACCTGACGCCTTGCATATGAAATCTTCATACGCCCCGCACTCGGCACCTTGGCCGCTTTTTGTGACATTCCTTTTATCTCCGGCTAAACCGCCGAGTACATTGCATTGCGTAAGGGTGTCGAAGTAATTGCTTACAATGCTTACCGGGCAAGCCAGCTTTTCCTCTTTAGAATATTGCGCCGTGAATCAAACCCCCAAGTCCAGTTTGAAGAAAAATGCTTTGCACACAGAAGCTGCCTTCCTTTTTGTTGTTGTAAGGTAGTTGCAACAGGTAATTGCAGCTGGAGTACATTAAGCGATAGGGAAAACACAAAATTGCGCGAAACAATCGCGGACGGAGCAAAACAAGAACTACAACTAGAAGGGCGAACATGTTCCTTGATTTTCTCATTCCGTGCAACGAAACACTTGGTACACTTCAGCACCTTTCGGGCTCTCCTTGCCCTTCGTGACCGTCTTGAAGAGAATTTGTAAAATAAAAACAGCGCTCGTCATTTTTATCTGTACTTCTTTCTCTGTTCGCGCCTGTTTCGCATGGTGTGTCTATTGTGTTGTCAACCACCAACTAGCCCGAAACATTCTTCCAATGCCACAAATGTCACAATGTAAACAATGTAACAAATGTTATGCTTTCACCTTAAGTGAAAGTGACACCATGTAATTTCCTCAAGATACGCTGCGTTCTCTATACGCGCGCGTGCTTGCGTGGCTGCTGGGTGGGTTGTGCTGGGTGGGTGTAGGTGGGTGAGTCGATGGGGTTGGGCGGGTAGGTCGGTGTGTAACATTAATTGTATTCTAATGTAACATTCTGTTGGAGCAAGTGCCTTAACTGCAATACGTTAAATACGCCCGTGTAAACATGCTCAATGTGGGTGCAGGCTCAATGTAAGGGCTGTGGAAATGTTTCTTTGCAATGTCGCGCTTAAATATGACAATGTGTGCTACACTGTTTGTTTTCTATGTTCATCATTCTATGTTTAGAGCATAGCTATTATAGGCGCCTGTTGCTGCGTTTAGCGGCGTCGGCGTCCCCCGGCGTAATCGAGTGAACGAACACAGCGAAGCGTGAAAGACGGCGATAGCGAAGACAGCTTCAGGAGGAAAGCGGTGGAGGAGGGCGCAGCGGAACCACGAGGCGGAAAGCGGAGGAGGAGGTAATGACGAAAGCGTTAGAAGAAAAGCGGGCTGAGCTGTGTGTTCGAGCCTGTTACTCTGCACAGGGAAAGGAGGAGAAGGGGAAGGAAAGAGAGGATGAATTATGATAAAGACAAACTAGAGGGATGCTAGATGCACTATCTTGCAGCACTGCTAATGGCACGGTCCAACTTCGGTGTAGTAGAAATGTCCCAAAAATCCCTAACTGAAGATTGTTGCATATCTTGTCAAGCGACCACTGACACAAGGGAAGATCTTTAATTATGTAATACCCAGTGTATCATATATGCTACTCAGAGTTCGATGTCTCACAATGCTGATTGAAGCGCGGGAAACTTAGTGCAAATATATCCACAGTTTCCCTTTTTGTATGCTGGAGTGAGAGAGAGAGAGAGAAAATATTTATTGGCAGAAAGGTGGAGAGGTCGGCCTGAGTGAAATGCCTCTAGCCTGCTACTCCACGCTGGGGAAGGGGCTTGGGGAATGACATAGATAGGATGTGAAGAGGAAGGAAGGTGGTGGTATGGTGGATATGATGAGGGCTGCACAGCACAATGTTTCTGTGTAATGCGTACGTGTACGCTTCACAACACAGCACAGTCATCTTCGCGGGCAGAGGTATAAGCTACTGCAGCGTAGCGACGAGACTGTCTATAGCGTTCATAATTTTTGCCGCTGTTAGCGCCACTGGCGTATTTAAACCGGACAGTAGCAGCTGCAGGGCGGCGATTATTTGTCGCAGCATGGCTTTGATGACAGAGTCCGATGGCGGTATCTGAGTGCACTGTCCTTGCTCGCGTTGACAGTCTGAGGCCCGTGAGCGCGGCGGTAAGCGTGGCCATACATTCGGTTCCGGGCTTGCGCGGCTCGCTTAAAGCATTGGTTTATCTATCGATGCCGATTCAATTACCTTCTGCTGGACCTGCGGAATCGGAGCCAGGAAGCTTTCATCTGGACCTACAGCTTGTCCACGCCCACGACGCGTTCATATGCTGGAGTGGTTTCAGCTGCGGCTTACAAACCAATCACTAACTTATTAATTATAACAATTTTTAAGTTATTGAATATTAAAAAACACATTTCTTAGTTCTTTTTCTACATATGTATTCTCCATGGGCAGAAATGAATGTCAAAAATTTGTTCAAGTTTTCCGTGATTGGGAACGGTGTTCGGACATAACCGGGAGTGGTTTCAGCTGCGGCTTACAAACCAATCACTAACTTATTAATTATAACAATTCTTAAGTTATTGAATATTAAAAAAACACATTTCTTAGTTCTTTTTCTACATATGTATTCTCCATGGGTAGAAATGAATGTCAACAATTTGTTCAAGTTTTCCGTGATTGGGAACGGTGTTCGGACATAACCGGGTTAAAGACCTGCCGGAAAGTGACACGCATCAGAAGGTCAAGCTGGCGACAAGAATTCATTTACGGGCGTACGAAAGGCGCGCAAAATCCGAGCTTCGTAAGCTGTTATGTCCCCCACCTACTCTTGCGGACAGTACTATAGCCTGACGTGTTTTTTGTGAATGTGGGCATACACAGGGTAACTGTGAAAGCTTTAAAAAAGTTGATTCACATACTGCGTCAAAATAGAGGCCGATTCTCTTTGCTCAACCTTGAGGTGAGAGATTTTTCTGATCTGTGACTTTTAAAATACTTCAAATGTCTCGATGAGTTAGTGAACTGGTCATGCATGGCGTCCGAATCGCTGTATGAAAATCCCCTTCAGGGTTACTCATCCGCCCTATAGTTCAAATGTGCATACTTCAGCCAGCTCATGCGCTGAATACATATTACCGCCCGTCTACATGACGTGGAAAAAGTTTCAAGACAGCAGGGAAGCCCCAGGAAGGCACCATTCACATTCACAAGTAAACCTTGTTGTAAAGCTACTCACGAACAGGCTTCTTATGAAATACATGACTAAACGACTTACATTTGTTCAGCAGCGTTCTGCAATCAAATGTAGAGCTTTGATTTCCGCCGGCAACAAGCTTCGAGCCCGCCCATGCATGTTTTATGCAAGCAGAGCCTACAGACCATTTGTCTCCGAAGTTTCGCCTCCACTGTATGTAAGGGTACAGTGCCTCTGTGAATATGCATGATTTGCTGTCTCGTGGAATACTCTGAGCTGTCCCGCACATGGCACGATATGCAATTTTTTTTCATTTTTGTTTGACTGAAAATTTCCAAAAATACGGCACAAGATATTTTGTTCCTTTGCAATGGAAAACACTGAAGCACTGTCTAGCCTTCCGAAAACGCTGTCTCGAAGCTGACCGTGCCACAGCTTGGCGTGCACATAACTTGCAGAGAAAAGAGAAATAGAGTGGTCGGACTGCTGACGCCTGCAGCGACTATATAGCTTTGTTATTTTAGGCCCACTTACGTGGCAATACGTCAGTGCGGGTAACTTAGCAAGAAATTCGCTAAATTTAGCGAGTTTTTAGTAACATCATCGACAACTTTGGCTTTATGGAGCCAAAGGCAGCTCTTCTTGGTTACTTTTTAGCGGTGCAAATAGCCAGTAAGTTGCCTTGGTAAGATACCTCAAGAGACTTTGGCTAAAACTTCAATACTTCACTCCATGCTATCCCAAAAGGGATATAGGTGGCTTCATTCGTCCCTGCTTCAAAAAAAAAATGCCGAAGAGCTCATTAGTGAGCCATCTGGTACATCAAAGCTTCTTTTCTAAAAGAAGCCGAGTCTTGAGGTCTGATACTGTTATATAAAAAAAAAAAAGTTAGCAGACTTGCGCGATAGTACAGGGTCACAACCCAATAGCAAAGCTGTTTCTTTCGAGCAGTTGCAAGAATAGTTTCCGTTGCCTGCAATAAAATTACATACTTTACAACTTTGCCTGTACATGACTGGCCCGTTCATATCCGTGGCCGCATAAAACACTTTCAAGCCCTTGTTAAATCATTTTTGCAAAGGCAGTGATTTATGCACACACATTTTACTTCGAAAGAACATTGGTGCCAATGTCCGATACCCTTTTCGCTAAATTTGATCTCGGTAGCTTTCACAGTTCTTCCACGGCTTCTGGATAAATGCTGCGTTGTTCGTAAAATGTACATGTAAAGCTCTGGATTGGTTGCATACATAATTTACTCCAAAAGCCGTAATTAATCCCCACACTTCGAATTAACGAGTTAACGAGTTACACATAACGTGTAACTTAATTATTTTCGCCAAATTTAAATAAGGTACATTGTTTAGTTAACTGAGGACACCGGTGAATCCAACTGCGAACGCCGTATAACGCATGAAAATAGGAGAGAAAAATAGCGAGGGTTCATTAATTATTTGCAACGTTTCCAATTAAGCCAGGAAGGTGAAATTTTGTGGTAGATTGCAGCTAGCATGGGCCCCCTTTTCACGAAATATAGAGGT
Source organism: Dermacentor albipictus (assembly GCF_038994185.2). Classification (NCBI taxonomy): domain Eukaryota; kingdom Metazoa; phylum Arthropoda; class Arachnida; order Ixodida; family Ixodidae; genus Dermacentor; species Dermacentor albipictus. The sequence continues at coordinate 222,281,080 of NC_091821.1, read as the reverse complement.
GATACTATTTACAGTTACGATATCGGCCGTATGACACCTTCGAACATTTCCTTAAGAATTATTTGAAAAAGTTGTATCTCATGCACACGCATTTAACTTAGCACGGTGATTCATCATAGCGTTCATCCGTTTTTCGCTGAATTTGATCTCGGTGGCATTTGTAGTTCTGCCAGGGCGACGGGCTAAACTGTGCATGGCCCGTTAGGCACACTGATAACGCTCCAGAGCATTTACATATGCAATTTACTGCGAAGGCCCCATTTCATCATTTACTTTGAACTTGGTCTACATATCCCCCGTTACTTGGCCCTTAATGTCACCAAACGTAAAAAAGCTGCCTTAATGTTGAGCACATCGAGAACACCAGGCCAACCTCTCTAGCACTCATAGAAAAACCTAAATAACTAGGCTTCAGTAATTATTTGTAACTCTCCTAATTAAGCCAGAAGCGTTAAAATTTCCCGACATATTGCATTATGTTAAGATGCTACTCGCTTCCGTGATATACAAACTTGGTGACGTAGACTTATCTCGGTACATTAGGAAGCATAGCAGATCTATGCCGTATGACTCTTTCGAGCACTTCCTAAATGAATATTTTACAAAAGCTGTATTTTATGCACCTGCGTTTAATTTCGCACACAATTTTGTGATAGTGTTTCCCCACAGTTCACTGATATATATAGTTACGCCACGGCAGCGGGGTATAATTTGCGCCTTTCCTAACACACTCATAACGCTTCGGAGCACATGAACATGTAATTCATTGCAAAGTCTGCAATTAATTCAACCACTTTTAAGCTTGCTTACACATTGCCTATAGCTTGCCCCTTATTTTAGCCAAATACAAACATGGCGCACCTATAGCTCACCGAAAAAACCAAATACGAACCTCGTAGTTATAAAACGAGGGATAAGTAATCATTTTCAACGATTGTATTTGAGTCAGGAACGTTAAAGTTTTGTCACGCATTACACTTAAGCTGCCTTTATTCTCCCTAAATCTGAAGTTGGTATCTTGCGTAGCTGTTTTCAGAGTCTGGGAAACATTGCGAATAACGGCACTGTGACACTCTATAACGTTTAAATAAGTAACTTTCTACAAAGACTGTACTTAACTCACGCAGATTAAACATTTACCGTTCATCTCTCACATCATGTTGCCTATTTCAGCGAAATGTAAACACCGTGCGTCAAGAGTTCACAGCGGATCGAGACCGGGTAAAAGCAACTATATGTCTCGTATAACGCATAAAAATTGGGAGAAGGCAACTGTTCAGTAATTATTTTCGAAGTACAAAATTACGCTACGCTTTTCAAACTTTTGGTACACGTCACCCATAAAGTGCCCACCCCCATTTTGTCGACATGTAAAATTTATTTTATTGTTGGTCCGCCCCGGAAAGCGGATAAACTTTTGAAACGTTTCATATAATGCCTCTAAACGGGCCGAAAACGAATGTCTAGCAAACTTAACTCCTAATTGACACACACTTCAAAATTTGCCGGCATGTTTCCATTAACATGCTCCACTTTTTCTAAAAATATGAATGTTGTGAGTAATCTAGTTTGTTCTTCTTTTTCTTTAGAAAACTTTGAAAAATGGCATATAGAGTTTTTGACTGCTTCACCGAGTCAAAGATACTCGGACCGTGGCCACAACCGTCACTGGCTCGAAAAGCGATTCGTGCACTAGTGCGGTACTTGAAGTGCACGGGCTTAAGAGACCGCTTATAGTGTCATTGTGTACGGTGTCCCTCCCACACGTACTCAGTGCTTACTCTCTCCCTTTGTTCCTCTTTCTATTCCCCTTTCCCCCACCCCCAGCGTAGGGTAGCAAGCCGGATGCTGTTCTGGTTGACCTCCCTGCCTTTCCTACCCTTGCTTTCTCTCTCTCTCTCTCTCTCTAGTTTCATAAACAGCTTCGCTGTAAAATCGAGGATTGTTTTCTCTATTCACATTTTCACCGTTGTCTCGACACCGCAGAAGTAATTTAAACGTTATAGTGTAAAAAGACAATAAGGAAGCTAGACGTCTGGGAGCAATTAACACATAAACACTGCAAAATTCTGAGCAAATCATCGTCATCATCCCCAATTAGCGACTTCTTTGGTAAAAATTGAGTTATTTGGGTCGCAAACACGCGGCGTCGTCCAAAAGTGTTTGCAACACTGCATTCCAACAGTGCTTTCCAACAGTGTTACTAGCAGTGTTTTCCAAGACGCCGCAGCTCCTTTTCCATTCCACCTGACCCTAGCATACCACTTGCTGAGTCATCCGGGCACGCAGCAGCAGAGTGCCACACGGTGCTTCCTCGCGCCGTATTTCAGACGTCACCAATAACCTGCGCCATTCCCGACTTGTCGCCCTCGGCGAGCCAGTGAACCGCGTTGCATGTATTTGATGATATTCGGAGTCGGCCAAACTTGCGACTATCGACTGCGCTTCTCATCTCCGCGGCAGAGCGTCGATACCCGCCCGAGTCATTTCGCACTGTTCTTTCTTTTTTGTCCGCCGCTGTATCACAATAGGCCGGCGCGCACAACGATCCATCGATTGCGCGCACACGCCACAGGTGCACCGCGCTGTGCGTCGCAGCGCCAATCGCTGCAGGCGCGCGCTGGTGCGCACGCGAGGGAGCCATCCGGGCGCGCACACAGCACGGGAGCTGCGCACGTCGCCGCCGTCGAAGGCGGCGAGAAGAAAGTCGGCGGCGCGTACGCGTGCTTTGAGGAAACGCCATCCTAAGTCACGAACTGCAATATGGGTCAAACACGCAGCACGAACCGCCTTTCTGAGCGGCTGATTGGCCCGCAGCGTAAGTGCGAAATCTATAGCACTCCTACTGCATACAAGAGCGCGCAACGCGCCGTTTTGTGTGCCGTTTTCAATCACTCGAGCGCGAGCTCGCACGCCACGAGCTGTGTGCATGCGCGTGCAGGCATATCAGCGATGAAAGCATTTGTTTCGTGAAGGCTCTTCATACACCTATAGCATGCGGAGTATAAGTACACGCCACTATACTTGGTGTCACGTTGGCCACAGGGGCCCCTCGTCGCGTCAGTGACTCTGCTTTTCTTGTTTGTCGTGGCAAACACTTCCGGTGAAAAAGCGTTGCCTTCTGAGATATGAATATTTGATGCGGCGGTGCATTATACCAAAGCGACAAGTTAATTTTTTTTTTTCAACGGACGTTTCTTCACCAAGAGGCTTGGCGCATTCAAAAGGCTTGTCGTAAACTCCTAAACCCGTATTCACAAAAGGCTCTTACACTTGGATCGTTCGTGACACCAAATTCCAGCCAACCCTGATGCTGGACATATTATTAGGGTAGGCGGCCACCCAATGACAAAGAACACATACTATAGAAAAGCTTTGGGGATTCGGCTGTTAATTATCATTCGCGTTACTTCGCAGCGCATACTGAGAAAGTTTAATTTTTGGTAGTTAGATGAACAATGACGGCAGCGGATAAGAGTAAGGACTGTGTCATCTGAAACTTAGAACCAATCATTACTGTTCTGGAGTTAATGCAACCAAAATTCCTGCAAACGTGCAGATATTTTGGCAGTCAAATGGTGCACAACAATGTAAAAGAAACGCAACAGTACAAAATTATTAAAAAATATTTATTAGAACGACACTATATAAATAACAGGATGCAGAATCCGATCAGGAACAAAATTTGCTCCGAGGCAAATCTTTTAGAAGGACGGAACAACGGCATGATTAGATTGACGTTTGAAAACAAAAAAAAAAGCAAGTGCATATATCAGAATAAAGATAAACATACAAAACTGATCCAATTTGCAGTGTCCGGCCTTTTTATCGAATTCACGTAGGCCGCGTTTTCGAACATTTTAGTGAAGCGGTAACACTCTACCGCCA